>NC_044565.1:34042543-34368376 GCF_007565055.1 Rhinopithecus roxellana
TACCTGAATTAGAATGTCCATGTTATATAGTGAAAATCATGACCTCTCAGAGGACAAGTATGAGGATCTAATCTTGAGCAAGCTAAAAATGTTAGGTGCCATTATCATTAGTGATAATATTGTCATCATCATTATCATCAATAACTTTTTCACCCTCATCATCAAGACCAATTGTATTGGTTGGTATATTGATACCAACCAATTGTATACTTTACAATAAATTCTAAATTTTCTTTCTTCTTGGTATGTGGAATGGGTATCTTGATGTTTGGAGAGAGGATTTTGAGGAATTCTCTATTGGCATCTAGGTATTTGGGAGGCTGAAGGGATTTTTGAAATCGGTTGACTCTAGAAATAAAAGGGTATAGATAGGTTATGGAGCCACAATTTAAAATAGAGGGTAAATAAATGGGCTAGATGAAAGAAAACCTAGGATTCAGTCCCAGTATTGCCACTTGAACTGAATGACCCTGAACAAAGTCCTTAGAAAATAGAAGGACTGAACTAGGTAATCATCAAGTTTTCTTCTAGTTCCAAAATTCTATGGCTTTGTGGTAATTTGTGATTAACATAACAGTGCAAAGAAATTTCATTGTATCCCAGTTCCCTTACAAGTTTGGCTGAATCAAGTCTTGCCTATTCTTTCCTTCTAATTCCTGTTCAGCTCACCAGCATATCTTTGGTGTCTGATACTATACTTGGCGTATAGAAGTTGCTTAATTAAATATACATGGAAAATATCAATCAGGTTAAACCTACAGATCTCAGTAATACACAGCTTTCAGTGCCTTGCTTCAAATATTTAGGAGCAACCCTACATACGATTCTGCATTATTTATCTGAGAAGTGGCAAACCTGAGGGTTATGAAAGCTGATTTCATTTCAGCCCGTCTGTAAACTCAGTTTTGTACAATTCTGTACCTGAAAGCTGTGGTCTCATGTTGCCTCCACTTGTACTAGGCAAGAAGCCATGGCTTATTCTTCCCCTTTTCTACCTGTCATCCCTTTAGTCACCTTGATTCCTTGATATCCCAGAAAAATAGTCACGCCTAGAAGTTGGAGGAACTTAGGAGCATTGGTTGTTTTTTTTTTTCTTTTTGGAGATGGAGTCTTGCACTGTGGCCCAGGCTGGAGTACAGTGGTGTGATCTCAGCTCACTGCAGTCTCCACCTCCTGGGTTCAAGCAATTCTCCTGCCTCAGCCTCCTGAGTAGCTGGGACTACAGGTGCACGCTGCCACACCTGGCTAATTTTTTGTATTTTAGTAGAGATGGGTTTTACTGTATTGCCCAGGCTGGTCTTGAACTCCTGAGCTCAGGCAATCCACCCGCCTCGGCCTCCCAAAGTGCTAGGATTATAGGCATGAGCCTCTGAGCCTGGCTGGAGCATTGGTTCTTATTTTTTATGGGTCATAGAGTTTCATGAAAATCTGATAAATTTCATGAAATCTTTCATCAGAAAAATGTGTAGCATGATTTTGCAAACAATTGTGGGTTATGAGGTTCACAGAGTTTTGGAAGCTCATCTATGGAGCTCAGGTTAAGTTAAGAATTCTTATTTTAAAGGGTTATGTAAGAATTTCTAACAATCCTTTAGGGAGCCTGTGTCTCTCCTCCCTTCTTGCCTCCCTCCAGCATGTGAAGAAAGATGGCCAGCTAACAGAAGAATAGATTTTGTTTGTTTGTTTGTTTCCTTGTTGCTGTTTTTTTTTTTTGGGTAGAGACAGAATATGCATGTGCATGTCAACGGCAAGTTGTTCTTTACAGTGTGGCCAGTAGGCTCCAGAATGAGGCATAATGATTTCAGTTATTTCCTCTTCTACCTTCTTTATTTATAACCAGGCATCTGGCTTTGATGTATTTACTTTAAACAAAGTAAAAGGACAACAGCGAGGTGGTAATAATCACGCTAGTAAAAATTAGGCAAAGTATAGAAAAATATTAGGGCCTTCATTTTCTCACACTGTTCATCCTATTCTTCGGGCGAGGAATATGTTGGTAACTGGAAATTACAAGCTCAAGTTATTCGACTTATGAATCTAAGAATTTAATCTTTCTGTTTTTGAAGAATTGTTCATATGTTGAACCTAAATCTTTCTTTCCAAACTGAAGTTCAGTTTCTCTTGTACATCATAGTAGGAAATGTAACTTGGTCAATAAGACATCCAGAAACTAGCAGAAATCAGCCAATAACTCAGATTTAAGTGGCATGATAATTGGGTTTCCTAAGCATTTTTTGGTATTAAAACAAGTTAATCAACCATAAAACACAAACTCATCAGAATCTAAGGTCTTATTCAATTAACTTCTGGCCTCAAACACTTAAGTGTTTTTTTTTTTCTTTCTTTCAAATCATTATGTCATATTTTGCCAAGAGAGAAAGGATGGTCTGGAGTGAAAAATTCCAAAGATGGAATAAGAGCCAATCCTTTTAAACTGTATCATTTTATCCATGATTATTATTTTTAGTACAAATAAAAACAAAAGTTTTCTTCTTGCCCAGAAAGGAGATGAAATCTTAAACTTACAAGTTGAAACAGAAGGACTGAAGTTTTATAGTTTTTTGTTTGAAGTGACCCTTGTATTCTTATATTTACTCAAAACATTGGATAAACTAGAAATTTGGGAGGCAAAATAACTATTAATATAATACTACCAACACATGATTTTCTGCCTAGATGCTTTATTTTAAGTTGATTTACAATTGCTTAAAATCTTTTCTTGGTATGAAGGTCATAAATTAATGGTTAAAATAGGCAAGTGTAAACCTTTACTAGTCCTCAAATCACAGCTTTAGCTTAAGCTTTCCTGGATGTGAGCCTGTAAGTTGCCAAACTACTGTGGTAGAGTTAAGAGAGAAAAGGAGGCTTTTTCCCCCCTTTTTATCAGACAAAACTGGGTTAAAATCCCGTATGCCATATATTTAGCTATCTGACCCTGGGTAAATTATTTAATCTCTCTGAGCCACGGTTTTCAGCTGTAAAGCAGTAGGAAAAACATTCTTCTGGTAAGGTTCATGGTAGGCACACTGATTTAAAAAATCAGTTATTTCCCTATACCTTGAATTGTTATTACACTTGGATGGTGTCACTATGACCACAAAGGTAGCAGAAAAAATGCAGTGACTCTGTGAGATAGTTAAAAGATCAAGAAAGGCAGTGGGTCAAAATTCCGGTAGACAACTCGAGAGTTAGGACATAGCGCAATCTGCATTGCTTAACACTGAGGCTATATTCTGAGAGATGCATTGTTAGTCCATTTTGATATTGTACAAACATCATAGAGTATCCTTACAGAAACCTAGATTGTATAACCTCCTACACACCTAGGCATACAGCCTGTTGCTCTTAGGCTACAAAACTGTACAGCTGGATACTATTCTGAACATTGTGGGCAACTGTGGCACAATGGTAAGTATTATGTGTATCTAAACATAGACAAAGTAATGCATTGCATGAGGACTCTATAACAGCTATGACATCATTAGGCAATAGGAATGTTTCAGCTTCATTATAATCTTACGAAACTATTATTGTATATGAGGTTCATTGTTGACCAAAACACCATTATGTGGGGCATGACTGTAACTGGCTTCCAGATGTGAGAATGGGCCACTGGGCAAGAGTACTCTTTGGTGTCTGTGGTCAGGGTTGGCAACGAGAAATCTAGGGGGTTGAGTATGGTTGGTTAAGTCTCAGAGCATCATGTGGCCAGCCAGGGAAGGAATAAAGGAGTCAAATATTCATTCATTCATTTACTCAAAACTAAATACTGAGAACCTGCACTATTTCTGGTAGTGGAGTGGTTTATTATCTAGCTGGGGAGAGAGAAAACACACACACATAAATTATAATGCACTATGATAAGTGTTAGAGATATTAACAAAGTCTTTTGAGAACAGAGAGAACAGAGCACTTAACATTTGAGAACTTGAGAAAGGTTCTTGGCTCACTAAATGTTTATGCAAAGAGGGAGGAATATTTAGTCTGGGTGTTAAAGGATGAGTAGAAGTTTGCCAAAGGGAAGATGCAGTAAAAGAAAATTGTAGTTTGAGGGAAATAGAATGGATGTAGCTTGAAATTATAATGGTCTGATGTATAAAGGGAATGATGCCAAATTTAATAGACAGTCAAGAAAGTTGCATAAAGAGGGAGGTGAGCTCAGATTGGGAACATTTTTAATATGCTGATTCTACTTATATTGTGTAGGTAAATGGAGAGCTATCAGAGGTTTACTGAAGTGTTGGATGACATGATAAGTTTGGTTTTAAAGGAAGATGACTCTAACAGCAGGTTCAGGATGGGCTATACTGAGAACAATCAAGTCACAGAGATATTAGGAAGCTCATTGATTTAATAAATACTGTAGTCATTTTTGGAGGAGTGAGGAATAATCATATGAAACACATCTAAAAATATTTTGAATTTTGCCAGATTTCTAGCTTACAAAGTATTCTTATACCGAGTACTTCATTTATTCTCTAAATAGCTCTGTGAAGTAAACATTAGTATTAGTAGTACTTATATTTTATAGATGAAGAGAGTGAAAATTAGAGAAAATAAAAGACAACCATCTTCCAGTTACTAAGCGGGATGCTGGGATTAGATTAACTCAGGTATTTGATCTACAACATCATTGATTTTTTTTCTATCATACAGTTGCTCAGAATCCAATTGAATTTTCCAGTTGAGCATGAAAATTATATTGTTGCAAAAACAGCTGCAATAATTTACCTTCCTGAATCAACATACTTGGGTATCTCCCTTCCATTCTGATTCTGGACTTACCCATATGACTTACCTTCTTAAGTGGGACAATAGCAAACATGGCTAAATTGGAGACCTGAAAACTATTTGTGCAATGGGACTTGCCCTTTTGTGATACACTTTGGAACCCTCAACCTGCCCTGTGAAGAATCCTTGGCTTGCCTGTTATATAATGAGACATGTGGCCAGATTATCCCTATTGCTCCACCTGAATTCAAGCCAACCACAAGACATGTGGATGAGGCTGTTCTAGATCATCCAGCCCCAGATAAGCCAACCCAGCCCAGAATCACCCAAGTGATGCAGAATTTGTTTATTGTTTTAAGCCATTACGTTTGGGAATTATAATGCAGCAAATATCAATGAATAGTCTATATTCTGCAAATGCCCTTTGTACCTACAGATATTTGAACAAAGCAACAAAACAACAACAACAAAAATGTATTGGAAATATCCAAAGGTTTTATTTCTACCACCCTGAGCAGTGATTTCTGAACTCAGCCACATGAGAATTACCTGGACACTTGTTTAAAAACTCAGATTCTTCCAATCACCCTAGACCCCCTAACTCAGTATTTGCATGGCAAGAGCTTGGAAGGCTATGTTTTAAACAAGTTTCACAGTGATTCTTACATTTACTAAAATTTGAATTTAACTATTCAAAAGATATTATTTTCCTCACCCAAATATTCTTTCATGAATGTCTTTTACTAATGTGGTAGGTCACCTGGAAGTTAACTTTTAAACCATGATTAAAGAATCATAGGGTGGGCACAGTGACTCATGCCTGTAATCCCAGCACTTTGGAAGGCTGAGGTGGGAGGATCACTTAAAGCCAGGAGTTCCAGACTAGCATGGGCAACATGGCAAGACTCATCTTTACAAAAATTAAAAAAAAAAAAAATAGCAAGGTGTGGTGGCACACAACTGTAGCCTGCCGTCCCAGCTTCTCAGGAGGATCGTTTAAGTCCAGGAATTTGGGGCTGCAGTGAGCTATGATCCTGCCACTGCATTCCAGCTTAGGTGACAGAGCAAGACCCTGTCTCAAAAAAAAAAAAAAAAAAGCAAGCAAACAGACAAAAAACCACTAAACAGTAACAACCCAAAGTTGGTTTGTTTGTTTTTCTCATAGTGTTATTCTCTGTAGTCTCTATAGATTTATAGCATAAGAAGAACCCAAAACTTAAATAGGGACTAAAATCATGTTACTAAAAATTGGCAAAAGTGTGTAAGTTAAATATTTACTTTTATACCAAGGTTATGCTACTAGTGAAGAACAGGAATGATATGGGGAAGAAATGAAGAGGAAAGTGATAGGTAGAGATACTCTGCAAGAGAGGAACAGGAGGCTTAGTCACTGGGGAGTGTATAGTCTCTCAAAGGAAAGTGAAGATGAAGAAAAAGAAAGAGAAAAAGGAGCAACAAGAAAAATAGGATAGACTTGCTAAGTCATGACCCTAACATATTTTAAGATTAATACCTACTGTAGATGTCTCGAGTTTCTTTCGTGGATTTATACAGTGACACAGAAACAAGATTCATGAGGCATAAAAGAACACTACAATGCCTACGTAAGTACTGGTGTCTCCTAACCAACGGAAAGGGGAGCTGAGAGCTAACTCCCAGTGAATGAGGGGGTCTGGTTACACTATGAGCTCAATTAAGAGAAAATCAACTGGCTCATTATTATACACAAGGACATTCATTCTTCCAAGTGAGGAGAATGATTACAACTTGAATAGGAAAGCCACAAACCACTAATCAGGGTATCTCAGGTTTGACCTATTCAAGTATATTCCAAATTACCCAATTAGCTGGATTGCCAATAAGTTTCTTGTAGCAGTTATATTGGCACTGATGATACCATAATCAGTTGTTTTAATCAAGCCTTTGAAAACAAAAATGATGGGCTGAATATAGTCATAACAAGGACTGGGAAATTAGAGCCACCAGGTCACTGCTGTTGGGTTACTCCACATTCTGCTCTAGTAACTGTTGCTAGAGGATGGTGTGAGCTTTATTTGGTTTGGTTTTTGTATCTCTCCTCCCTCCCCCAATCCACAACACCCAAGCTCAGGCTTTGTCCCCAATTCCTAATGTCCTAGCCTCTCTTGAGGGGCTAGCATTGCTACTTGAGTGACCTGTACTTCTGTTTTTTCCTGACTCTGAATCCACTGGCCTTCTTGAGCCATATCTTGGTAACCTGGATTCTTAGCCATCTTTTTTCTTTTTTTTGCTACACATTAAGGTTGAGCTGGGCATATATTCCCTAAATCATAGAGGATGAAAAATGAGAAACCTGCCCACTCTCACCCACTCCTCCACTCCCACTGACTTTCCTGATTATTACAGAGTGATGGAGTACTTTGTATTTCTTGGCCAGCAACGGTTTGAGGGCAGGAACTGCTCATTCTTATAGCTCCAGAATACATGCCTGGCAAATAGTACATACTTAACAATTGTTTGATGAATGAACCAGTAAATAAATGGGAAAAAATGAAGTTTAAGATCATAATTCAACAGGAACCCTGTCAGTCTTCTTTATTCTTAATAGAACATAAAATGATATCTAGAACATTTGTGCTCAAGAAATATTTTTTGAATGAATGAATGGCTATGAGCAGTAGCTTTTTGCTCTTTCTAATGGAAATCTATTGAGTTCCATATTTGGATTGAGGTCAGGATGGAGATAAGGGAACAGTCACAAGCTGCAGGGCAGGGATTAAGAATTCGGTAATATTTCACTAGAATCTCAGAAACCTTAAAATTGTAAGCTGACTAGATGTCAGGATAATCTTGGGGAGGTCATTGGCCTTTCTATTGCCTATGGAAAGGGGATTTGAATCAATCCTGTCAAGAGGACTGGGTTACCCAATTATAGCACTGTCATAACAAAGTACAATACTGTGGGAACAAGAAGGCTGAATGATTGTTTGGGAAAGTTGAAGAAAAGGTCAAAGAGAATACTACATTTAGGCAGGTCTTTTTAAGCATTGTTGGCAAATGTGCATGCAGAAGTTCAAGAAACTATTTGTCTTGGTTTGGGTTTCCATAGATGCAGACCCTGAGACAAGCATTCAAGTATGAGTGATTTCTTTGGAAGGTGGTCCCAGGAAGTGCTGGCAGGAAAGTGGGAGAGTGACTCAGGAAGGAAAGAAGACCATGAAGTTGTGGTATCAAGTCAGTTACCTACCAGCAACTGGAGGTCGGGACCTCCAGAAAACTCTGGTAGGCAATGGAGGATGCTCATCAATTATTCTCACTAAAGTACCAAAAAATGGAGCCAATCATCCACCAACTTCTTGCCTTGGTTGAAGACATTCACTCTTCCCTTGCCTTGCAAGTAAGTCAAGCATGCTTCCTGGGCAAAAAGGATCCCTGGGCAGAGCATCACTCAGTCCACGGTAGTTCCTGATTAAAATGCAATAAAACTAAAATCAATACAGCACTGGCATACCTTGATACCGTTTTTGCCTTTGCAACTTATTCCATTCTTCCTCCTCCCTGCCTTCATACTGAGCTCTATAATAACAAAAGATAGTTAAGGGAGGCATTGCCCCTTTTGTTCTTGCTCAACCAAGACCTGAAGCAGAGTTGGATTACTTCCACAGAGCAGGGAGGTTGAATTTCATTTTGCTAGGAAAACAGGCAAGTTTCCATGAAGAAATGTCCTCCCTGATGCCCTTCACCCCTTCTCTCACCCTGCACCTGCATAGAAGAAAAGAGTGATCATTTCCCTAGACCCCTGGGTAATTGATCCTCTTTGGTGTCCTCTAACATTTCTGAAACTGCTTCCATATCCTGGACTCTAATCTATCTGCTTAACTTTCTGGAAGCAATGCCATTTCATCGTGAACTACTTAAGGGCAATGTTTGAAATTTTGGTGCCAACTTTGTATCCTTTACACCTGGGACATAAAGTGTGCTTAAAAATATTAGTGTTGCACATGGGACATAAAGGGTGATTAAAGATATTATTTTGGATGGACGAATGGATAAATAATGAATGAGTGAAGAAGTAAGTGAATGACTGCCCCCGTCCCCTATGATATTCTGATGACTGGCTTGGGGATGAGTTTGCTTCGCCATCCTGATCCTTGTTCATTGCTTCAAGTGATTCACTATCTATTCCCCAAACCCACTAGGGTGTGACTGCTCAGGACACCAGCTTTTGCAGAACTGCATCTCAAACCCCAGTTTTCACTCTTCTTCCCACATCTCACCTTCTTAACTCTTCATTTGCTTTCCCTGCCCTTTGGTATGCAGGCCCTTGCAAGAAGGTAAGATATTGATTAATAATAAGCTCCAGTAAGCTCCAGTCAAATTTTATTAAAACTTTCTTTTGAGGGATATTTTTATTTTAAAAGATGATGCCAGGAGGATCCTAAAAGATGCCATTTCTGAGTCTGCAAAGTGGTTAGGACATATATTCTGGAGCTGGTCCCCCTGCTAGGCCCTAATTCTGCCATACAATCACCTTCCTCTCTCTTCTGTGGACAGAGATTGGGCATGGGGGTGTGGCCTTCCTGCCCCATCACCTGTAAATAAATTATATTCCTCTGTGACCATTGCCTATCTTATTTCCCAACAAGAAGACAAGATGTGGTTTGGGGATTTCAACTTCCAAGTTCAGCTGTGAGGCCTATGGACTGAATCTTAAGATTTTTCTTGACATCAGATACTTCCATGTATATGGCAATTCCTGCCACAGAACTCTACTCTCAAAAAAGCCCCAGAACCCCTGAGGTAAATGCCTGAAGAAAGGATGTGGGTGGGGAACTGGGGAGGTGAGATTTTAACCAAGGGTATCATATAAGTATCACAGAGTAGTCCCAAAATGAGTAAAAATGACCCTAAAGTCCTAAAAATGACCAGAAAGTTCATACATATGTGAAAAGAAAATGGCAGAGAAAAATAAGACCACCGTCTCTGGCAAGAAAAGTCTGTGGGATCAGAGGGTTTAGGTTTACAAGAGTCAAAAGGAACCCACACTTGAGTATCTTGAGGATGTGGATAATGACCACATAAACCAAATTTTTCTCACAAACAGAAAGAACTTCAGTAGTGACAGATGATGGCATGGAGAGGGCTTAGGGTTATAGGAGGGAGAAGAGTTGTGAAATTAGCAAGGAAACAGGTTTTTCTTTAAAAAATGACAGTGATCTATCTTAATTTTGGTGGATTACTTTTTTTTTTGAGGCGGAGTCTCGCTCGGTTGCCCGGACTGGAGTGCAGTGGCCGGATCTCAGCTCACTGCAAGCTCCGCCTCCCGGGTTTACGCCATTCTCCTGCCTCAGCCTCCCGAGTAGCTGGGACTACAGACGCCCGCCACCTCGCCCGGCTAGTTTTTTGTATTTTTAGTAGAGATGGGGTTTCACCGTGTTAGCCAGGATGGTCTCGATCTCCTGACCTCGTGATCCGCCCGTCTCGGCCTCCCAAAGTGCTGGGATTACAGGCTTGAGCCACCACGCCCGGCCAATTTTGGTGGATCACTTTATGCAAGGCCTCACAAAATCTTACTTGCAAAATTAATTCAAATTAGGTATGAGCATGGTCATATGTATTGAAACCTAGCTTGTAGTAATAAATGGAACAGGGCAACAGTAAATGACAATATATCATGGGGAAAGGAGATTTTTTTTAGTGCAGGGCTTGGAGGCCTGGTATTTTGTCTGGTCTTATTTAACATGTTCATTAATGATCTGCAGGAGGATGTAAACAATAATATAATAATAAAATCTGCACATCAAAATTGAAAAGCAAATCCTGATGAAGTCTGAAAAGTAATGCAAAGGAATCTTAAGGCATCAGAAATTAGATCAGAAAATAAAATGAAAGCTGAATGGAAAGGAAAAAGATACATGCAT
Source organism: Rhinopithecus roxellana (assembly GCF_007565055.1). Lineage (NCBI taxonomy): Eukaryota > Metazoa > Chordata > Mammalia > Primates > Cercopithecidae > Rhinopithecus > Rhinopithecus roxellana. The sequence continues at coordinate 34,053,175 of NC_044565.1, forward strand.
TATATACATAATCTTAGTCTAAAAGATTATATACACAACCTTATTGTATAATTATATAATTAATTATATTACATATTTATTACATATAGTAGTATATTATATGTATAAAATCTTCTAAACATTACAGTAAACAAAGATTTTCTTTTTGAAGAAAATCTAGAAAGCAATACATGTGTCAATATTGGAAAAGATTTTACAAGAGCGTGGGGCAAAAAGTGCCTCAAGAGCGCACATGGCTGGTGTGTGGCCACACAGAGCAATAAAATATCCATTTGGTGGGAATTTTGGGAAATCCAAGTTTTCCCTGTTCCAGCACTTCCAGACTCTCATGTTTCTCTATTGAACATGCACACAAATGCATGTGCACTTCCTGCAAGAAAAGAAAAACCTTTTTTTTTTTTTTTTTGCAGTTGGGCATATTCTAATCAACATGAATTTTTGCCAGTTATTACTAGTGTTAGAAAAAAAATTGTTCTTATGTCTATACAAGATATAGTCTTTAGAAGTAACGTGTAAAGTATTTAATTCCAGAAAGAAAGAGCCCAAATTAAATTTCTCAAATGAACTGAATGCTATCAAATATACCACATTTTTATTAATCTCTCCCTTTTATGTAGGCCAGTCTTCCTCAAACATTTTAATCTCATGTCACCTTTACACTTAAAATTATTGAGGATCCTAAAGAGCTTTGATTTCTGTCAGCTACAGCTATCAACATTTACCATATCAGAAATTAAAACAGAAAAAATTAAAATATTTATTATTTTGTATGAAGTAACATGAAACAGTACACAATAACATACTGTATTTTATGAAAAAATCCTTTTTTAAACAAAATAATTAGTAAAGAAATGGCATTGTTTTACATTTTGACAAATCTTTTTCACATTTGGCTTAATAGAAGACAGCTGGACTTCATATCAACTTCTGCATTCAATCTGCCGGACATGTTTTGTGGTTGAAAAGATGAAGAAAATCCAGCTTCACATAGACATGTAGTTGGAAGGGGAAAAACAGTGCAGACCCAAATCCTATTTTACCTCCAGCTGCATGAGAATAACCTTTCACAGCATGGATAAGTCTAAGTGCTTGGGGTTTGTAGTGAGATTCTAAAACACCTTCAAATCTAACATCTACAGTCTAATAAAGGCACCATTCTAAGAGGTCAGACTGGACAGTACTTTTAAAAATAAGAAATAACTAGAAAAAAGCTCTTGGGCTTACCAGCTTACCAGTTGGTATGAAATTTAGTATATTTTACAAATTTACTTGTATTGTTACCAATAGGAGCTCAAGTAAAGCATTTGCAATGCTGAATTCTTGATTTACATTAACACTAGTATGGAGGTGACAAAACCTGAAGGTTACACAAGGATAATATCTGGAACATAAAGCACCAAAACTCGGAAACTGGGTTATGTTACTAAAGGAAGTCCAAGGGCAAACAATAACACTATTCTGTAGAACAAGAAGCTCAGAGAAATTCTTTAAAAGGGTTCCAAGTCAGACCATTGGATCACCTTTCAGCCTGAATTGGCCAATCAGTTTGGCAAATATTTTTACTGTGCTGATGACTAGTTTGAATGACTTGACCAAATAGTTGTTTTGGCATTCTCTAAAATATTACCAAACGATTTGACATGCAATTCTGGTTATGTAACTACCTTGCTTGCTCAGATTTCTTCAAAGGCTTCTCTTTGTGGTGTGCTCCAAAAATCACATAGGAGGATTTTTTAAATGCAGAATTCCAATACCCATCCCCAGTCTACTGAACTCTAGTTTTGAGGAAAGTGGTTTCTGGGAATATACATTTTTAAATTTTTCCACAAGTGAGTCTTTTCATACTCAATTTATAGACAGAAATCTAATAATTGTAGGATCACCTACAAGGTTCTTCATGATGAGTCTCCAAAGTTCCCAGTTTAATTTGACGTCACTCAGCTCACAAAATACCCACACATTCTCCAAATGTGCCTAATTTTCTCATATCTTTTTTGCCTTTGACCCTGTTCCTTCCTTAGCAATAGTCTTTATCCTCAGTCTTAGGTATGATTTGGCCAACTTTTATTCCTTTTTCAAGAGTCAGGTCCATGTCACCTCTTCTGTAAAGTCCTCCCTGATTTACCAAGGAGCGTGCTTTCTTATGTTTGTGCCTTGCACCTCAACTACCACGTTGTAAGATTTATCCCATTATAGAATAAGGTCCATTTACTTGATCACATCTCTGTTAGCTCCTTGGGGGCATAAATTATATTTTTTTGACTCATATATCCCAAACACTTAGCTCATTACTGAAACATTGTATATGCTAAATAATTTTTTTTTTTTTAAATAAACGAATGATTGAGATTAGCTCTGGGTATAAAATCTCTCTTTGGGGAGAAATGAGACATACATTTGGTGGCAAGTGTCTTTTGAAAAAAAATCTCCTCAATAACAACTGTGTTTTATTCTAGTACATTAGTCATAACATAAATATTAAAGGGCAACCATACTTCCTAGGAAATATAATGAGAAGCGGAAAATTCTGACAGCACATATCAACTTTAGTCTTTTTCTTAAAAGATTTTTTTGGCCGGGCGCGGTGGCTCAAGCCTGTAATCCCAGCACTTTGGGAGGCCGAGACGGGTGGATCACGAGGTCAGGAGATCGAGACCATCCTGGCTAACACGGTGAAACCCCGTCTCTACTAAAAAAAAAATACAAAAAACTAGCCGGGCGAGGTGGCGGGCGCCTGTAGTCCCAGCTACTCGGGAGGCTGAGGCAGGAGAATGGCGTGAACCCGGGAGGCGGAGCTTGCAGTGAGCTGAGATCCGGCCACTGCACTCCAGCCCAGGCGACAGAGGGAGACTCCATCTCAAAAAAAAAAAAAAGTTTTTTTAAAAAAACCACTTTATTGAGATAAGATTGACATATGAAAAGCTGCACATATGTAACATATACATTTTGATGAGTTTGGGATAATTATATACCTGTGAAACTATCAACATCAAGGCCATAAACATGTCCATCATCTCTCAAAGTTTCCTCTTACCGTTTTTATTATTATTGTTGTTGTTTTAATTTTTTTCTTTTAGTAAATTTTTCTTAGTTGTTGGCAGAAAATTAAAAAACAGAAGGAATGCTACACACACACACACACTCACTAAGAGGTCATTGTATATAAAACTAGCTAATGTAAATCAACCTTGCACAAATAACATGAGATGGGAAAAGGGGAGCTGCCACACCCCTTCAAGGTAGGAAGTGTCATTAGTATGCAAAGGAATAAACAATGGATTCCAAAATCAAAGTCAAAACAGGAATAAATCAGAGCGATAAGGTGAAAAATGATGGGATAAGCAGCAGTAGTGGCTATTAGTATGTACACCTGCTGGTGAGACAAAGCAATCCAGGAAGGTGCCTGGGAAAAATTCCAATGCTGAGACCAAGAGCAAAGTTACGTTACTTTGAAATGGTCAAGGGATGAAGTAGAGTTCGGGATCCTTTGAATGTTTTCGTAAGGTCAGAATGGAAAACCCAGTTGACTCAGAACCATCTTAAATGACAAATGAGCTGCCGGTAGTCTTTTTAAGGGGCAAGTTGATCAGCACTTTCTGAAGTTTTCTAATAATACAGGCCCATTGTTTGACTACTCCTTCGGTTATGTTGACATTTTGTGACCTAGGATCGTTAAGATGATAGTTAGAATTGTATCCAGAGAAATAAAGCACTCTTATCATGTCAGAATATTCTAGACCTGTGACCAAACAGGTCAGTTTCACTCACACCTACTTGCCATAATAGTACCAATGGATGGCTCAAGATAGGAGTATGTGAAGCCTCCAAAAGCATCATATTTTCTAATTCTAGTGCTGCCTGATGATGTTGGCTTGATTCTTTTCAGAGGGATTCACTGTTTTCATTTTTCATCCTCAAGCTACCAGCAACCACAGAAAAGTCATTCCTGGAGTCTCCTGATTGGAAAGATAAAAACATTGTACATGAACCTTGTATATTGAGTTTTCACAAATCAATCAGACTCATTATGACTTTTTAAGACTATAATTCAACAATTAGTCTGATGTTAGAATCAGTGTGTTTAGTAAAATGCAGATTGTTGTTTGAATAAATATTGTGATGTTATTTAATATCCAACCTTATTGGTAAAGAATAGAATGGCCCCAACATGATTAAAATATTTGTGAAATATTCCATTTTTGAATACTCCCAGACCAAAATCCAATTTAAAAATGAATCAGTCTAATAATGGGAGAACCTCCTAAATAACACAGGTAAATATCTTTGCAGTTCATATTGTGTAGGTAAAAACTCTCTTTTAATTCTCGCAATAAATATATAACATGGAAATAAAATGTTTAGCATTTACCAAGGAATAACAATAGCTTACATTTATTAAGGCCCTCCTATGTGCCAAGCACAATGGTATTCTTATCATTCCCAGATGCACAAGAGGGTGCAGGCAAAGGCATTGCAAGGGTAGCAGTATGTCCAAGTCCAGAGAGAGAAAGTAGAATCTGACCTACTTTCAAATAACTTGGAAATATGATTTCCCCGTAAATGCTATTTCCTTGTGTTTTACTTTCATATAAGAGTCAGGCTAGAGCCTGTGTCTGATTTCTATATCAGTCATTCTTCTTGCCAGCTGTTTACCAGTCACAATTGATGCCTTTTTTTTTTCTGTCCCGAACACAGAATTTCAAAATTTTCCGAGCTGAATTAATTTCTTTCAGTTCTTTGCTTTACTTGTCTGGCTGCTCTGAAAGCAAATCTAATTTGATCTCGGCCTCACCCCTTTGTCCTTCACTGCCACTTTTTGATCCTTTAGCCCTTTCATACTGCCCAGTCTGCAACAACTACAACAACACAACAACAACAAACTAGATAATAATGCATTACTTAGTTACAGGAAATTTTCATGTAACAAAACATAAGCAAGTATGTAATGAACAGAGTCTCTTCTTTGTAGTGATTAAACTTAGCTGTCAGGGATTTATTTCCTACATGTTAACCACAGTGCTAGAAAATAAAGTATAGGAATGGAACATAAATATCAAAAAATTACTTAATGAATACTGTGAGGAAGCTGAGACATCAGCTGAATCAGGAGAAAGCATTGCTGATTGCAAATCACTAGACTGCTTCTCAGCTGAGCAAACTATTCTATAAGCCATAACTCACAATGGGGAGTACCTGCAACAGCTCAACTCCTACATTTATACCCTGAAGGTGCTTAGGGTTTAGAGGTGCATATATTGCCTGATGAATGTCCACCTATGGCTAAGCAATGCACATGCATGTGTATGTGTGTGTGTGTATTTGTGTATGTACTACATCTACTTACAAATATTATACTTATTCCTTTATTAAAAGAACCATTACTTGGCTCATTGAAAACAAAGTTGGATATTTTTATATAAACAACATTTTCAAATAGCTGATAGCAGATTTCTGCTTTCCTAGTTGATATTTAATTTTAAAAGTAAGACTTCAGAACCTTAAGTATACACTTAAGAAGTCTAGCAGTCAGTCAATAAGAGAATTGCTCACCTAAATAAATCAGGGTGAGAAGGGAAAAGTCTCCCTTTTGTTTTTAATATGAAAATTCTGATTCTATTGGAGTTTCACCCATGTTTTGGCTCCTCTATCAGGAATTCAGCTCTTTGCAGGGAAGGAATATGTTCTTAGATACTCCCAAGAAGTGAATGGAAAGAAAAGAACCCTAAGAACCCAAGAATGTGTATATCACATCTAGATCTCTGGCTCATGAGAAGTAAAAAATGACGTGAGGAATGTAGCATGTATTTCCCCTGGGCTTTAGTAGAACCAGATGATCTCTAATTTTTGGACTTTTTCAATTCCCCAGGCATCTGTGATCATAATGTTAGGACCAAAGGGTGACGTGTGTAACAGGAGAGAGGGGTTATCACTGGACCAAATACATCTGTGAATGTACAATGGCATTTAATTAAAACAAACAAACCCTCAAAAAACAATCTTAAATTCCTCCTTGGAAGGAGAGTTCCACAAAGGCCACCACCATGTTTGTTAGCTTCTGTTGGGTAGATGGAAGACATATGCTATCTATATTTTTTGGAGTTAGAAACATCTCATGACGTTCAAACAGGAACTTGGAAAAGGTCAAGTAGGAGTACTTGCCTGTAACAACACTATGATGTAGATACTGTTATTACTTCTACTTCTTAGGGAAATAAATTAACCTAGAAAATGGGTAGAACTGAGCTTGGCAAACATGCAGTTTGATACTTACATTAGCAACAAACTATCCTGCCTCCTAAATTGTGTGACTGTGATTCCTTAAAGGGTAGAATGAGCAGATAGGCAGGAGACAAAGTTGTATCCCTGTTTTAGTGTAGGGCTTTGTTAGCGATCATTCAATTTTCCCTCACTTTCTACTTTATACCTATAGTCACACTATTATTATCTCCTGCATATGCCACACTCTTGTACTCCATTTGGTTAGTTTCATTAGTGTTTATAATGATTTCACAGCACCGGTTGCATACGTTGGGAAAATGTATGCACTTAATTGTCACAGGGCAAGAAACTTAGCTGATGGAGGTGAGATGATGAAGTGCTCTGAGAAGATCACTCAGAAGAAAAGGATGTGGACTAATATGAAAAGGAAGATTTCCTACCTAGGAAACAGGAGATCAGAGGATAGAACAAGAATCAGAGATATGTTCTTAAATATGCAGAACAGGTAAGCAGCCTGTCAAAAGTGGGGAGCAGTGTGTTCCCATTACAATGTCAAAGGATGATCTACCTGATAATCTATGTGGCATCTATTAATTTAACAACAACAATAGTGATGATGATAACATACTGAAGTCCAAGAGGTATTAGTCTCTCCTCTTCCCTTGAGGTAAACACACCCTTTTAAACCAATTTGAATCAATTATATGTACATTACATCTCCACAGAAAACAAGACGACCACAGAATATCCTAAGTAACTGCACATATCAACATAACTTATATTCACACAGAAAAGAAGACTTGCTATAGCAACATTCTTGAAAAGATGTCTGGGGATGTTGCACTGTTAAACCTACCTGCCCCTGAGTAACTCTATTGTGTGGCAGAGTTCCCTCTGATTGAGTTCCACTGAGTCACAGTGGCAACTGTTTTGATAACATACCCTTGATCGGCTTCCTTCCCTTTCTCACTGGTGTCTCCTCTGATCACTTCCAAAATAAACTACTTACACTCAATTCTTGTCCACAGGTCTGTTTCTGGGGAAACAAAACCTCAGTAATTTCAGAAATATATACTTGGAGTATGTCATGTATTAATGGGTAAAGACGCCATGGATATGAAGGAGATTACCTATGGAAGAATATTAAGAAGAAAAGAAGGTAAAGAATCTTCCTTGAGGAACATCACATTTAAAGGTCAGGGAGAAGATATATCAGCAGGAGCATCAGAGGGAGTTGTGGACAAAATATTTTCAAAAATTAAGATGTGAAGACCACTAGAATTTGCTTAAATGCTGTTGGAAAAAGATATCATAGCAAACAGGAGTGTGAAAATATAGGTAAGTGAAAAGAGGAATAGTCATTGGTGTAAGATTCCCAAGGGAGTAAGATAAAATTGAATCCAGGTCCTGAATCCTGGGATAAACTTTGCAAAATATTTGGTAGATTGGGTCATAGAAAACAGAGGAAGTTCTTCTCTGATATTTGGATAATTCTATATTTGGAAACAACAAGATAATGGATTGTCTTTCTTCCTACTTTTACCTTACTGTTTGAGTACTGGCATGAACAAAACTCAGAACATAATGAATCTCACTTATTTCCAAGTGGGCTACTGCATTATTTAAAAAAACACATCACATGGACATGGAGTTTGAGGAGAAGATTTATTCTATTTAATATTAAGTTAGGCTTCCTTCCTCTATTCATCAAATTGAACTGGATAGGAGTCCCTAATCCAACACCTCCAACTGGAGAAACAGTCTACTGATTCTCACAGATCTCATGTCCTGCTTTGTGTAGATAATTTTCATACGGATTATAATGAATAATATTAATTTAAACAATTCCCTAGAAGCCTAAAACATTTTGTTTGAAGCTCTTCTTTGTCCAACTAAAAATAACATCTGGTCTACAAGGCTACCATCATAATTGAGTTCTACATCTCCAGTCACAACTAGAACCAAAATTACAGTGAACATACAATAATTCTTTATCTCTTGGTTTCAGATTTTTCTCAGTTATTTATACCTCTCTATTATGGTCTCATGTTCCTTTCTGTTACAGAGTTTCAGTCTATGTTGAGTCAAGCAATTATAGGGCTGCTTAAACTCTGGTTCATTAGCCATGGTCCACTAGTATCCATGTCATGGCGCTAGGGTTTAATATGGTTAATAGGATCCTGGATGAGGAAGTATATTGAAAATTAACTTTAAATTAAACATAAAACACTAAAAATTATTAGAAGCATTAAAAAAATAAATTTTTCCATATATGGGTTAGAAAATCTGACTTTATTTTGATCGTAGGGGCTGCTGGCTACAGTGAAATGTATAAAAAAGAGAGCGTGATTCTAGTTTCTGTCTCTACTATGAGTTACTTGTGATTAACTTCAAATATTCCCTCCACAAGAAGAGACCCAGGAGAAGAAAATGAACTTCAGTTATTCTAGCACAACCACGGTGATATTTGTAAAGATTCAAAACCTATAATAAAATGTAGAAAAGGAAACTCCATTTGAAATGATTTGAAATCTCACATGGAAATCTAGTTTTTTAAATCAGAGCTTAGTCAGAGAAAATAACAGAATATTGTAATAATTGAATTACAAAAACAACTGAATTTTGGGAAATAATTCTTTCTCTCACGTGATGTGTGTGTGTCTATCTATTTAGCAGTGGTGTTATTCTGTCAAATGGGATTAGATTCATTTCTGAGTCCCGCTAAGCACCCTGTCCCCCCACCCTCAAGATTATGAAAGTGGAAGGGAAGGGGGAGCTAGGGAGGGAATATGACTTATTTAAACTGTATAAAAATGCTGAAATAAAATGAACATTCAAAACTCCTATGATTGAATTTAATCTTTTGTTCAACTCATTCACTTAGGAAATCTGTCTCCAAATGGTTCATATCGTAGAATATGATGACTCCAGTAACCTCTCCTAGACTCCACATTTGCTATAAAGACTATTGTGGCTGATGATAGATGATGAAATTTACTCTCATGGTTTGCAGGGAGCCTAGTGCCAATAATTTGAGACTTTCCATGATACATCACTAACTTTATATTCTAAGCAATCACAACCTATTTTTATCCACCTGCTGTTTTATGGCTTAGAAATCACTTTATTTGTTTGTGATGGTAATTTACTATAAAAAAGATTTTCAAATTACATATTTGCATTGAGTTAGGGAAGGAATTAAAATGCTTTGTTCCACCCTTCTTGGTAAATAAATATAATCTTTTCAATAGTTTGAAGGTTCTCAAGGAAATGAGAGTCTTGGTCACTTTTAGAGTTTTTTATTTATGAACAAAATCTGTGGGGGCATATTCAAGTTTTAGGCAAGAGAAGCCCAGAAATCAGCTCTTAAGTTAGTAGACAAGGGTGGTAACGACATATTTGGAGGACTTTTATCATTTAGAATATGTTATGGGTGGCTCTTTCAAAATATTGTTTACTAGCAGCCATTGAAATAATGTTTCTCTTACTTCAGACATCTGATGGCTACCTGTATAATTTCTGCCTATAGGAGTCTATTATACCTATATCATTATTTGCCTAATTTTTCTTCAAATAAACTCACTTTTCACTTCAATAAATTTACATAAGGGAAATTTTATATCACAACTATAAGTTAAAACCATGTTTAACAACCATAAGTAAAAGGTAATTAAAAAATAAAATCAATCTTATTAATTCTAGTTAGATACTATTCCTATTGAAGAATAAATCATAAAAATAGACATTCAGATGGGTGGAGAGGCCTTCAATATATACTGGTATTAAATGAATGCTTTCTCCTTGAGAAATAAGAAGGGTTGAAAGATAATTATAACATTATAACTTTATGTTATTTAGCATCTAAACCAATACCGCTAGTAGTATACCTCCCACACTTTGCATACAATGCATTAAAATAGTAACTTGCAGCTAAATCAGTTGGCACTGTCTTATACACATTTTACCACAATTTGATGAGATCTAAAAGTGTTATTGTTTCCTTTTCTCCAATACTTCAGTGATGGTTAGTTTCAGTTGAATGGTATCTTAAATTTTATTTGAATCATTCTACCACCGATAATATAGAGCCGCTTATAGTTAAAACACATGTTGCTAATAAATTGCTCTCCATCCTCTCTTAGTTTAACCTCCTTGTCATTCTGGTCAGCTCTATGCCCAGTTTCCAGGTATAATTAAACATGTGTGTGAACATGTAGTTTTTTATATCAATGATATTTATTTCATAAAAGATATAGATGGACCAGCTCACATCTTTTAAAATCACTCCTATTTAGGGTATTCATGGTAAAATTGTTTTACCTTTTCTGTATTTTTGAAATGTTTCATAATAAAACATTGGAAAAAACAACTTATAGTATATGACAACCAAAACCATGCACTTTCCAATTTGTTCTCAAGTTAGTGGTTAAAAGAAAATGCAATATACTATAGCTAAATAAGGATATTACTAAATTTTCTTCACATAGGTTTGAGTTCTTAGAGTCTTAGTCTAAGGAAGGTCTCAAAACCCCAAGTAAGGTCCCAATAAATATGTAGGTAAGGTCCCAAATATATGTATATATTTGGTTTATTTTTTCTACTCATAGCTAGAAGTAAGTAACTTCAGACATTAAGCCTTCTTTTATCATTTCTGATTTGTTACATTTTTATTATAACAAAAGGTTTCTGAACTTCAGCATTGGGAAGGTACAAAAGGTAATATTCAGATATAAGGAGGATACATGTTTGAACTATTGTATAAGTATCAACAATCCATTCCTTTCTGTTCATTTGGTTTCAAGTTTGCTTGATTTGGCCTCTCAAGCTTGAAGTATACTAATCTTTCTGAAATTACTTGGTGAACTTTTACCCTTAATTTCCAGGAGTAAATATTCACCCAAACACTTGTATTCAACTGTGTATATAGGGAGCATTTAAAAATCTTTGTAGTAACTTTTGACATGTTTGCAGTAAAATCTCCAGCGTTACAGTGTGCAGCAAGCAGTTTTCTGAATACAGAATAATACATATGACAGTTCCACAGTACGAGTGGTCCTCATTACCTTTCAACAAATAATAGTGACTCACTAAATAAAAATTAATGATTTTAATGAAGAATGTTTGAAACTTGCCATTACTGGAGAAAGGCAGATTCACAGACTAAAGCAAATGATAACATCTTCTGAAATATGACTACATTGAGTCCTTACTCTCAATTGATACACAAACTGTAATAAAGCTTTTACTGTTACTCAGTATCACAATGGCATTAACAATATAATTCAAGTTGCTTGGTGGAGAAGCCAAAACAAAGATTATATAATATTGTTTTTTGATTTTAAGTTTTAAGATCTTAACTCTGTTTAACCTGCTTGCATCAAGCTCCCCAAAGTGAAAAAGGGAAAAGAATCAGTATGTGAAATACACTCATATTCATATTTTTACTCTCATAACAGCTCTTCAACAAATAAAATCTCAATTATTTGCAATAGCACCAGCATAAAATATTCTATGACAAATATTTTAATTTGTGTGCCAAAATACCCTGTTTGGGCAGGCAGGCCGTGCAAAATCTTTTAAAATCTATTTCACATTTTCTTCCTTGCGATTATTAATTACAATTACTATGGGTTAAAAAAAATCACAATGCCTGATCTTTCTAATACCCAGTATCTTAAATCAGCACTGCATAGTGTATATAAATAAAGATTATACATGTTTTCTGGGACAACATGTCCTTCCTCACCCTTGAAGTTTCTGACAGGTGGCCCCTAGTGTAAACCAATTCACTCTCCAGTTGGCACATCCCAGAACACATTGAATTTGTCTGTAACTAAGGCATGTAGCTCCAGAATTTTTATCTTTAGTTGAGGAAGTCTGGACCATAGGTCTATAGGTCACCTACCTAAACATGTTAAATTTGTTTACTACAATTATTCTTACTGCCAGTCTAGTTCAACATGCATAAATAACTTGATACTCATTAAGTCGAAGGGATTTTGAAGCAAATAAAAAACAACATAGCTTACTATGTGCACTGCTAGATGCTATTGGTAACCTTTAAAACTCATTATCTATATGATGACAATATTGTAAGGTATTCCAGAATTGCTAACAACCTTTTATAATGAATGTCGGTTGTTACCAAACAACAATATGAAAGTGTAGAGGGAAAATGAGGACATTTGGAACATCAGGAAGTGTTACCATAGTATTATAGAGGCATAGAACTGAAAGGAGTGTAAGAGAAAAAATAATAATGCCTAGCACTTCATCTTTTTATCCAATCAACAAACATTTATTAAGCTTCTACTACATGCCAGATGCTGATGGTAAAAAGATAGAGAAGGTACATTCCATTCATGAGCAAGGGCCAAGAGGGAGAGAGTGACACACAAGGACACAAGTCAATAGATTGGTGGGAGCTTTGAGAGGAGACAGGGCACAAATCTGAGTGAGGACTGGAAGAAATTCCCTCTGAGGTTTATTTATTTCCTTCTTGTAATCACCTCTGAATGGCACCTGCATTTCACTTAGTCCTCATATGACTGTAAGTGTTTTATGATGGCTTTGAATGGGAGTTTACTGCTCCTAGTAAAGTAAATATTTCTTTTCATGAAGGAATTCACACTAAAACATATGTATTTAACAATTCTCAGTAGATAATTCTCAAGCAAGAAGATGTCAAGAATGAAAGTACTTGTACTCTCTATTTAAGTAGATGATTGTTTAGAATTAGATTAGTTGCTGTCCTCAATCCCAGTCACATGTTAGACTCACCTGTAGATCTTTAAAAAAATACACTGCTTGGTTTCCACCGTAGACAATCTGATTTAATTGGCCTGAGATAGGCTAAGGGAATCAGTATTTTTGTAGAACTCCCCAGTTGATTTTGTCCTGCCAAGAGTTGAGTGTTTGGTTTAGAGTAGTGGCCTTTTTCTATCAGCTCTATCTGAGGTCTGAGTAAATCCTTCAACTTTCAAGTACCATATTAATAGGACTCACTACTTGCTAAGGTTCATAACAGCCTGGATTAACCTCCTCTGCTTTCTCTGAAGCCCCAGAAGCATTGGGCTTCTCCCTGCTTCATTTTCATTTCCTTGAACAGCCAGTCATAACCCTTTTAGAGCAATAGTGTGCTTCTCTTATTCTGGGGCAAGTTTCTTCATCTAGTTCTTAATATGCCTTTTTGCTGGAAACTGACTTAAATTTTCTCCTCCTTTTTTGAACATGTTATTTTTATTATAAAATATGTATTTTTATAGAAAATTAGTAAAGCATTAAAATAAGAACAAAGGTTACTCCAAGAAGCAGTACTTCTTAGGGTATGTATTTTTAATCTTTTTCCTATGTTTATATAAACGTATATATATATATAAACATTTTATTTACAAACAGTATCCTATAGTATCAAAATACCTTTTATAACCAATACTTCACATGAAAAATTTTACCTTGAAGAATTTCAATATTTATGAATAATTTTATAGATCATAACTTCAAATGGCTGCTTGGTGTTCTATTGAACATGTTATCCTTTCTAAAAAAACAGCTTCCTTTTTTTGGGCATTTAGGTTGGCACCATTTTTTTTTTCACTTCCAAATGTCCAAATTTGGATTTTTTTTTTTAAATGCCAACTTAGACTCTTTGGGGACTTTAAACCATGCACAATGATTTTAGTATTTTACAAGTTTTGTCTTCTATATCATCTCTTGTTTTCATCCTCTTTTTAAAAAGGCTTTTTTCTTGCATTCTTTTCCTTCTTGCTTACCCTTTGACCATCAGAGAAGAGAGTGAGCTGGGCTGGGAGTTAGCCTTATGGCAAGCTCCCCTCTTGCTGCTGGGCCTACCCTTTACCTCCAGCTCTCCTTATTCCAGGAAACACTGGGGATGCTCTGCCTGGAGCTCTTCCTTCTCTTTCCTGGGCCACATGCTCCTTCACAAAGGGGTCAGAACAGGATTTACTTCAATGTGGTCTCTGTGTCACAGACATTCTCGGAGGTTCCCGTTGTGTGTATATACCTGTATCTCTAGTGTTTATTGCTGGTGTAGGTTTTCCTTTCTAGATCCATCACGTCAGGTGTGAGAAGTGAGATTCCAGACTCAGACATGAGTAATCAACCCCCAGCATTTACCCGTATTATGTCTTCATGAACTAATTTAACTATCTCCATCTCAGTTTTCTCATTCATGATAAGGAACAGTAATTGTACTCCACTCATCACATTAGTGTAAGAATCAAGCAAGATAGTACTCATAGGTGCGTAGCACAATATCTGACACGAAGTGCTTCATAATTGTTAGCTTGATGATGATGATGATGATGAAGACAAGAATTTCAATGGAAATCTCAGGTTACCATTGTGCTCAGAAGCATTTCATGAAAGATGAATAAAAAGGAGTCTGATTTTTTTTATTGGAAGCACATTGTTTTGAATTAAAGTGAAAAGATGTTAAATTACAAAACCAAATAATAAGTTACTGAAAGCAGACTTTTTATTGTCTTAAAGTTGAATCACTCTGTACTTATAAAGTTGTTCTTACTTAATAGTTAAATATGTTTCCAACACTTGTAACCCCAAAACTCAGGCCACAGCTTAGATCCTGTTATGGACTGAATTGTGCCACCTGCCCAAATTCACATGTTGAAATTCTAACTCTCGGTGCCTCAGAATGTGACTGTATTTAGAGATAGGATCTGTAAGAAGGTAATTAAGGTTAAAAGAAGTCATTAACATAGGCCCTAATCCTATATGATTGGTATCCTTATAAAAAGAGGAGATTAGGGGCCAGGCATGGTGGCTCACGCCTGTAATCCTAGCACTTTGGGAGGCCAAGGCTGGTGGATCACCTGAGGTCAGGAGCTCGAGGCCAGCCTGACCAACATGGCAAAACCCTGTCTCTACTAAAAATACAAAAATTAGACGGGCATGGTGGTGGGCACCTATAATCCCAGCTACTTGGGAAGCTGAAGCAGGAGAATTGTTTGAACCCGGGGGGCGAGATTGCAGTGAGTGGAGATCATGCCACTGCTCTCCAGCCTGGGTGACAGAGCGTGACTCTGTCTCAAAAAAACAAACAACACAAAACCCCCCAAAAAACAAAAAGAGGAGATTAAGACACAGATACACACAGAGGAAAGACCATGTGAAGACGCCAGAGGAATATGGCCAGCTGCAAGTCAAGGGGAGAGAGCTTAGAAAAAACCAACCCTGCTCACACCTTGATAATGTCCAGCTAATAGTGATAGACTTCCGGGGGGGCGGAGCAAGATGGCCAAATAGGAACAGCTCCAGTCTCCAACTCCCAGCGCGAGCGACACAGAAGACCGGTGATTTCTGCATTTTCAACTCAGGTACTGGGGTCATCTCACTAGGGAGCGCAGGACAATCGGTGCTGGTCAGCTGCTGCAGCCTGAGCAGCGAGAGCTGAAGCAGGGTGAGGCATCGCCTCACCTGGGAAGCGCAAGGGGTAAGGGTATCCCTTTTCCTAGCCAGGGGAACTGAGACACACAACACCTGGAAAATTGGGTAACTCCCACCCCAATACCACGCTTTAAGCAAACGGGCACACCAGAAGAATATATCCCTCACCTGGCCGGGAGGGTCCCATGCCCACGGAGCCTCCCTCATTGTTAACACAGCAGTCTGCGGCGATCTAACCGCAAGGCAGCAGTGAGGCTGGGGGAGGGGCGCCCGCCATTGCTGAGGCTTAAGTAAGTAAACAAAGCCGCTGGGAAGCTCGAACTGGGTGGAGCTCACAGCAGCTCAAGAAAACCTGCCTGTCTCTATAGACTCCACCTCTGGGGGCAGGGCTCAGCTAAAAAAACAACAGGGGAAGCAGCAGAGGCCTGAGCAGACGCGAATGACTCTGTCTGACAGCTTTGAAGAGAGCAGTGGATCTCCCAACACGGAGGTTGAGATCTGAGAACAGACAGACTGCCTGCTCAAGTGGGTCACTGACCCCTGAGTAGCCTCACTGGGAGACATCCCCCACTAGGGGCAGTCTGACACCCCACACCTCACAGGGTGGAGTACACCCCTGAGAGGAAGCTTCCAAAGGAAGAATCAGACAGGTACACTCGCTGTTCAGCAATATTCTATCTTCTGCAACCTCTGCTGCTGATAACCAGGCAAACAGGGTCTGGAGTGGACCTCAAGCAATCTCCAACAGACCTATAGCTGAGGGTCCTGACTGTCAGAAGGAAAACTATCACACAGGAAGGACACCTATACCAAAACCCCATCAGTACGTCACCATCATCAAAGACCAGAGACAGATAAAACCACAAAGATGGGGAAAAAGCAGGGCAGAAAAGCTGGAAATTCAAAAAATAAGAGCGCATCTCCCCCTGCAAAGGAGTGCAGCCCATCGCCAGCAACGGATCAAAGCTGGTCAGAGAATGACTTTGACGAGATGAGAGAAGAAGGCTTCAGTCCATCAAACTTCTCAGAGCTAAAGGAGGAATTACGTACCCAGCGCAAAGAAACTAAAAATCTTGAAAAAGGAGTGGAAGAATTGACAGCTAGAATAATTAATGCAGAGAAGGTCATAAACGAAATGACAGAGATGAAAACCATGACACGAGAAATACGTGACAAATGCACAAGCTTCAGTAACCGACTCGATCAACTGGAAGAAAGAGTATTAGTGATTGAGGATCAAATGAATGAAATGAAGCAAGAAGAGAAACCAAAGAAAAAAGAAGAAAAAGAAATGAACAAAGCCTGCAAGAAGTATGGAATTATGTAAAAAGACCAAATCTACGTCTGATTGGGGTACCTGAAAGTGAGGGGGAAAATGGAACCAAGTTGGAAAACACTCTTCAGGATATCATCCAGGAGAACTTCCCCAACCTAGTAGGGCAGGCCAACATTCAAATTCAGGAAATACAGAGAACGCCACAAAGATACTCCTCCAGAAGAGCAACTCCAAGACACATAATTGCCAGATTCACCAAAGTTGAAATGAAGGAAAGAATCTTAAGGGCAGCCAGAGAGAAAGGTCGGGTTACCCACAAAGGGAAGCCCATCAGACTAACAGCAGATCTCTCGGCAGAAACTCTACAAGCCAGAAGAGAGTGGGGGCCAATATTCAACGTTCTTAAAGAAAAGAATTTTCAACCCAGAATTTCATATCCAGCCAAACTAAGTTTCATAAGTGAAGGAGAAATAAAATCCTTTACAGATAAGCAAATTGCTTAGAGATTTTGTCACCACCAGGCCTGCCTTACAAGAGACCCTGAAGGAAGCCCTAAACATGGAAAGGAACAACCGGTACCAGCCATTGCAAAAACATGCCAAAATGTAAAGACCATCGAGGCTAGGAAGAAACTGCATCGACTAACGAGCAAAATAACCAGTTAATATCATAATGGCAGGATCAAGTTCACACATAACAATATTAACCTTAAATGTTAATGGACTAAATGCTCCAATTAAAAGACACAGACTGGCAAACTGGTTAAAGAGTCAAGACCCATCAGTCTGCTGTATTCAGGAGACCCATCTCACATGCAGAGACATACATAGGCTCAAAATAAAGGGATGGAGGAAGATCTACCAAGCAAATGGAGAACAAAAAAAAGCAGGGGTTGCAACCCTAGTCTCTGATAAAACAGACTTTAAACCATCAAAGATCAAAAGAGACAAAGAAGGCCATTACATAATGGTAAAGAGATCAATTCAACAGGAAGAGCTAACTATCCTAAATATATATGCACCCAATACAGGAGCACCCAGATTCATAAAACAAGTCCTTAGAGACTTACAAAGAGACTTAGACTCCCATACAATAATAACGGGAGACTTCAACACTCCACTGTCAACATTAGACAGATCAACGAGACAGAAAGTTAACAAGGATATCCAGGAATTGAACTCATCTCTGCACCAAGCGGACCTAATAGACATCTATAGAACTCTCCACCCCAAATCAACAGAATATACATTCTTCTCAGCACCACATCGCACTTATTCCAAAATTGACCACATAATTGGAAGTAAAGCACTCCTCAGCAAATGTAAAAGAACAGAAATTATAACAAACTGTCTCTCAGACCACAGTGCAATCAAACTAGAACTCAGGACTAAGAAACTCAATCAAAACCGCTCAACTACATGGAACTGAACAACCTGCTCCTGAATGACTACTGGGTACATAACAAAATGAAAGCAGAAATAAAGATGTTCTTTGAAACCAATGAGAACAAAGATACAACATACCAGAATCTCTGGGACACATTTAAAGCAGTGTGTAGAGGGAAATTTATAGCACTAAATGCCCACAAGAGAAAGCTGGAAAGATCTAAAATTGACACTCTAACATCACAATTAAAAGAACTGGAGAAGCAAGAGCAAACACATTCAAAAGCTAGCAGAAGGCAAGAAATAACTAAGATCAGAGCAGAACTGAAGGAGGTAGAGACACAAAAAACCCTCCAAAAAATCAATGAATCCAGGAGTTGGTTTTTTGAAAAGATCAACAAAATTGACAGACCGCTAGCAAGACTAATAAAGAAGAAAAGAGAGAGGAATCAAATAGATACAATAAAAAATGATAAAGGGGTATCACCACCGACCCCACAGAAATACAAACTACCATCAGAGAATACTATAAACACCTCTACGCAAATCAACTAGAAAATCTAGAAGAAATGGATAATTTCCTGGACACTTACACTCTCCCAAGGCTAAACCAGGAATAAGTTGAATCCCTGAGTAGACCAATAGCAGGCTCTGAAATTGAGGCAACAATTAATAGCCTACCCACCAAAAAAAGTCCAGGACCAGATGGATTCACAGCTGAATTCTACCAGAGGTACAAGGAGGAGCTGGTACCATTCTTTCTGAAACTATTCCAATCAATAGAAAAAGAGGGAATCTTCCCTAACTCATTTTATGAGGCCAACATCATCCTGATACCAAAGCCTGGCAGAGACACAACAAAAAGAGAGAATTTTAGACCAATATCCCTGATTAACATCGATGCGAAAATCCTCAATAAAATACTGGCAAACCACATTCAGCAGCACATCAAAAAGCTTATCCACCATGATCAAGTGGGCTTCATCCCTGGGATGCAAGGCTGGTTCAACATTCGCAAATCAATAAACGTAATCCAGCATATAAACAGAACCAAAGTCAAGAACCACATGATTATCTCAATAGATGCAGAAAAGGCTTTTGACAAAATTCAACAGCCTTTCATGCTAAAAACGCTCAATAAATTCGGTATTGATGGAACGTACCTCAAAAGAATAAGAGCTATTTATGACAAACCCACAGCTAATATCATACTGAATGGGCAAAAACTGGAAAAATTCCCTTTGAAAACTGGCACAAGACAGGGATGCCCTCTCTCACCACTCCTATTCAACATAGTGTTGGAAGTTCTGGCTAGGGCAATCAGGCAAGAGAAAGAAATCAAGCGTATCCAGTTAGGAAAAGAAGAAGTCAAATTGTCCCTGTTTGCAGATGACATGATTGTATATTTAGAAAACCCCATGGTCTCAGCCCAAAATCTCCTTAAGCTGATAAGCAACTTCAGCAAAGTCTCAGGATACAAAATTAATGTGCGCAAATCACAAGCATTCTTATACACCAGTAACAGACAAGCAGAGAGCCAAATCGTGAATGAACTTCCATTCACAATTGCTTCAAAGAGAATAAAATACCTAGGAATCCAACTTACAAGGGATGTAAAGGACCTCTTCAAGGAGAACTACAAACCACTGCTCAGTGAAATAAAAGAGGACACAAACAAACGGAAGAACATACCATGCTCATGGATAGGAAGAATCAATATTGTGAAAATGGCCATACTGCCCAAGGTTATTTATAGATTCAATGCCATCCCCATCAAGCTACCAATGAGTTTCTTCATAGAATTGGAAAAAACGGCTTTAAAGTTCACATGGAACCAAAAAAGAGCCCGCATTGCCAAGACAATCCTAAGTCAAAAGGACAAAGCTGGAGGCGTCACGCTACCTGACTTCAAACTATACTACAAGGCTACAGTAACCAAAACAGCATGGTACTGGTACCAAAACAGAGATATAGACCAATGGAACAGAACAGAGTCCTCAGAAATAATACCATACATCTACAGCCATCTGATCTTTGACAAACCTGAGAGAAACAAGAAATGGTGAAAGGATTCCCTATTTAATAAATGGTGCTGGGAAAATTGGCTAGCCATAAGTAGAAAGCTGAAACTGGATCCTTTCCTTACTCCTTATACGAAGATTAATTCAAGATGGATTAGAGACTTAAATGTTAGACCTAATACCATAAAAACCCTAGAAGAAAATCTAGGTAGTACCATTCAGGACATAGGCATGGGTAAGGACTTCATGTCTAAAACACCAAAAGCAACAGCAGCAAAAGCCAAAATTGACAAATGGGATCTAATTAAACTAAAGAGCTTCTGCACAGCAAAAGAAACTACCATCAGAGTGAACAGGCAACCTACAGAATGGGAGAAAATTTTTGTAATCTACTCATCAGACAAAGGGCTAATATCCAGAATCTACAAAGAACTCAAACAAATATACAAGAAAAAAACAAACAACCCCATCAAAAAGTGGGCAAAGGATATGAACAGACATTTCTCAAAAGAAGACATCCATACAGCCAACAGACACATGAAAAAATGCTCATCATCACTTGCCATCAGAGAAATGCAAATCAAAACCACAATGAGATACCATCTCACACCAGTTAGAATGGCAATCATTAAAAAATCAGGAAACAACAGGTGTTGGAGAGAATGTGGAGAAATAGGAACACTTTTACACTGTTGGTGGGATTGTAGACTAGTTCAACCATTATGGAAAACAGTATGGTGATTCCTCAAGGATCTAGAACTAGATGTACCATATGACCCAGCCATCCCACTACTGGGTATATACCCAAAGGATTATAAATCATGCTGCTATAAAGACACATGCACACGTATGTTTATTGCGGCACTATTCACAATAGCAAAGACTTGGAATCAACCCAAATGTCCATGTGTGTCAGACTGGATTAAGAAAATGTGGCACATATACACCATGGAATATTATGCAGCCATAAAAAAGGATGAGTTTGCGTCTTTTGTAGGGACATGGATGCAGCTGGAAACCATCATTCTTAGCAAACTATCACAAGAAGAGAAAACCAAACACCGCATGTTCTCACTCATAGGTGGGAACTGAACAATGAGATCACTTGGACTTGGGAAGGGGAACATCACACACTGGGGCCTATCATGGGGAGGGGGGAGGGGGGAGGGACTGCATCGGGGAGTTATACATGATATAAATGATGAATTGATGGGTGCTGACGAGTTGATGGGTGCAGCACACCAACATGGCACAAATATACATATGTAACAAACCTGCACGTTATGCACATGTACCCTAGAACTTAAAGTATAATAATTAAAAAAAAAATAATGATAGACTTCCAGCTTGCAGACTATGGAAAAATAAATTTCTGTCATTAAAGTCACCCAATCTGTGTTACTTTATGACAGCCCTAGAAAACGAATAGAGACGAAATCTAATTTTTTTGCCCTCTGTAGAGTTTAAAATTTTTTTACTTAGTCTGGTTTTAAAAATACATGATTATTACACTGCTTTTCAGCAAAATAGACTTAGTTCTTATAAACATTTTCCATAAATCCTATTGAGTATTTTGAAAGAAACTGCAAAGTTGAAGAAAGTTATTTCAATCTGGATATTACTTTTCTTTTTAAAAAATAAAGATTTTTTTTCTTGTGTTTAAGTCTTTGCTTTCTACCCTAGTCTTCCTGTACTATTTCCAAGAGATTCATATGCTGAAAGTTTACTCCAATATTTTTGTCAGTTTATCTTTTCTTCTTATTAGCCTAGAGAAAGGTCTTCTAAAGTGCACAAAATGTATGTATGAGTAGACTTCCTTTTCTTCATAATCTTTTCGAAGAGCTCATTTTTTCTCTTATATCTACAGTGATAATATATCTGAGTGCTCAATAAATGTGACTTGTTTGGGTCAATGTTTAGAAGAGAATCAGTGAGTGGATTGGAGTTGTAGTTACACAAAGCCAAAAGTTGAACTTTCGTATGTTGCTTGAACTTAACTCAGTTAGCAGCCTCTGGAAAATAAACTAGGCTTACTTATTTTCCCACATTTTCACCTAACAAACAGGAGTCAAAAACACTCTTTCTTTTCTTTTCTTTCCTTTTTTTTTTTTTTTTTTTTTTTTTTTTTGTTGTAAAAGCAGGAACCCTGAAGAGGGTTTTTTTTTTTTTTTTTTCTTGAGACAAGGTCTTGCTTTGTCACCCATGCTGAAATGCAGTGGCACATTCATGGCTCACTGTAGCCTCCACCTCCCAGGCTCAAGCGATCTTCCATCCTCAGCCTCCTAAGTAGCTGGGATGACAGGTGCACACCACCACACCCAGCTGATTTTTTATTTTTTTGTAGATTTGGGCTTCTCTATGTTGTCCAGGCTAGTCTCAAACTCCTGGCCTCAGGCGATCCTCCTGTCTTGGCCTCCCAAAGCATTGGGATTACAGGTGTGAGCCACTGCACTCAACCCCTTTGAAGAGATTGACGGGCAGATCACGAGGTCAGGAGATCGAGACCATGCTGGCTAACACGGTGAAACCCGTTCTCTACTAAAAAATACAAAAAATTAGCCGGGCGAGGTAGTGGGTGCCTGTAGTCCCAGCTACTCGGGAGGCTGAGGCAGGAGAATGGTGTAAACCCAGGAGGTGGAGCTTGCAGTGAGCTGAGATCCAGCCATTGCACTCCAGCCTGGGTGACAGAGCGAGACTCCGTCTCAAAAAAAAAAAAAAAAAAAAAAAAAAAGGGATATACTACAGTAGCTATCTAGAATTTAGAATATGGAGGGTGTCCATTGGTGTAAAATTTTACTGGTTGAGAGAGTTAACACATATGAGAGACTAGTGTCAAGAATAGAAAAATGTGTGGCTATTATAAAATAATGCCTCTCTTTGTCTGAATTATTATCATTGACTCTCAAAATGAGGGAGGGGTTATTCTTGAGAATTTTATGCTTAATAATTCTCCCCTTAGAATCGGTAAATAGCAGCATAGAATAATTATATTACATATTATTTCAAGAGCTGGTTTTATCAACTTTTCAAGATTTTAAGAAATATAACTGGGCCATTATGGATGAATTCTTATCTACAAAATTTAAAAGAGCTTCATTGACAGTGGTTCTACAATGATCTATAAATTTTCATTTCATGTCTGATAAATTTTCATTTCATGTCTGCATTTGAATTAGGGGGAGAAGAACTGGGAAACATCTATATTGCAATATTTACAATTGACAATGTTAACTGTTAACAATGGAGAATGGAGTCTTTATTTTAACTTTTATTTTAAATTCACAGGTACACGTCCAGGTTTGCTACATAGGTAAACTTGTGTCATGGGAGTTTTTCATACAGATTATTTCATCACCCAAGTATTAAGCCTAGTATCCATTAGCTATTTTTCCTGATACTTTCCCTCCTCCCACCCTCCAGCCTCCGACAAGCCCCAGTGTGTGCTGTTCCCCTCTGTGTTCATGTGTTTTAATCATTTAGCTCCCACTTATAAGTGAGAACATGTAGTATTTGGTTTTCTGTACCTGTGTTAGTTTGCTAAGAATAATGACCTCCAGCTCCATCCATGTCCTTGCAAAGGACATGATCTCATTCTTTTTTGTGGCTGCATAGTACCCCATGGTGTATATGTACCACATTTTCTTTATCCAGTCTATCACTGATGGACACTTAAGTTGATTCCATGGCTTTGCTGTTGAGAACAGTGCTGCAGTGAACATATGCATCTATGTGTCTTTATAATTGGATGATTTAAATTCCTTTGGACATATACCCAGTAATGGGATTGTTGGGTTGAATGGTATTTCTCTCTTTAGGTCTTTGAGGAATCACCACACTGTCTTCTACAGTGGCTGAACTAACTTACACTCCCATGAACAGCGTATATCCTTTTTCTCCACAACCTTGCCAGCATCTCTTATTTTTTAACTTTAATAGTAGCCAGAGAATGGAGTCTTAATGGAATCTTAACAACGTCAGAAAAAGAAATACGTTTAGGAGCAGTTGGTCCCATACTTTTTCTGTTCAGAAGGACTCATTTCCTGAATATGAAATATGGTATTTTATTCTTCTATCCTGTCTCCCAAACCCAAGATAATTCTTCTTAATTTGTTTTATGGCATGGCAACATTTCTGAATAAAAGTTAATACCCCAGTTTTAACTACAGTTTCTTATCAATACCATACATCCTTCCCCATTAATTTTATTCTTAGCACTCTGAGCTCTGCTGCTGGTATGTATTTGTACATTATCAAGATTCAACATGCTGGTCAACTTCCCTATCACTGTGAAGCTTACCGGGTTCTGGGATGCTATCAATGCTGTGTTCACTAGGTGCCTTTCCTATAGTGTAAATTTAGTCATCAAATTTAGTTATAGTCACTTCCTGGAGGAGGGAGGCAATTAAGCTGTGTGGGTCCAAAGCTGGTAATGACTTCACAATTATAGAGGAACCACAGAGCATGGTGTTCCATGTAAATGATCACAGCAGGTCAACACGACCTTTCAAATGAGAGCCTGCACTTAAGAGATGCATGACAAGACTTTGTAACTACGTCATTTTAACTTATGTCTCTTGACACTGGGATTCTCTTTGTTAACCTTACCAGCAAGTCTCCTCTTCAGTGGAACACTATGAAATATTTTAATTCTAACCACATATTGATTCATCTAATTTCATACTTGAATAGTCATAATTTATCAAATTTATAGAGTTCTGATGTTTAGTTTATGTGGTTTGTTTTATAGCTGAATTCTTTTTCTTTTTCTAAATGGGGTATATCCCACAAAAATCTCAGTTAATATGTTCCAACACTGCCACAGGAAGCTCTGTGTGCAATAGCTTTGGATGGTTTCGATTTAATCAAGAGGAAGATGAAAGTGGGTGTCCATTTCTTTCAACTCCTCGGCTCTTTCACCATCCATCATAGTCAATGTGTGGTTACTCAGGACACAGCATTAATGATAGCTGTCAAAATAATAGTCTGTGGGTTAGAGGTCAAGAAAAATATGTAAAAGACTTCAGGGTGAACCAGATGATAAAGTAGCTCATTTAGTCATTTAAATGCTAGCCTAGCATGGCCTTCGTGGGATCAGGGGTTAGTGGAAGCAAGAAGAATAAATGGGGACATCTCCAAGTAGTTTACTCTTGTTAAAAGGGGAAAAAAAGATGATAACAGCATTACCAAACAAGCACACTAGAGGCAATTTTCTTAATTATAGTGCTGAGCCAGCAGTGCACACAGAGTGGGCTTGCTGTTGGTATGAAAGCTTTTACTTTCAAATAATATTAACCCTTCTTGGTACTGTATGTCTTAATTAAGATAATTCCTGGAAGTGCTGCCAATGTCAGCAGTTTTACATTTACATTGGTGTTTACAAGCCATTTGTAAGTGAGCTGGGGTCCTGGCACAGTGTCCAAAGTGAGTTACTTTATCAGAGTAACTTTTTCAGCGAACCTAAAGAAAAAGCCTACAACATTTTGTTTTATTTCATTGGTCACCTAATACCACATTACACAAATTCTCAAGAGAGGGAGAGAGAGAGACAGAGAGATCACTTTGGTCCTATGAAATGATCTGAGACAGCAAAAATCATGTCACATGATACGTATCAAAAATGCATTTTTTGCTTTTAAATATAGTCTGCTGCCTTCGTTTGGGTTGCTATAACAAAAACACCATTGACTTGGTGGCTTAAACAATAAACATTTATTTATTACAGTTTCAGAAGCTGGGAAGTTTAAGATCAAGGTGCCAGCAGATTTGGTGTCTGGTGAGAGTCCTCTTCCTGACTTGTAGACATCTACCTTCTAACAACATTCTCATATGGGCTAGAGAGACTGTCTGTTACCTGTTTCTTCTTACAAGGGCACTAAGCCCATTCATGAGGGTTCTACTTTCATGACCTAATTACTGCCTAAAGGCTCCACCTCCAAATACCACATTGAGCAATAGGCTTCAACGTATGAATTTTGGGGGACAAATTCAGTCCATAACGGCCACAAATTGGCATTTATAGCCTTGTAGCTTAATTGTTGGATATTGTTAATTAGAATGCATTCTTGTGTATAGTACATGAAAGTAGTACAGCAATTGCTTGCAGTAATTATACACTGTAAGAATCACTGAAATATCATTTTAACATTTGAAAAGCACTGGCTTAATGTAATTTTTAAATGAATTCTTACATTTGTATACCACTGCAGGGTTCTAAGAAGGAGCCTTTGAAATTGTCCAGATAATAGTATAGTTAATTTATGGTCACTTGAAGATTTACTTTTGAAAAGAGATCCGTGGTATATAATGTCCATTCAAATTATGTTTCTCTACTTTGTCTAGGTGGAAATGTGAAATGTGGTCTCTAAACCATGGGTTTAGAGAACCCATGGTTCACTAAAGTGATAGGCACATCAAGAATCAAGCAGAGAAAAAAATTAAATATTAGTTGAGAAATTTCAATTTCTGAGTATTCTACATCAGGGATCTATAATCAACAATTCCGTGGACAATGGTTAAGTCTTCATGATACTGACTCTGGAAGTTACAGGGAAAAATTTTTCTCATGGGCTAATTTACAGAGGCTAGACTCATTCTGTTTATAAATTTGTATTATAGTTTCTGTAGATCTTTATCATCTTATACAGATTACATGTTATACTATTTTAAGCACAAGGTTTTCAAACATTAGTTTATGAGTCATTTTCAAGCCTCAAATATATTAGCAAACCTTTATTTACAGTTTATCTTTTGAGATTATGAGATAATACAAAATATATCAATTATTTTTTTAAATTGTTTTATGTAAGCAAGATGCCTACTATAAAACAATGCATTTTCCAACTTTATAAAAATGTTTTCATTTTTGTTAATTGTTTTTGCAGGATGGTTTGACTCAGTTATTGTCCCATGAGTCTTCCTTTAAGAGTTTCATCTTTCAAGAGTCTATTTATTGCCATTGACTCTCTAAGACTTTTTGCCAATGACGTCAGAACTATTAGGGAACTGCATTGGTCCTTAACTGTATAATGTGTCCAGAAGCCAGCAATGGCTAAAGATCTCGGTAACTGATAGTGATGAAAACTTTTCTTTCAACATAAATATGCTCACAAGAAACAAACAATAATAAAATTTTTTAAAAATCACAAATAATAATAGTTTCCTTATAGTTTTTAAGACTACACTATTTGATGATATTCTAGAAAAACTTTGGTAGTGTAGTTTACATTTCATAAGTGAGAAAAAAAATCAATAGTAGATTTGCTCTTTTTGAAATCCAAACAGAATAAAGAGTATAGTTGGTAACCACACTCAGCCATATCTTTTGAAGATCCATCATTGTTAACACTTTTACCTTTTTTTTCATTCCTTATTAAAGTGTGGAGTATTATAGTATCGTACAACATCAAAATTCTAAAGGAAAAAAAAAACCCTATGTTCTCTTAGAGGTGAGATAAAGGGACTTAGTTGGATGTGATTATCATTATCATTCTTTAAATGAATACTGTAGTCATGGGTAAAGTATAAAAACAATACCCGGTGTCTCCAAAGAAGATGATGATCTAAGTTAATCTAGGACCTAAGTGCTCTATTTGAACAACAGCAAAAATAATGCCTTATTTCCATTTTATAAGTTATAAGGTGATTTAAATCACTTGGGCAGAGTATTTCATTGGAATTTAATAATGGGGGTAAAATTTTAACGGGATGTGATGCAATATAAGAATTAGGGCATAGGAAATGACTTAGAAATGCTAAAAATTTGCAGCCAATAATTAATTTGTAGTTAGTCATAAAAGTAATCCATTTCTTATTTATTCTTCTAATCATTTATTCAGTAAGAAGTTATAGAAATTGTATTTTTTTTAAATTATACTTTAAGTTCTGGGATACATGTGCAGAATGTGCAGGTTTGTTACATAGGTAGACGTGTGCCATGGTGATTTGCTGCACCCATCAACCCATCATCTACATTAGGTATTTCCCCTAATGCTATCCCTCCCCTGGCCCTCCACCTGCAGACAGGCCCCAATGTGTGATGTTCCCCTTGCTGTGTCCATGTGTTCTCATTGTTCAACTCCCACTTATGAGTGAGAATATGCAGTGTTTGTTTTCTGTTCCTGTGTTAGTTTGCTGAGAATGATGTTTTCCAGCTTCATCCATGTCCCTGCAAAGGACATGAACTCATCCTTTTTTATTGCTGCATAGTATTCCATAGTGTATATGTGCCACAAGAAACGCTATTACGTTTTTAACTTTTATATATTTGATGAAAATTGCTTCATGTTTATAATTACATGTAAAAACAGGATCCCAAATGTTTATAAAATCGTTATTAAGATGGAAAAGAAGACATAAAGATTGTATCAATCAAAAATACTGAGAACAGATCAAAGTTAATCTATTCATTAAATATATGTTCTTTAGCAATAACCTCTCTGAATCAAAGTTTCTTCCTCTGGAAAATGAAGTCAAACCAGCTGATCTTTACTATCAATTTAGGTTGTATTTGTCAACTATAAGATAAGCTGGACTTCCTGGCAGGTGGGCACCTTTTCTGAAACTTGCTAATTCTCCATTTTGTTGACCAAATCCTATCTCAACATGTCTACTGCTCCATGAAGCTGTAAGGATAGCCACAATCTCCAACCTTAGAACAAGATTCAGAAACCTTGACAGGAACTGTACCTTGACCTAAGTGGTCTTGCTCTTCCAAAATATAGTTTGCCAGACTGATAAGCTTTGATTTATCCTGACTTAGCTAAGGACATTTTCTTTTCCATCCAATGTGTTCCTGGGAGATACTGCAAGTCTCTGTTTAAATGCAGACACCTTCTCTTCTGGCTTCACGTTAAAGTTGGGACTTTCTTCTCGTTACTCTGTGGACCACAGATACATCATACTGGAGACAGTGACAGAATGAACACAGTGCTGTTTTAAAGGATGGTGCATCAGTAAGTGTACATTGAGTACAGGGCATGTGCTTAGTGACCTGAGGTGATGTGGGAGAGCTGACGTCAACCATAGGCCTCAAGAATGAGATTAAATAAGCAGAGATTAAATAGGCAGCCACAGCAAATATCCTCTCTACTCATACGTCCTATCTGCCCACTTGCCATGAAGATAAGGAGAACATGACCTGATTCCCACCCTCTTCCTCGCCAGCCTTACCCCCTCCCCTAGAAGTGATCTGTTGCCACTAGTGACTCCCACATCACAAAACAGTGAGACTGGAAGGGACAATAGAAATGGCATTTTATAGAAGCTGGAGAAGGGCACTGATTTGACCAGGGGCAAAGAGTTAGTTTCTGGCAAAATCACTATGAAACTCAGGTCTCCTTTCTAGTTCAGTCCCAGCTATTCATACTCAGCCTCTCTGACATCAGGGAATTTCCAGAAAATTCTGTAATTCTTCATACCCTGTATTAGGTTTGTAGGGCTACTGGAACAAAGTACCACAAACTGTGTGGCTTATAAAAGCAAAAACATCTTTTCTCACAGTTTTGGAGGCTAGAAGTCCAAAACCAAGGTGTTAACAGAAACATACTCCCTCTGAAGGCTGTAGGTAGAATCCTTCCTCACCTCTTCCTAGCTTTTGGTGGTGGCTGGTGACTCTTGGCATTCCTTGCCTTGCAGCTACATGGTTCCCATCTTTGTCATTGCTGTCATATGGCCTTCTCCCCTGAGCGTCTGTCTTCACATCATCTTTCCTCTTCCTATAAAAATGCCAGAGTAGACTAAGAGCCCACCCTATTCCAGCATGACCTCATCTTAACCAATTACATCTGCAATGACCCCTTTTCCAAATAAAGTAGCATTTGGAGGTACTGGAGGCTAGGAATTCAACATCATGGTTGGGGGCATTCACACAATTCAACTCGTAACATATCCCCTAGCTTGCAGGCTGAGGCCAACAGAGATGCTGGGAAGAATGGAGAGTCCAGTACAGTGAGTTCTTCTGGGTATCCCTGTTTCCTCCCCTGGTTCTCTTTGACATTCAGTGTTCCATTAACTAAAAATAGCAAGAGCTTTGCAACCAAGAAAATAGGAGGGATGCTCGTGTCTGTTGCTCTGTTGTCTCTCCCCAAAGCAGCCTATAGTCTCCGGATGGAGAAACCATGGCCCTCCCTTTCCTGTAGTCTTTGCTCACTGATTCCTGTCTCTCCATCAAAAAACATAAACCTCGCTCTCCTGGCCTGGATCACAGTCATTACTCACTGACCAGGAAGAGAACATCACAATGGCTAATGGAAACTCTCCTCAGCGCAAACGATGCAGTTCTCTAATTTGTTTAGCTAAACTACATTAGTCATACTGAAAGTTTTATTATCAGAGTCAAATACAGGAAGCTAGAGCGGACATGCTGTAGTTTAAAAAATTAAAGCATTTTTAAAAATAAGCTTGGCATATTGATTAGCTAATTTTCTAAACAAGAGGCTCATTCCTTTTAATCCTTGGCATTACTGTAAATTCTATTTCCGCCTATGGGTCATAATGTTCCAAATAGGATTTAAAACAACAACAACAATACACACATATTTCATGTGAGGTTCTGCTTTAAGATCACCTTTGCTGAGATGTTACTGAGTTGGGTTAGAGAGTTGTGGCCCTGGATTTCTGCAGCACCTTGCCATTGTGAATTTGGAAGAATGAACTGTGATTCTTTGCATGAATTGACATAAAAACTTTATACTCATCTATATGATTTTGCATGTTGTCTAAAGCAAACAACTATGGGCAGTTATTTTGTCATTTCTACAGAGGTCACTTTGTTTGACCTGCTTTTTATTTCTTATAGCCTTTTGTAGGAGTGGGCCCTTAAGCACCTCTTTCTCTAATTTTAATGCTTTATTATTGTTACCGTTGTTTGTTTATAACAGATAACAAAACACAAGGCCTTTGTCAAGATCTCAGTCAATGCTCTGTGTAATTCATACTATTATTGTGTGTGAGACATATTACATATTACTACCAGTATATTATCTTATAGTGAGCTCACTTGAAATCTTTCCTTCTAAATAGGCCTATTTGTTCACAGCTTCATTTTACCAGATTCACTGTTAATGTTTTCAATGCCTAGCATCGTGCACTTATCATAGTAAGTCTCAAAAATCGATTCCTTGATAGTGAAGAACAAGCAGGCACACTTCTTAGTCAACATTAAAAATTTACTGAATTTCTTTTTCTTGTTTCTAAATTACACCACTTCTACAATAAAGGTTTTACTAGACTCCTATATTGATTAAAAGTTCTCATATAACTGTAACAGAGGAAAAGTCTATGACTTGAAAATTCTCAGATAAACCATCTTACAGGTAAATATTTTAGGTTCAGTGAATTCAGCATATGCTAAACAGAAAGGAATTAAATTGAAAGAAAATAGTGGAAAAGTTTATGTATTTTCTTCCAAAGTTTAACTAAAGTAATTAAATTAGGAAACCAATCACTTTATGTGTGCTCCTGGAGTTTATTTGGGATAAGCCATTTATTTAGATTCTGCATTGCCAAGTTAATTTTTTATGACATTTGCAAATGGACCAGACAGTGTAACATTACCTCCTTCTCCTTGCATAGAGAGAAAAAAAAAAAAAAAAAAAAAAAAAAAAAAAAAAAAAAAAAAAAAAAAGCAGTACCAAAAATAAATGTCCTAGGCATAGTTCTCACATCATTCAAATTACCCAATTCAATGTTTGAAGCCAGTCTAAATGGCTTTGCCCATCCCTATCACCACCCTCCCACACTGGAAATATGCCTCCAATAAGACATTTTCATGATGAATGACCTAATGTTTATGAAGCACTTAGAGATCCTTGGGCAAGACACTATCTAATTACGAAGCATAGTTCTCATTATTAAATGGAAGCTATTTTCCCCCTGTGTTTTTTGTTATCCATACTATTTCCATGCCATACCCTTCTGACGGTTTCCATTGCAAAGTGAAATCAGCTTCTTACAAATAAAGGTGGGGGCGCATGAGAGCTTAATAATTTTAAGTCACAGTGTGTTGCACATGCCCAGAAAAGCCTAGATCACTTCCAAATTCAAGGACTAATAAAAATTGGAAGCACTCCAGTAATTTTAAATTGCTCTGCACATTGAAGAGTGATTTAAAATCATTGGAGTGATTCAATTTTTTTTATATATGCACTTCAATTTAGAAGTGAGTCAGACAGACAGCATCATAGTGTAGGATAGAAGTCCAAGACACTGAATTAATGTTTAAAAAGTTAGGAATTAGACCAAAACATAACTGGAGGAAGTAAGAGCAAACAATCACCAGAGTGGACTGGGCCATTCAGTTGAAGGACCGTGGTGAATTTCTGAACACATTTTCCAAGGCCTCTCCTCATTTTGTCCATGGCCATCTTGTTTTTCTTCTGAACTAATGGTATTTAGAGTCTTTATTGCTAATTTATAAATCCATTATATATTTGTTTTAATATTGC
This sequence comes from Rhinopithecus roxellana, assembly GCF_007565055.1. NCBI lineage: Eukaryota > Metazoa > Chordata > Mammalia > Primates > Cercopithecidae > Rhinopithecus > Rhinopithecus roxellana. Next base: position 34,085,945 of record NC_044565.1, read on the forward strand.
TCAGGTTTATATTTCAGTATTGTCATTAATTTTGTTTGATCATTTAATTTTCATGTCTTTATGTAGAAATATAACATGAGTCACAAAGATAATCAGCATATGTAACTTAAAATTTTCTAGAGCCACAATTAAAAGAGAAAAATGAAAAATGTGAAATTAATTTTACTAATATATTTTATTTAACCTAATATAGCCAAATACAATTTCAATATTTAGTTAGTATACATTATTTAGATCTTTCACATTTTCACAATTTTTTCTTTGTACTACGTCTTCAAAATCTGTTACATATTTTACATTTAAAGCTTCATTTGGAGTAGTTGCATTTTAAATGCTTGATAACTGCATGTGGCTAGTGCTACAGTAGATAGTGTGGCAAAAGAATATAAACACCTTGAAGGTATGAACTAGGTTTTCTGCTTCATTTTATATTTCAGATTTGCATTTCCCATTGCCTTTACCATCTCACTTACCTTGTGACTATAGTAGTCAACAGTGCACATTTATTTAGCATAAAAAACAAAACAGGCCGGGTGCGGTGGCTCAAGCCTGTAATCCCAGCACTTTGGGAGGCCGAGACGAGCGGATCACGAGGTCAGGAGATCGAGACCATCCTGGCTAACACGGTGAAACCTCGTCTCTACTAAAAATACAAAAACTAGCCGGGCGAGGTGGCGGGCGCCTATAGTCCCAGCTACTCGGGAGGCTGAGGCAGGAGAATGGCGTAAATCCGGGAGGCGGAGCTTGCAGTGAGCTGAGATCCGGCCACTGCGCTCCAGCCCGGGCGACAGAGCGAGACTCTGCCTCAAAAAAACAAAACAAACAAACAAACAAAAAAAAAAAAAACAAAAACAAAAAACAAACAAACAAACAAAAAAAGCGAAACCAATCAAGCCAGTGATCATTCTTCAGGCCACATGCAGTTTGACAGCACATACTCTACCTGAGCTGCATATGGGATTGAAACAGAAAGCTGACATATGGAGTTTCTTGAAGGCCTAAGGCTGAATTTCAGCATCTATGCGCTTATGCATAAAATTCAAATATGGCAGTGGGAAATATCTCTCTATTAACTATGACAAAGAGAAGAAAAAACACACAGGAATAATTTTTGGTGGTCACATTGAGCAAGAGTTTATTCACAGCTACGAATAGAGGAGCATCATTTTCCCAATAAAGACTCTGTTCAGTGATTGGTTCCCATCTCAAGTCTCTGCTGGAAAAGGCATTTTATGCTCTGGGGACAGATTTTTCAGAGCCTCCCAGGCCAGAACATGAGGATATGAGTAAATGCAAAAATGATGGCACCACACAGTGGATGCATTGTTGGGAAAGCAAATGATTTTACATGACTCACAGCAAAGAAAGGATGTATAAGGCCACGAATGACAGTTTGATGGATAAAGATGAATGGCCAAAGAGAAACCGTCACTTAAAATTCTTCCTTTGGACATTCTTTCATTGAGGAATTTCAGGGAACTACATTGAATTTTTCTCTCCTTTTTCAGTCTTTTGTTTGCCTTATTCTAAAAGCAATGTATGCACCTTATTTCGAAAGTGCCAAAAGTAAAAAAGAATAACAAAAGGCTACCTTTATTTCCACCACCCAGAAAAAAATCATTATTATTTTGACTTATTTATTTCTAGTGTTTCTTTTATGGATCTTACATAATTAAGATAGTATTGTACCTTCTTGATTTTACATTTTAATTTGAATATTTTCCTGTATCATGAAAAGCCTCTTAGATCACAACTGACTGTCATATCAACAACATGTTTTCCATTACAACTGATGCTGTAATGAATGTCTTTGTACTTAAATCCTTTACTGCATTTCAAGTGGTTTGCTTAAAATAGATTACAAAGGGAATTACTGGGTCAAGAATTGTGGACTTTTGTAAGGGTTTTGAAATTATATTGCCAAGCTATCATCAAAAAGGCTACATTTTCTTTCTGATAGATATTTCTAAAATGTTTGGCACACAAAACTATATCTTTACACTCTATTTCTAGTTCATTCCCAAACCACTGTCTTAACTCCCATTATGCAGTTTGGTTCATAGTAGTCTGTAAACCCATAAAATGTTGTCAACAACCTGGTGTAATATTCCCATTCCAGCAGCAGTCTGCATTTAGCACCTATTCAAACTATTTGTGAACAGACAGAAAAGGGAAGAGGGCCTTTGGAAATATTTGCCTTTGTTAAAATATATTACTGCTTTAATTTCAGTAGATGTATTAGTGGGAAAACATGTTCTTCCTATATATTCTAAGGAAGGACCATTTGATATTCCTCACTTCTGTTGCCTGGTAAACTAGTTATTTTTTAAGATTTCTAATAGCCTAACTTTCCAGACACAAATACTTTACATTTTGGAATTTGTCATTTCACCCCCACAATAACTACGAGGAAGACACTACTATCAGTCCCCTTTACTGTTTAGGGGTCTGAGCCTTTGATAATAGAAATAGGTAACTTACTCAATTTATATGGTTATGAAATAACCGACTCAACATTTAAACGCAGAATCCAGTGTCTATTTTGAGAATTGCCTGTTCTTCACTGCTACCACTATGTAGCCCAGAGTGCACACCTCTTTTATGAACATTTTCTAAACCATCTTCATGTGGACTTTTCCCCTTCCTCATTAATATTCCCTCCAGGCCGGGCGCGGTGGCTCAAGCCTGTAATCCCAGCACTTTGGGAGGCCGAGACGGGCGGATCACAAGGTCAGGAGATCGAGACATCCTGGCTAACCTGGTGAAACCCCGTCTCTACTAAAAACACACACACACACAAAAACTAGCCGGGCGAGGTGGTGGGCACCTGTAGTCCCAGCTACTCCGGAGGCTGAGGTAGGAGAATGCCGTAAACCCGGGAGGCGGAGCTTGCAGTGAGCTGAGATCCGGCCACTGCACTCCAGCCTGGGCGACAGAGCGAGACTCCGTCTCAAAAAAAAAAAAAAAAAAAAAAAAAAAAAAAAATTCCCTCCAGTCCTATACTTTCTCTTTCCTTTGTACCTCTAACTTTTTTTTTATTTATTTTTTTATTTTTTATTATACTTTAAGTTCTAGGGTACATGTGCACAACATGCAGGTTTGTTACATGTGTATACATGTGCGGTGTGCTGCACCCGTTAACTCGTCATTTATATTAGGTATATCTCCTAATGCTATCCCTCCCCCCTACCCCCTCCCCACAATAGGACCCGGTGTGTGATGATCCCCTTCCTGTGTCCAGGTGATCTCATTGTTCAATTCCCACCTATGAGTGAGAACATGCGGTGTTTGGTTTTCTGTTCTTGCGATAGTTTGCTGAAAATGATGGTTTCCAGCTGCATCCATGTCCCTACAAAGGACACGAACTCATCCTTTTTGATGGCTGCATAGTATTCCATGGTGTATATGTGCCACATTTTCTTAATCCAGTCTATCACTGATGGACATTTGGGTTGATTCCAAGTCTTTGCTGTTGTAAATAGTGCCACAATAAACATATGTGTGCATGTGTCTTTACAGCAGCATGATTTATAATCCTTTGGGTATATCCCCAGTAACAGGATGGCTGGGTCAAATGGTATTTCTAGTTCTAGATCCTTGAGGAATCGCCACACTGTTTTCCACAATGGTTGAACTAGCTTACAGTCCCACCAACAGTGCAAAAGTGTTCCTATTTCTCCACATCCTCTCCAGCACCTGTTGTTTCCTGATTTTTTAATGATTGCCATTCTAACTGGTGTGAGATGGTATCTCATTGCGGTGCACCTCTAACTCTTATTTGCACATATCTGTCTACTAGCTAACTGTAAGCTTCTTGAGGGCGAGTTGGTACCTGATCATCGTCGTATCTCTGCTGCCTAACAGTGCCAGGCATCAAATAGGAGCTCAAGAAATATCCATTGAATAAATGGTGTGAACAACACATCTTGGAAGAGAGTCTTAAGATGACATCTTACAATACCATTCTTTTAAAGGTATGGAATTTTTCCAGAGTACATGGCCTCGTTCTTATGAGCACAGTTTAAAATAAGAACCCAAAGAAAAGGGACTGAATTGTTTAGTATTATGAGAACCTTAGGCTACTAAAATGTCATTTAGGCTACTCTGGGTTATATTTGGCCTGTAATGCAGAACAAAATATTCAGGTAATAATGTTTAAAGATTTACTAACTATTGTAAACCAACAGCCTATTTTTTTTTTTAAACAAGTCTAAATTGATGTATAATAACTTAGAGCTCCTGTGAAGCTTCATGGTTTCAATTGTTTTACTTTGATTTTTTTTTTTTTTCTCAAAGTACAGCTCAGCAGCTCTGAACCCATACAAACCAATACAAAAAAGGGGTTTGCATAGAATCTTTGGAAACTGATAATGTGTAGTATGCACAGCTTTATTCAGCAACTCTAGGGGGCAAATAGATCCATTATTCCAATCTACCACATTAAGAAAAATAATGGCTCCTCAGGCAGTTGGAATAAAATGTTAAAAACTAAATAGCAAGGAAACCATTTAATGACTGGTGTATGTTTAGGACTTCTGTGCGTTTACAACCTTTTGTTGTTGTTGTTGTTGTTGTTTTCTTTTCTTTTTTTTTTTCTTCAGGAGGATGGATGTGTTCTTTGTAGAGAAAAGAAGTTGTGTAAAACCCCAAATGCTTAGGTTAAGACCCAGAGATGATAAAATGTCTTCCTCACAGAGCATTCCTACATTTAAAAAAATGGTTTTCACCACAATGACTGACAAACAGACCATTATACAGTTTTGGATGGAATGATACATCTTTAATAATGTACCTATTTTACTCTTGTATTTAATATATATAAAAAGGATCACTTTGAGATTTTTAATACATTGTCTTTGATTTTTATCCCTGTTTCACGAGAACTATTAGCACTAGTATTTATTTTTATTTATTTCAATGTTTGTGGGTACATAAAAGGTGTATATATTTATGGGTTATATGAGATGTTTTGATACAGGTATGCAATGTGAAATTAGCACATCAGGGAGAATTGGATATCCATCACTCCAAGCATTTATCCATTGAGATGCAAACAATCTAATTATATCCTTTATTTAAAAATATACAGTTATTATTGATTATAATCCTTCAGTTGTGCTGTCAAATAGTAGGTCTTATTAATTCTTTCTAATTATTTCGTTTCTTACCCATTAACCATTCCCACCTCTCCCCCAGCCCCCCACTACCTTTCCCAGCCTCTGGTAACAATCCTTCTCTCTATGAGTTCAATTGTTTTGATTTTTAGATCCCACAAATAAGTGAGAACATGAGATATTTGTCTTTCTGTGTCTGGCTTATTTCACTTAACATAATGATCTCCAGTTCCATCCATGTTGTTGCATAAGACTGTATCTCATTGTTTTTGATGGCTGATACACATATCCACATGGTGAATATGTACCATATTTTCCTTATCCACTTGTATGTTGAGGAACACTTAGGTTGATTCCAAATCTTGGCTATTGTGAACAGTGCTGCAACAAACATAAGAGTGTAGATATCTCTTTGATATACTGATTTCCTATCTTTTGGGTATATATCCAGTAGTGAGATTGCTGGATCATATGATAGCTCAATTTTTAGTTTTCCGAGAAACCCCCAAACTGTTCTTCATAGTGGTTGCACTAATTTACATTCCTACTAACAGTGTACAAGGGTTGCCTTTTCTCCACATCCTCATCAGCATTTCTTATTGCCTGTGTTTTGGATATAAGCCATTTTAACTAGGATGAGATGATAAGCAGTTTTGATTTACATTTCTCTAATGATCAATAACATTGAGCACCTTTCCAAATGCCTGTTTGCCATTTGTATGTCTTCTTTGCAGAGATATCTATTAAAAATTTTGCCCATCTTTTGATCAGATTATAAGATTTTTTTCCCCATAGAGTTGTTTGAGCTCATATATTCTGGTTGTTTATCCCTTGCCACATGGGTAGTTTGCAAATATATTCTTCCATTCTGTGGGTTGCCTCTTTACTTTGTTGACTGTATCCTTTGCTCTGCAGCAGCTTTTTAACTTGATGTTATCCCATTTGTCCATTTTTGCTTTGGTTGCCTGTGCTTGTGGGGTATTGCTCAACAAATTTTTGTCCAGACCAATGTCCTGAAAATTCTCCCCAATGTTTTCCTGTAGTAATTTCAAGGTTTGAGGCTTTAGATTTGTCTTTAATCCTTTTTTGATTTTCGTATATGGTGAGAGATAAGGGTCTAGTTTCATTCTTCTACACATGGATATCCAATTTTCTCAGCATCATTTATTGAAAAGACTGTCTTTTCTCCAGTGTATGTTTTTGGCACTTTTGTCAAAAATGAGATAACTGCAGGTGTGTGGATTTGTTTCTGGTTTCTCTATTCTGTTCCATTGGTCTATCCGTCTGTTTTATTGCAAGTACGATACTGTTTTGGTTACTGTAGCTCTGTAGTATAATTTGAAGTCAGGTAATGCGATTCCTCTAGTTTTGTTCTTTTTGCTTAGGAGAGCTTTGGCTATTCTGGTTCTTTTGTTGTTCCATATAAATTTTAGTATTTTGTTTTTCTGTTTCTGTGAAGAATGTCGTTGGTATTTTGAGAGTGATTGCATTGAATCTCTAGATTGTTTTGGGTAGTATGAACATTTTAACAATAATGATTCTTCCATTCCATGAACATGGAATATTTTTCCATTTTTTGGTGTCCTCTTCAATTTCTTTCATCACTGTTTTTTAGTTTTCATTACACAGATCTTTCACTTATTTGGTTAACTCCTAGGTATTTAATTTGACATGTGGCTATTGTAAATGGGATTATATTTTTTCTTTCTTTTTCACATTGTTCACTGTTGGCCTAAAGAAATGTTACTGATTTGTGTATGTTAATTTTTTATCCTGCAACTTTACTAAATTTGTTAATCAGTTCTAATCACTTTCTTGTGGAGCTTAGGTTTTTCCAAATATAAGATTATGTCCTCTGCAAACAAGGATAATTTGACTTCTTCTTTTCCAGTTCAGATGGCCTTTATATCTTTCTCTTCAATCATCACTCTAGCTAGGACTTCCAGTTCTATGTTGAATAACAGTGTTGGCAGGGTCATCCTTGTTGTTTTCCTGATCTTAGAGGAAAGGCTTTCAGTTTTTCACCCATTCAGTATGATACTAGCTGTGGGTCTGTCATCTGTGGCTTTTATTATTTTGAGGTATGTTCCTTCTAGACCCATTTTTTTGAGGGTTTGTCATGAAGCGATAGTGAATCTTACCAAATGCTTTTTCAGCATCAATTGCAATGATCATATGGCTTTTATCCTTGATTCTGTTGATACGATGTATCACATTGGTTAATTTGTGAATGTTGAACCATCCTTGCATCCTAAGGATAAATCCTACTTTGTCGTGATGAATGATCTTTCTAATGTATTGTTGAATTTGGTTTGCTAGTATTTTGTTGAGGATTTTTGCATCAGTATTTATCAGAGGTATTGGCCTACTGTTTTCTTTTTTTGATGTGTCTTTGTCTAGTTTTTGTATCAGGGTAATACTGGCCTCATAGAATGAGTTTGGAAGTATTCCCTCCTCCTGTATTTTTTCAGAGTAGGTTGAGTAGAATTGGTATTAGTTCTTCTCTGAATATTTGGTAGAATTCAGCAGTGAAGCCAATCAGGTCCTGGGCTTTTCTTTATTGGGAGACTTTTTATTGTTGCTTCGATCTTGTTAGCTGTTATTGGTCTGTTCAGGTTTTGGATTTCTTCCTGGTTCAATCTTAATAGGTCACACATAACTAGAAATTTGTCCTTTTCTTCTAGATTTTCCAATTTATTGGCATATACTTGCTTATAGTTGGCACTAATGATTCTTTGAATTTCTACAGTGTCAGTTATAATGTCTCCTTTTTCATTTCTGATTTTATTTATTTGAATCTTCTCTTTTTTTCTTAGTCTGGCTACATGTTTGTCAATTTTGACTTCAAAAAACCAACTTTTTGTTTCATTGATCTTTTGTATTTTTTTCATTTAAATTTCATTTATTTCTGCTCTGATTTTTATTATTTCTTTTCTTCTACTAATTTTGGGCTTGGTTTGCTCTTGCTTTTCTAGTTCTTTAAGACACATCATGAGATTGTTTACTTAAAGTTTTTCCTCTTTTTTGTTGTAGGCACCCATAGCTACAAATTTACCTCCTGGAACTACTTTTGCAATATCCCTTTGGTTTTGGTATGTTGTGTTTCCACTACCATTTGTTTCAAGACATTTTTCAATTTCCTTAATTTCTTCATTGACCCAGTGGTCATTCAGGAGCATATTGTTAAATTTCTGTGTATTTTATAGTTTTCAAAATCCCTCTTGTTATGAATTTCTAGTTTTATTCCACTGTGGTCAGAGAAGATGTTTGACACTTTAAATTTTTAAAAATGTTTTATGACTTGTTTTGTGACCTAACATATGATCTATTCTTGAGAATGATCCATGTGCTGAGGAAATGAATGTATATTCTGCAGCACTTGGATGAAATGTTCTTTAAATATCTACTAGATCTGGCTTTGCAGACGCTGCCGCCGAGGAAATTCTTGTAGTACTAGCCATGGTCAACCCTACCGTGTTCTTCGACATTGCCGTCGACGGCGAGCCCTTGGGCCGCGTCTCCTTCGAGCTGTTTGCAGACAAGGTTCCAAAGACAGCAGAAAATTTTCGTGCTCTGAGCACTGGAGAGAAAGGATTTGGTTATAAGGGTTCCTGCTTTCACAGAATTATTCCAGGGTTTATGTGTCAGGGTGGTGACTTCACACGCCATAATGGCACTGGTGGCAAGTCCATCTATGGGGAGAAATTTGAAGATGAGAACTTCATCCTAAAGCATACAGGTCCTGGCATCTTGTCCATGGCAAATGCTGGACCCAACACAAATGGTTCCCAGTTTTTCATCTGCACTGCCAAGACTGAGTGGTTGGATGGCAAGCATGTGGTCTTTGGCAAAGTGAAAGAAGGCATGAATATTGTGGAGGCCATGGAGCGCTTTGGGTCCAGGAATGGCAAGACCAGCAAGATCACCATTGCTGACTGTGGACAACTCGAATAAGTTTGACTTGCGTTTTATCTTAACCACCAGACCATTCCTTCTGTAGCTCAGGAGAGCACCCCTCCACCCCATTTGCTCGCAGTATCCTAGAATCTTTGTGCTCTCGCTGCAGTTCCCTTTGGGTTCCATGTTTTCCTTGTTCTCTCCCATGCCTAGCTGGATTGCAGAGTTAAGTTTATGATTATGAAATAAAAACTAAATAACAACAACAAAAAAAAAATATCTACTAGATCTATTTGGTTTATAGTGCAGATTAAGTCTGATGTTTGTCGATTTTCTTTCAGGAAAATCTCAATGCTGAAAGTGGGGTGTTGAAGTTTCCAGCTATTATTGTATTAGGGCCTACCTTTCACTTTAGTTCAATAATACTTCCATAATATGTCTGGGTACTCCAGTGTTGGGTGCACATATCTTTAAAACGGTCATATCCTCCTGAATCGCTTCCTTTATCTTTATATAGTGACATTCTTTGTCTATTATAGTTTTTGTCTTGAAATCTATTTTGTCTGATATAAGTATAATGACTCCTGCTTTTTTTTTGGTTTCCATTAGCATATTTTTTCCATCTCTTTATTTTCAGTCTATGTGTATCTTTATAAGTAAAATATATTTCTTGTAGTCAACAGATTAATGGCTCTTAACTTTTTCATCCATTTGGCTAGGACTTCCAGTATTAGCTGATTGGAGAATTTAGCTCATTTACATTCAGCATTATTACTATTAAGTGAGGACTTACTCCTGCCATTTAAAAATTTGTTTTCTGATTGTTTTGTGATCTTCTCTTCCTTCCTTCTTTCTTTCATTCCTGTCTTCCTCTAGTGAAGGTTCTTTTCTCTGCTGACATGATTTAGTTTCTTGCTTTTTACTTTTTTAATCCATTGTATGTTTTTTGGCTTGAGGTTACCATGAGGCTTGCAAATACTACCTTATAAACCATTATTTTAACTTGATAAGAGCTTAACATTATTTGCATAAACAAACAAGCTAAAAGAAAATTAATAAAAACTCCCTTAATTTCATCTACCCACTTTTTAGCTTTTGATTTCTATTTATATCTTATTGTACTATGTTTTGAAAAGTTATTAAGGTGTAGTTATTATTTTTGATTGGTTCATCATTTAGTCTTTCTACTGAGGATAAGTGTAGTTTACACACCACAGTTAGTGTTATAATATTCAGTGTTTTTCTGTGTACTTACTATTACCAGTAAGTTTTGTACCTGCAGATGATTTATTGCTCATTGATGTCCTTTTCTTTGTGATTGAAGTACTCCCGTTAGCATTTCTTATAGGACAGTTTGGGTACTGATGAAATTCCTCAACGTTTGTTTGTCTGGGAAAGTCTTTATTTCTCCTTTATGCTTGAAGGATATTTTCACCAGAAATACTATTCTAGGGTAGAAGTTATTTTCCTTCATCACTTTAAAGATGTCATGCTACTCTCTCCCGGCCTGTAAGGTTTCTGCTGAAAAGTCTGCTGCCAGAGATATTGGACCTCCATTGTATGTTGTTTCTTTTCTCTTGCTGCTTTTAGTATTCTTTCTTAGTCTTTGACCTTTGGGAGTTTGATTATTAAATGACTTGGGGTAGTCTTCTTCGGGTTCAATCTGTTTGGTGTTTTACCTTCTTGCACTTGGATATTGGTATCTCTCTCTAGGTTTGGGAAATTCTCTGTTATTATCCCTTTGAATAAACTTTCTACCTCTGTCTCTTTCTCTACCTCTTCTTTAAGGCCAGTAACTCTTAGATATGACCTTTTGAGGTGATTTTCTATATCCCATAGGCATTCTCCATTGTTTTTTATTCTTTTTTCTTTTGTCTTTTCTGGCTGTGTATTTTCAAATAGCTGTTTTCAACCTCACTATTTCTTTTTTCTGCTTGATTCATTAAAGTACTCCTATTAAAGGACTCTGATATATTCTTCAATATACCAATTATCTTTTACAGCTCCAGAATTTCTGCGTCATTCTTTTTTATAATTTCAACCTCTTTCAATTTATCTGATAGAATTCTGAGTTTTCTCAGTGTTATCTTGAATTTCTTTGCATTTCCTCAAAAAAAGCTATTTTGAATTCTCTGTCCAAAAGGTCACATATCTCTGTTTCAAGCAAGGTTTGCAAGCACTCAAGTTCAGACCACTAGGATGTGCAGTGTTCCCTGTGGGTGGGCGTCATCTGAGTTTGGTCTGTTTTTCCTTTCTGCACTAACAGGGCAGAGCTGAGTTCAGTGCCTCACAATTGCTGTTTTCCCTCTCCCAGCACCCAGAGATGCTCTTCACACCAGTCCATGGCTGCTAGGGGTGGGAAGGGGTGGTGTCAATGATTCAGGACTGTTTTTTAAATCTCTTCAGTTCCTCTTCTAGAGATATGAAGTTAAAACCAGGTGCCATGAGTGCTCACTTAATATTTGGTTCTTATGAAGGTGTTTTTATCTGTGTAGATAGTTGTTAACTTGGTGTCTTGCTGTGGGTGGTGGCAGGAACAATTGGTGGAACTTTCGATTCCACTATCCTGCTCTGCCTCTCCTCAGCACTAGTATTTATACTTAGTACCTTTTCTTTCTACTAAAGCCTTTCAACACCCAGGTGAAAATAATATAGGAAAAATGCATTTGAACATGAAAACAACTATTTAAAGGTATGGTTAGGAATTTTGTGCATATATTGTTGTACATATGCATTATATGTACATACATGTACATTCTTACATATATTTTATATTTATATGTTTTCTGTGCATATATACATATGTGTGTGTACTCAACATACTTGTAAGTATACTTATAAGTGTTCAAAGTCGTTTTCCCATGTACAGTTTCCCTTTCTCTTTTATATCCCCATCATGTCCTATACTTTATTTTCAGAGGTATACTATTTGCAAAGTTTACTTAAACAAAAACATTTTTCTCATTTTTTTATGAAATGATATTATACTTGCAATAAGATGCATCAACTTTAGTAGAAACCCGAAATATTTTTCTAATAACTCATCACAGTTATGCTCCATATGACAAAAATGAAATTTGAATGCTTGTAGTGGCTTCAGGTGGTGGCTGTGCAGAGATGGGGAATGCTGGGTCAGACCTAGATAAAGGTGAATGGCCAGCAGCACAATGTGTGACTAAACAGCCACATTCAGAAGAAAAAGTGCCAACTGGTATTGAAAGTTTATGAAGTGCCACCAAGAAAATGTTCTGAAAACTGTAGTTTAATGAAAGATTGAAATGAACAGATAAAGAACTTGGTTAGATTACAGGAAACTGGCTTCAGGTACTTCATAGAAGTTTTTCCTAATGATTTTATCTTGTTTATGCACTTTATCTATCCAATTGTCACCCTTTGTGTTGGATTAAATGTACCACTCATGTTAAAGTTGAATCTCAGGGTAAAAATCTCTCCAAATCAACCATGTATTTGAGTTCTGTTTTGGAACCATCAGAAGTCTAGTTCAATTCAGCCCTTGTTAGTGTGGAGTCAGGGTGCTGGTTTTCAATAGAAACTAGGATCACACCCTGATGCAGGGTGTGTGGGGTTATCCTGGAACAGCAGGACAGCAAGATTCAGGATGGAAAACCATGCATGGGAACCACAGTGGAGCAGATGGCTTCTATGTAGCAATCACTGCTTTGCTGGGATTGTCAGATAAACCAGGGATGGCTCAGACTTGGCCTTTCCCTAAGGAGGCATTTCTTATAGATGGTAAATATTTCACCAGCATTCAGCTGCTAAAGTGGGGTCAGGAAGGTCAACTGGAGCTTTGAGAATTTCTAGACCAGACATGAAGGTATCTCAGGGAATTCAATAGTAAGGGGTGAGGTGGAGCAGCAAAGAAAAGAACCAAAAGGAAGTGTTCTGGATCCTCCATTCCTACTTCAACTAGGGCAACTCCATATCATATTTCACTTAAACAAAGAAATTTACCTTAAAAACTACTCTAAGTACCTATGCTTTAGATGATTATTTATGTGAACACCGAGGTAGGGGCACATACTTTGCTGACATTAAAAATGATCATTGCTGGTTAAACTGCTTTGAGGAATTAGCAGGTTTGTTATAGGAAAAATCAAGACAGATCAACACATCTTGTGGTGTCTGGACAGAGCTAACCCTGTGCAACACAGACCTCAGTGGACCCTGATATCTTCTTGGTAAGTAGATGTGGCACAATTGAGGCTAAAATGTGGTGGTAGCACAGGTTGCAGAGGGAGGCAGGAGTCATCGAGTGTCACTGTTGCTGAGGAAGTCCTAGTATTGAAAAGCATGCAATGAGGCCTGGCTATAATCCAAACACACTGGATAGTGCTGGTTGCTCATATTCAGGGGGTCTAACCATCTTATAACACTGGGCTAGATAAAGGATATATGGATTTCTGTAGCACGGTGATATGCTCAGGAACTGGAATTCAGGCAAACTCAAATTCCAACTGCTTACGTTTGGAAAGTATTGATTCAGCTTCATAGAGTCAATTGGTAATGTAAAGCTATGTAATAAAATAGGCTAAGAAATTATACAAGAATACAGTATGTATTTCAGCACTCAGGAATACAGAAAACTTTATTCAATAACCTCTAAAAGAAGATAGAATTGTGGCATCATGAGATAGGAGTTTTACGTCTGTTATGTCAGTGTAGTCTCAGGTATCAAGTTCATGGGCCTTGAGTCATCCAGGGATGTCTAGTCCTTGAGTGTTGGATCACCAACCTACTGTGAAACTGTGCTTCCAAATCTTACACAGCACAACTGGGTGGAGGTTTTTGTTGACATTCTCCAGTGGCATGCATTGGTCTTGAATAGGGTGATCAGTGTCTCAACAGAGTGAACAGAAAATGCCGAAATCATTGCAGACAAAGTCTTAGTTTAGGTGTTAGAAAGATGATAGTTTTATACTTTGTTATTAAGTGTATAGTGAAAAGCATAGTGAAAAGCATGAAAAACACATTCTCTATTGTTCGTGGATAATTTTCCTGTTCAAGTTTTTAATTTTTAAAAATTTTCATAAATATCTTAAAGTGATTTTAGATATCTTTATGACTAGAAAGATCATAAAATCATAGAGGTTTCAAGCTCCCCTTTTGGCTTAGATGTTAAACAGACCTGGGTTTCATCTATATAATAATATCATCTATATACTCTAGTACAGTACAGATTTTTGGCTAAAATAAGTTATTCTTTGTAAATGAATCAAAAATATTACAGTGAGCTAGCTGGGAGTGGGCAGATTTTGGTAAAATAATGTCATGTTCAACATAATGCAGAAAGTGGAAATAAAGAAATACAGTATCATGTTTAGTTTGTACCATATAATTCAGTAATCATGTTAAGAGTATGACCAATAATCTCTTACCAGCAATAGTTACATTTTGTGAGCTGAAAAAGTACAGCCAGACAGCAAGTGGGAAGTTAGTACTGAACCCACATCAAGGAAGTTCTAAAATCTAGTGTGAGGCAGGTGTTGAGGTCAGTGAAAGGACTATATTTGGGTATCAGAAGATGGAAACCTAGGTTCTTTGCAGGAAACCCTCAGCCAATTCTCTCACATTACTTTCTGCTTCCATAGGATTATTATGATTTCATTTCCCTCATGCATAGCAACTGTTGTCCAAAGGCACTGCTTTTGTTCTGCAACACTGCTTAGTTTCCAACACTCACATTCACAATTGTTCCAGGATCATCAAGAAACTTTTGATGAGGCCACAAGGATCACAGCCATGTTTCAAATACATCCTCACATGTACATTAAATATTGTTGCATATTTCTTGTCACTTTCCAAGTCCCTAAGACTTTGGTGATATCTTCTCTTCATTTATCTCATATTACAAAAGAATTGCCTCTCAAATACCACCATAATTATTGACTTCCATAATGACCACTTTAATTGAAATCATTTGGGATTTCCCAAAGGTAGTCATTCAAGAGCCATATAAATAAATGACCTATTAGTGGATTTAGAATGCTACACGTTATTAACAAAGTGAATTTCTCTTTCATCCGTCTACCACCCCAAGGATTATAGCATTTCAGCAGGAACAAATCTGTTTCTCTTCAAGATTCCATCAACTAACACTTAAGCTTACCTACTATAGACCTTACTAAAACACACCTCCTGCCAGGGTTATTAGTAATTCAGAGAGTTTGCACGTGAGCTTGGTTATCATTCACAATACAAAGATTAATTGTTCTTAGAATCGGAGATTGTTAATGAACCCTAAAATTTTCATCTAAAGCCTTTATTTCACAGATACCCTAATGAATTGGCAGGCCTTATGATCCTAAGTGGGATGTTATAAAAATATTCACTCTTTGCTAAGGAGGATTTAGAACCAATTACCTTAAAATGCTTTTAACCAGAACTTTGCCAATAAGACTCATAATGAACTATTTTTGTGTTACATTTATATGGAGAAACAATTTCTAATTATTCATCTTCTCAACATATTAATTGAAGGCTTTGTTATGTGTAAAGCATTGTTCTGGGTTCTAAGATCAGGACTTTTTTTTTTTTTTTTTTTTTACAAAGAAATAATTCTAGCATATGTCCTAGTATACTGGTACAACTTTATTTATATTATCTCTCACTGAGTGGAGAAATTAAGTTGATTTATTTTCTCAAAGTATTTCAGCAAGAATACTGAAACAGAAAGTGATTACTGTGAATTTGTAACAACAATAACACAATTAACCACCATTCCTAGTGACCAAAATGCTCCACCTTGGGTTAATCACAATTTTACTTTATTTGGCTACAGAGAACCTAAAGGATTTTGTGGGCTAATTGTAGGTCTTGAAGTAACTAAGGAAATGAAAAAGACACACTGGAGTAAGTAGGTGCTCATGTAAGCTACTCATATCTCTTACCTCTTTCTTTCAGAAATACAGATGTGGTTATAGTATTGAATTATACCACTCATTATTTAATTCAGGGATAATTTACCTTATCAGGTTCCTCAGTGCTGGATGGTCTATAGGCAAAATTCCTACTGCTTTTTATATGGGTAAGACAAACTATAGAGCTTAGGTGAGGTCTTAAACTTCATAACATAAATGAACAAACTGTCTTTTAGATATTTACTGATACCATGTGATAGGTTATTCAGATTCCTACTTAACAGCATATTAACTTATTTTACTTTTGAGTATACATTCAGCTGAACTGACCAGTCACTAAGAGTTTTGCATGGAATGTATATTTACCACCACCACTTCCTATACAATAAATAATTAGCCAAGTCTAGCCAATATGACCAATGTCATCAAAAGGGTACCAAAATGCACTGAAATATTTGTCTACAGAATGATCTGCTATTCAAAGATCCTAAAGCTTCAGGCATGTTTGCTGACAGAATGGAACATAAAACTTAAAAAAAGGACTATGTTTTCTGAGATGTGTCAGCATAAACTCATGATTTTATTTCAAAAGTTTTCCTGAATTTAATACTTATTAATTTTACACACATGAGATTGGAACTGTATTCCTTGTTCTACCTGTGAGTATTTTTTTAAACAGTAGCAGATAACAGCTCTTTCCAGATATAAAAGGGAAATTTTAAACGTACATTACTTTATCATACTGTTATTTGATGTTTATCTTTCTCTAGTGCTTGTTGTTCCTGTGGTTGCTGATTATTCTTATTAAATACATAGATTTATGCTTAGGTGTTTTGGTAGTGTGAACAATGAGCAAAGGATTGATTTACCTTCAAATGATCATTTGTTGTGAGTTGCACAGAACATTACATTCATGTTAATTTTATATAAGCCTAAGCTTTTCACATTTCTTGTAGTCCGAATATTCATTGTGCTTTTATCAGGAGAAGAGGAGATTGCTAAAATGAAATTTCTTAAAATTGAAAATATGAGTCTTCCTAAGACCTTATTCTTGGGAGAAATATGCAGACATTACTCAAGCCAACAGATAATCTTCCTTTACAAATTGGGTCAGGAAATGTCTGTCCCACTCCAAAAAGAAACACTTAAGAGAGTGAAGGATGATTATGCAAAAATTCACATGAAACTTTTTTCTGAATGTTTGATTATGTGCCAGAGGAGAACAGCATTAGAAGGGTCAGCTCAGCAAGACAGTAACAACATTTACTTTTTACAGCAAACACCACATTTAAAAGCACATTCTACTCAGAGGGTCCAGTGCCTCCAACTCAAGTTAAAAGTGGTTGGCTTAAGAAAATCGTGGCTGCCTAAGTCTCTCTCTATGTATACACGATCTTAAATAACAAACAAGATCAACAGGATCTTGCTTAATAAAAGCACACAGGATCCATGCCTTCAGCATTACTACTAGAAACTGAGAATATCATAAACTTTGTATTGCATGGAAGTAGAGAAATACATACCAAAATTCATCAGAGCTTCCTTTGCCTCTACAAGTCTGTGGGTGAAGAAAACAGGGAGGAGGGGAATCCTTGGTGACTACACGTGAAAAAGTAGATAGGATTCAATGTCATCAATGAAGCATAGGCAAAATCAGCCTCAGAAAGAGAAAGACCAATACTGAGCACAGACCTGGGCCTGAGTGGTTCACTACATCATTTACAGAAAAAGGGCTTGAATATGAGGAAGAGTAGAGGTTGAAGCCTAAAAGAAGTATTGTTTCTAGGAGATATAGACAGAAATAAAGGGTGTGACGCTTGAGATTTGGCAGTGAAAAGAAAGAATGAAGTAGGAGAAAAATTAAGGAGGCTGATGAAATGACAGAGAACCTTAAGCAGCAATTTATAATGTACATATAACAGTTATGGATATTTTTGAGTCGAATAAAATTAGAAACACTGATAGAAGGATATTTTAACATTACATTCTTAGTGCAAAACACATCAACTGTATTAAAATATGAGTAAAGATGTAGCAGAACCAAACAAAATAAGTAAGGTAGATTTTTTGGAAATATATCAAACACTATGCCATAATAATTGAGAATGAAGCTTCTTGTCAAGTGCATACAGAATATTCACAACAATTGATCATGTAAGGTGCTCAGAAAATTTCATGAATTTCAAAACATTTATAAAATCAACATGCCTGATTCAATGAAATAAAGCTAAAAATAAAACTAAACCCATTCTGCTTGGAAATTTAAAAAAAAAAAAAAAAACCTTTACCTTAAGTGAAGGAAGAAATGCAAACAAAAATTAGAATACTAAAAAATAATAATATGAAATACTATACATTTGAATCCAAATGATAGATTTAAAGCAGCAACCAGGAAACCATTTATAGTTTTAAACACCAATATCAGTAAAAATTTAAAAATAAAAATAAATGAATTTGATTTCCAACTTAAAAATCTAGAAAAAGAAAAAGTAACAGGAAGAAGCATAAGGAAAGAATCAATTAAAAAAAACAGAAATTAATGAAGTAGAACATAGTACAGCAGTAGATCAATTTAATAAACCAAAGTCCTGTTTCTTTGAGAAAAAGTATTTAAAACACACACACAAGCCACAATTTAATCAAGAAATAAGGAGAGAAAGCACAGATATACAAAATAAGAAATTACAAAGAATAAATAACTATTGATTCAGAGTAAATGTTTTTTTAAAATTATAATAAATTACTTTGCACTCCTCCACACAAGTAATTTGAAAATCTAGATGAAATGTATGATTTCCAAGCAAAATGGAGTTCACCAAAATAAACCCACTGAGAGATCTTTTATAAGTAAGAAGTTGACAGGGAACCACTCTACAAAAATGACTATCCCCAAATAGTTCATAATTATTTCAAGTACTTAGTAATTAACTAGTTCAAATGTTATATAAAATGTTGGAAGCAAAATAAACATTGAAATTCTTTATGTGAAGCTAGTACAACATTAATACATAGACTTGATATTAATAGAAAAAAAGAAAATTACAAACCAACACCACTCATCAATATTAATACAAAGATTCTAAATAAATATTAACAAATAGAAAATTATCCAAAAAAATAGGTCATGACAAAGTGTTATTTGTATCAAGAATGTAAATTTTGATAATAGAAAATCTGAATATCAAGCATCATTCTACTAAGTCTGAGGAAAAAAATTATTTGTCTTTTTCATAGAAGCTGAAAAAGCATTTGACAAATTCAATACCAATTCTTAATTTAAAAAGCCCTTGAAAAAGGATAAATGACTACCTGATAAAAACATATGCTTCCATTATAAAGCCAGCATGTCACTTAACAGGAAAGCAGAAGAATTTCCACGGAGATCAGGAATAAACCAATATGTCCATTGTGCCCACTACATTTAATGTTATCCTGAAATTGTTAGCCATTGTAATTAGACAAGACTAAACAATTAGAGACACACAAATTGCTAAAGAACTGAAACAGTCTTTATTTGCTGATGAAGTGATAGTATATATACCTGCTGGAAAACCCTAAATAATCAATGGTAAAACTAACTTAAACAATAAAGTAATTCATCACTGTAGCAGGCCATAAATTAACAGGCAAAAATCATCAGTCTTCATATATACCAATTGATGTGGTTTGGCTCTGTGTCCCCACCCAAATCCCATCTCGAATTGTAATTCCTACATGTGGAGGGAGTGCCTGGTGGGAGGTGATTGATCATGGGGGAGGTTTCTCCCATGCTGTTCTTGTGATAGTAAAGGAGTTCTCACAAGATCTGATGGTTTAAATGTGGCAGTTTACCCTGAACTCTCTCTCTTCCTCTCTCTCTCTCTCCCTCTCTCTGTCTCTCACCATCTTGTGAAGAGGGTACTTGTTTCTCCTTCCGCCATCACTGTAAGTTGCCTGAAGCCTCCCTGGCCATGCAGAACTGTGAGTCAATTAAATCTCTTTCCTTGATAAATTACCCAGTCTCAGGCAGTTCCTCATAGCAGTGTGGAAATTGACTAATACACCAATAATAACTAGTTTTAGAAGATACAATGGAAGAATAAAAACCTATTATATTGTCAGCAACAATAAAAATTCTAAAGCATAAACTTAACAAAATAATGTGAAAAGCATGAAGAAAATTATAAAACACACATGAAAGACAGAAACGTACACATTACAAATGGAAAGGACATCTCACCATCAGTAACATGTCACTTTCTCCCAATATGTGAACTGAATGTGTTCTCAAACAAACAAGCTTTACTTCTAGAGCTAGAAAAATTGATGCTAAAGATTTTATGAAAAAGTGATGATACAAAAATATTGAGGAAAATAATAAAAACGAAAAGCTTTTTGAGGAAAGGGTAGGTGCTAGTCCTGACAAACATTAAAATGCATTACACAACCTCCATAATTGAAGCAGTGTGGTACTGATACCTGAATAGACAGATCAACAGACTAGAAGAGAACAACCAGCGATAGACCCAAGTTCATACGGAAATTTCATATGTGATAAAGTGGTATCTCAAATCAGAAACAAAACTGGACTTTTTTCTTTATCTTTTATTCATAGGCATTAATGATTACACTATTATTTGGAAAGCATTTATTTTATCATGAAGGAAATGGGAATATCTGTATCAACATTTTAACTCTATCACTAATTTAATCCAAGACAAAAGCTCCTTGCAAGCCATCAGAGATTGCTCTAAAGAGGCCAGGTACTTCCTGAATACAAATGAGTGTTGTATTGAAACCAAGAATTTATTTAGAGAATCGGGATAAAATTATTAATAATTAACTATTTAGGACTTTCTCTTCTAGGGCAGCTATTGGGCCCAGTCTTTTGTTTCCTGGTTGGGATAGTAGTAGAGAAAGCCTGATGAAAGTCTAGGTTGGTTAACACATTTTGAATGTCAAACTCATTTTTTTCCATAAGAAGGCCCATTTTATTAAAAATAAGAAAACAAAAACTGGACATTTTGATAAATGATTTTGAGACAACTAGATACCCACTTGGAAAAAATTAAAAGTAATAAACTAACTCCTGAAACCACAGAAAACAACAAACTCCAAATGGTTCCGAAATTTATATGTAAAAATGCATAAATATTAGATTAAAACATCAGTA
This sequence comes from Rhinopithecus roxellana, assembly GCF_007565055.1. Classification (NCBI taxonomy): domain Eukaryota; kingdom Metazoa; phylum Chordata; class Mammalia; order Primates; family Cercopithecidae; genus Rhinopithecus; species Rhinopithecus roxellana. The sequence goes on from NC_044565.1 coordinate 34,106,989, forward strand.
AGTGTCTTTATAACTTAGATTTAGGGTAAAGCTTTTGAACCAGCATTCAAAAATGAGAAGCAATAAAAGATTGACACATTTTGCCACATAAAAATAATCAAACCATTTGCAAATATTGGCCTAAAAACAAATGGCAAATTCAGAAACAATATTCACAAGGTATCTTAAAGGGCTAATGTTTTAACAGGCAGGGAACTTTTTAATATGAAGGAAAAAAGGCTATGTTCAAAATGAGCAAAACACCTAAACAGATATTTTTTAAATGTTGAAATGACCCTAACATTTATTAAAAGTTGTTCATTTATAAAAGAGAAATTCAAGTTTAAGTGTACTGAATACTATTAAATTTAAATTTACATTAAAATATACTAAATATTAGGTCTCACTGGTTAGATAGGCAAAAATGCAAAAGGTTAACAATACACTGTTGACACATCTGTTGAAAATGGACATTGTCTTTCACTGTTGGTGACAATCCAAAACGTGACTCTTTTAAAAGGGAACAAAACTACAAACTCATTTGGCCCATAAATTCCACTTCTAGCAATTTAGCCTAAAGATACACCTCTAACAAGTATCACTTGTAATTAGAAACTATTGGCAGTTACTAAATTTCCTAAGCAAGGAAGATTGAATACATTATGGAACATACACATGGTATAAAGTACTATGTAACTGTAAAGAAGAATGAGGAAAATTTCTATGAACTGATAGAAACTGATTTTCGATACATATTATTAAGGGGAGAAGACCAAAGTGCAAAGAAGTATCTATAGCATGCTACCCTTTTTGGGAGAAAGGAGAAATAAGAAAACATGATTATTTTTATATAAAAAAGGATAAATCAGAAACTACTAAAACTAATTTTTTATGGAAAGGAGTTCATGTTGGAATTTATAGGGGAGGGAGTAATTTTTTTCTAAGTACAGTGTTTTTGTATAATTTTGACTTTTGTAATTACATAAATATTCTGCAGATTCAAAAAATAAAATAAAACTTACAAGGCTGGGGTGGGGGGGAATCTAAAACTCAATGCAAAGATAAGCAAAATAATTTAACTTATTTCAAACAGAATAACTACACTTAAAGGAAAAAAATACAAGTGACTTGAATGCAGTTTTGACTATGTATCCTTGGTCTTCAAAAAAAGAAAAAAAAAAACTGCAGACAAATCTTTACCTCTTGGTAATAGGGATGTTTGTTGCAGTGGTATCTTAACCAAGGGATCAAAATTAACATCATTAGTAAAGGGCACACGGACATCATGTTCCTTCTGATATAATAATCTGGTATGAAAGCATTGCTTAAGTAGTATTTCTGCTGAAATGCATAACCTGAACATAATGAGGAAACAGCAAAAAAACCCCAAATTATGATATTTCTTATAAAATATCAGCCTGTGTTTCCTTAATGATTTCAAAGATGTGAAATACAAAGTAAGTCGGATGAACTGTTCCAGATTAAAGGATTCTAAAGAGATCCTGGATTGCATCTTGTACTGGGGGAATATTGTTATAAAGGATATTACTAAAACAATTTATTTGAAATATAGAGTGTAGAGTAGATAATAGCATTAAATCAGTGTTAAATTTTCTGAATTTAAAACTTGTTTCTAGGAATAAACACTGAAGTGTTAGGGGTTAGAAGATATATTGTATGCAGCTACTCCTGGGCAGTTCAAAAAAAATATGCAAATATGTATAGAAAGAATGAGAAAGCCATGTTGTAAAGTGTTAACTTGGAATCTGGGTAAAGAATATTCATAAATTTCTTCTACTGTTCTTACAATTTTTCTGTGAGTTTGAAATTATTTTGGAAAAATAGTTCAAAAAATGAAGCACAGAAAATTGTGTTTAGTACCACCTTCTAAGATAATACTTTTTATTGTATCATTACAAGTGGTTAATATTAATACTGACTGGATGGAGAGAAGTATAAACTTTTCACGATCATCAAGAAAAAATGCCTCTCCTGCAATACAGGTGTTTTAAAACAATGGATTTCTACATGATGCTTTATCCTCTTCCCAGCTTAGTACTGTTTCCTGTAAAGTGGAATTGTGCATAGTTCACCTATCAGTTATGCCGAGGTATTCTTTTGTAAATTTCCACATGTATAACATTAAGTTGTTAAATAATTTGAAAGGTATGTTAAAAATTATATATCTAGAAATCTCCCCACTTGCAATTTAAAATGCAAAAGATATTCTCTTAGAAAACCTTGAAAATATAGAAAAATATATAAAAAGGAAAGGAAAATTATTGTGATAATCTAATGAAGGAGAAGAGAGTTAAAAGGTTTTGAGCTTTCTTAGATGAAGGATCAAAATCATTTGCAAAAAAAGAAAATGGAAGGGAGGACAAGAGTAGATGAAAATGTTGATTTATTGATAAAAATAAATCCACTGCATTCTCAAAATAGTAAATTTGCATCGGAATTCACTACATTTTCCTTTCAGAAAGTGATCTCTCTTATAAAGAATGAAAAACAATTTGCTGATATTCAGTCTCATTAGGTAGATAAATCAATAACTACATAAAGCCTGAGTAGCTTGTTGGCACAAACTTGCATGACCTTATTTTCACTTAAATGTATCAAGATTTGTCCTGGCATTTAAGAAGAAACACTTTTAAGTTGTCAACCAAAAAATCTATACAAACAAGTGAATAATTGAATTATTCACTTCTTATGCATACAGTGGTAGAAGGGTGGGGGAGAAAAGAAAAAAGAGGGAAGAAAATAGACCAGAATTTTCCAGGGAACTTTCAAAGCTGAAGAAGACTGGGACTGAGAAAAAAACACAGCACTATGTAAAGATCTAAAATGTGCCTCATCTTAAATCAGGCCTCCAGCCAATTGTGGATTTAAGTGTGGGACAGCCAGGACACTTTCTCGTGAGTTCCTTTCCTGTCAGAGTTTCTCCCTAGTGTTCATGCTTTTACTGCCATGAGCAGAATTGGAGGGGGACAGGCCTTCCCTGCCCAGGGCCTCCTAAGTGGTACATCTGTCACAGATCATGTTATAGAACAGGAATGTTTGTTTTCGCTCCTATTCATTTCAACTGGCAGGCAGTTATTATTAGAATGAAAAATTAAGCCATTTTGCCACAGAAGTCTTGCTGGCTCTATCAAATTTATGGAGTTAATACAGCAAAATTATCGTTTATAGCTGATAAAAACAGCTGTATGTAGACTGCTGGCCTGTTCTTATACAGGAAGAAACACAAAATGGCAGCCAACGTGGGATGCCCCATGCCAAGATGGAGCCATCAGTGGCCATTGCTGTCGCAGCAACACGTGGATACAGATGTCATAAGCAATAGTGGTCTATTCTGAGAGAGGGTTTTATTTTTGTTAGTCTTCCTGTAGGAAGGAAACAAAATTGTACCTTCAAGTTTTCTAAAAATAACTCTACTTCTTAAGTAGCATTATTATTTATAGTCTTGCCTTTTTTCTGTTATTTACTGAATGTTTCGATTAACATTTCCGAGATAAAAATATTCATGTAGCAATTACAGCTCTTCAGAAACCAATGAATTGCAACTATGGCCACTTCCTATTTATAAACCACTCTTCTATTATCTTTAGGAGCTGCTCATCTCTTGTAAAAGATTTGAATCATAAAAAATGCAAAGCACAATAAGTACTGATGTGGTGCTTTTCATTCCAAGAGCATTGTAGTGATAACTCATTCAGGCCACCTCTGTAAAGGTCACATTAATGGTGGTACCCACTAGACCAGAACAGTATTGCATCCCTGGGGTGGTGGGGGGAAGGTTAGGTCTCCAGGGCATGCTTGACTGAATTAGGGCATTAACACCTGGGCATTTTTCAAATCAAATTCTTGAATCTTTTCTTACCACTTGTAATAACACCCAAATATCAACAAGAGTAATATTTTAATCCTATCCTAAAGACTTATGTTAAAAGTGTCACAGATTCTAATACCCATGTGTGTTTATACATAAATACATATATATATGAATATATATATACACACATATATATGAATGATGATTTTTATTATTTGTTGTGCTTGTTGATTTTTTGGGATGTTTTATTTTCTTTCTAGGATCCAAAATAATGATCTTATTTTAACATAGCTTGCCTTGTTTGACAGAAACTTGCTCAGCTTTTGGAGAGAGGATCTAATTTCTAATTTTGTCAAGTTGATGTATATAAATGGCAATTTTTGATCTTATTATTGATGCTAGAATTAAAGGGTAGATACATTAATGCAATTACTAAGACTAGATCCTGATGTAATATCTAACTGGTCTACCATTTTTTCTTCTTAAAGATGTAGTAGGTTTGTCAAAAAATAACATTATTGAGGTACACACTCATGGGGAAGTGGAGAAGTTGTTTTGTTTTGCTTTTTTTTTTTTCTTCAAAGATAAAACTTACCAGAGGAAATGAAGCAAATGCACTGGTATTAGTGGCAGTGAAAAGACCTTTTAATAAGAGTAATAGCTCTCAGTTATGAATGTTTCTTATGTGGCATGCTCCATTCTTCACATTCCACCCATACTGATTTATTTCATGCCCATTTCACAGGTAAGGAAACTAAGGCATTTGTTAAATGAATTGCTTGAGGTCTTACAAATATTAAGTGACCAATGAAAATTCACATTCAAGCAGTCTGGCTCCAGAGACCTCATCCCTACACACCACATGAAATTGCTCTCCCATGACTAGGGAATGTTTGCAATTACAGACAACTTCTCCGTTCAGCGTGGAAACACATTATGGAATAAGTAGAAATTGGGGAGTCATTTATATGATTTCCGAAATTTTTACTTGGCCTAGAAAATTTCAATTAAGTGTTGTAGTTTTGGTTTTAAAAAGTTGATATTTTTAAAACTGACATAACATTACTCATAAATAGGTAATTATTTTATTTCAAAGGAGGCATTATTTGATTAAATCTAACCTCTTTTTCATTGAGTATTGATTACCATGAATGAGAAAAATATGTCTCAACAAGATATTTGTATAAAATGAGAATGGCATGTTCACACTACATGATGATAGTAATAAACAGTAGATCTATTAATCTGTTTTTAAGTAAAATATAGAAGCAGTTAAAATGAAAGTGGCATAACTGTATTTAACTAACATTGTATGTGCCCCTGAAATGTGCTCATGCTAAAAACTGTGAAAATATATAATCTGGAACGGACATAGTTTCTGTGTTCTAAGCAACTAATATGTAAATTCATGGATATAGAGACTGCATGTCAACATAAATTGAAAATTAGATCAATACACAAAATAACAACAAATTCAAGAACTTAGATTTATATAAAAATAGGTTGGGAGACCTAGAGAATGGGAGAAAACTGTTGCAATCTACTTATCTGACAAAGGGCTAATATCCAGAATCTACAAGGAACTTAAACAAATTTACAAGAAAAAAACAACCCCATCAAAAAGTGGGCAAAGTATATGAACAGACACTTCTGAAAAGAAGACATTTATGCAGCCAGCCAACATATGAAAAAAAGCTCGTCATCACTGGTCATTAGAGAAATGCAAATCAAAACCACAATGAGATGCCATCTTACACCAGTTAGAATAGTGATCATTAAAAGTTAGGAAACAAAAGGATGTGGAGAAGTAGGAACGCTTTTACACTGTTCGTGGAAGGATAAATTAGTTCAATCATTGTGGAAGACAGTGTGCTGATTACTCAAGGATCTAACACCAAAAATACCATTTGACCCAGCAATCCCATTACTAGGTATATACCCAAAGGATTACAAATTATTGTTCTATAAAGACACATGCACATGTATGCTTATTGCAGCACTATTTACAATAGCAAAGACTTGGAACCAACCCAGATGCCCATCAATGATAGACTAGATAAAGAAAATGTGGCACATATACACCATGGAATACTATGCAGCCATAAGAAAAGAATGAGTTCATGTGCTTTGCAGGGACTTGGATGAAACTGGAAATCATCATTCTCAGCAAACTAACACAGAAACAGAAAACCAAACACCACATGTTCTCACTCATAAGTAGGAGTTGAACAGTGAGAACACATGGACCCAGGGAGGGGAACATCACACAGCAGGGCCTGTTGGGGGGTGGGGGGAAAGGGGAGGGAGAGCATTAGGACAAATACCTAATGCGTGCGGGGCTTAAAATCTAAATGACGGGTTGATGGGTGCAGCAAAACACCATGACACATGTATACCTATGTAACAAACCTGTATGTTCAGCACATGTATCCCAGAACTTAAAGTAAAATTAAAAAAATAAATAAATAAAAGGGAAGTCTTACTCTCAGATACACACACACAAAATACATTGGAAGAAGTGCCAAAACTTAAGCACTAAAGGGTATATTGTACAAAATGGTTCTCTCTTCAAAAACAAAAATCAACTCTCTGAATTTAGTTTGAAAGTCAATTCAATTTAGTTTAAAAAGCCAAACTTTTATTATTTATACGCTTCTAAGACTAAGACTTCGTGTGACCAAATTTTCTACTTGCCAATCTTATTTTGCATTTATTCTGTATATATTCACAGTGTGTGTGTGTATATATACATATATATGTATATATGTGTATATATATGCATATCTGTGTATAGGCATGTGTACACAGAGCCACTGTTGTGGTCTGGACATTCATACCATCCAGTAATCTTTGCTAATACCCAGTATTAACAGAACGTGATTTAAGCAAATGGGGGCTAACTTGAGAAAAGATCGTGCTTATAGGGAAATTTTAACACAGCTCTTTGGTTGCACTATGGAAATGTGTGGCTTTGTTTCCATGCAGACTGTACTGAAAGATCCCATATTGTCAGCAGCACTTGTATATACTTTGGAAGTTTTGTCCAAGTTTCATAAATCTTGTCATATATCAAGTTATTCTAAATATGGCCAAAGTAAATAATCTGCAGCCAGAAGAGTGAAAGGTCATTTGTGCCCTAATTGCAGAACAATGTCCTCTCTCAGTCAATGCCACAGCTCTTTTTTCATTAATCAGGCCTTTGGTGAGTAACATCTATTCATGTTAGAGTTTTCCCTGAACAAGTTTCAGAATATAAACCAGTCTGGAATTGAGATATTTAATTGTTTGGGTGATAGTCAAAATAACTCTCATGTAACTTTTTTTTTCTTTTGTAATAATTATAATATTGAGAAACAAGATAAACTTACGAGGAATGTCAATCTCAGCAATTTGGAAACCCTCATAAATCCTCTCACCCGTTACCCCTGGCTAAACATGATTCAGCTTCATTCTCTAGTTTGATGTTCTCCCTCACTCTCCATTTTCAGCTATTAATCTCATTGAGCTTCTCTGTCTTGACATAAAACTACTCAAAATTTAACAAAACATTACTCAGACTCCAGAGACACGGATTCTTCATGGTTTTGTGTGAAAGTTGCTTTTATCTAGACATTTCCTTTACAAGCATGTAAAACCAAGATAGAATTGTGCCCTCCTGTTGGACAGCTTTAGGGGTCTGATGTTCAGCAATTCTTGTAGGGCCTCCATCCAAATACTGGTTTGGCGTTTCAACTTTACCTCCTTCTTATGCCTGAGATATAATTAGTGTTACCTAAAACCCAGGTAGGGCACTTGCCTTTTTCTCTGATGGTAGCCACCTTCTTATTACTCCCATCCAGAAATTTGTCTGAGGCCAGAACCTATGTCTCGTTTGCTATTTTCTGTTTCATTAATTCCCAAGGAGAGCTTGTGCGTTCCATATGGACCGTCTTACTGTGTTTAAACAAAATTCACTTAAGTGATAAGTTACTGAGAATAAAGAAGACTGATGCAAAGCATTGTCCTACTCCTGGCAAAGCAAACAAACAGATAAGCAAAAAACTAGACTGAGGTTCTATACATATCCATCCATCCATCCATCCATCCATACATCCATCCATCCATCCGTCTGTCCAACCATCCAATAGGTATTGGGTACCTACCATGCATCATTACTGATATAGTGATGATTAGGACAGAATCCCTGTTTTCCTAGGGCTTATGTTCCAGTGGGGAATGACAGGTAGTACATATATACAAGTAACATAGTTTCTAATACTGAGAACCACAGACAAACTAACAAGAGCATTGCCATTGAGAGAAAGGGTCTGGAGAGTAGCAGTTTAATATTAAATAGAATGCTTGGGAAGACCACCCTGAGAACATGATATTTGAGTTGAATCATAAGAAAGAGCTAGCTGTAGGAGGGCATGGGGACATTGTAGTCAGAGTGGGCATCTGGTGCAAAGGCGTGGAATCAGGAAACTGTTTGGAGTATCAGAGAAAATGGTCTAAAAGCCATATGCTCTTTGGAGTGGCCAGTTTGGGCTTTTTATTAGTTGGGACCTTTGGAGGGGAACCTGTGGGCCTATCTGTGTTTTGAAAGAGACACCTGCATCCTTTGACCTCTAGCTCTGAATCTTAGGGTGGTCATGGCTCAGTGGAGTCAGGTGCCTGCACACTGAATTTTTCTGATTATTTCCCCTGCATCTCACTCAGGAACTGGTCATCAAGAAAACTAAAATTAAAATTGAACATCTCCAAGATACAATCTAATCTGTGAGTTAGAAGTAAATGGCTCATTCATCTCACAGAGCAAAAGACCAATATAAATGATGGGGAGAAAGGGACCTGGTTTTCTGGTAACTCTTTTTGTTCCAGTCTTTTCCATTCCATTCCATTCCATCCCATCCTATCCCATCCCTTCCCCCAATTCTCTGCCCTTGAATAATGTCTTTTTGTCGCAACTTGCTGCCTTATTTCTGATTAAATACTGCTTTTTATTTTAAACAGTTTCTACTTATATAAAATGGTTGAATTCATAAAATCATTATTTTCTGTTGGGGTCTCTGACACACCTAGATTTGTTCCTTAATTTGGGAATACATGCACTACTCCTATTGACTCAATCTTTGATAGAAATTGATGAAACATTGTGAGTTTTAAAAAAATTATCGTTGCTTTCTTCATCCTCTTGTTGAGGTGGTCTCCAAAATGTTGGATCCTAGGCTACACAGAGAGGAGTGAATACAGTGTGATCCCACTTTCGCAGCTCCCACAGTGTAGGGGGGACAAAAACACAGATAGTAGCAGAAGGAGGCAGAAATGAAGTCCTAGGGTAACCAAAAGTCAATTCATTTGCTCTGGAAAAAGGGCAAGGCAAGTTAGGAAGAAGTTGGAGAGTGGCTAGAGTTAGGCCTATAGTCTCCAGCTCCCCTGACATTGCCAGTTCGGCACACTACGAGGAGGGCAGCCGCAGATCCAATCTCACCTTTCCAGCTTCTGGGAAGAAGACACTACACTCTCAGGTATTTACCTTAAATCTTAATCAGTCACATAATTGCTGCTCCAGCTTTCTTGAACCATTGAGTGAGCTATGGCTGCAGTTGCTGAATTATTATTTTCAACAGAACCAGTCACAATGCTTTATAATTTCATTGTCCTTCAACATGAAGCCTAGCTCCAGATTATGACGCAAATTGATATTGCAAGTTTTATTATCTTTGCTTTCTCACTAATCAGCCAAGGTTAGGTGAGGAAAGATTCTCAAGATTTAGTTGATGTCTCTGATGGCAACTGAAACATAGGTGCTGGAAAATGAAGAGGCAATTACAGACAAGGTTTCTACAGGCCCAAGGTGTAGAAAATGCCAGGAATTTATATTTAAATCCTTCTCACTCAATCCTGTTTTCACCTGAGGGATGAGAGAAGATTTCATCTGGTTAATGTAGACCATGGTAATAATCTAAATATCACAGTGTTAATACTTCTGAACCAAGAGAATGAAGATAATGATATCAACACATTTGGGGCCTGTAGCTTTGCCACCTCCCCCCACTTCACACACAAACAGATGAAGAAATGTTATCTTTAAAGTGTTTTTCTTCCCAAATATTTTATTACATTCAATATATTAGTAGCTAGTACAAGTAGTGAATAACAAAAGCTGGGTTTTTTTTTTTTTTTTTTTTGGACAGAATTTCACTCTTGTTGCCCAAGCTGGAGTGTGATGATGCAATCTCGGCTCACTGCAACCTCGGTCTCCCGGGATTCAACTGATTCTCCTGCCTCAGCCTCCCAAGTACCTGGGATTACAGGCTTGCACCACCACACCCAGCTAATTTTGTATTTTTTAGTAGAGATGGGGCTTAGGCTGGAGTGCAATGGTGCAATCTTGGCTCACTGCAACCTCTGGCTCCTGGGATTCAAATGATTCTCCTGCCTTAGCCTCCCAAGTACCTGGGGATTATAGGTGTGCACCACCACACCCAGCTAATTCTGTACTTTTAGTAGAGATGGGGTTTCACCATGCTGGTCAGGCTGGTCTTGAACTCCTGATCTCAAGTGATACACCCGCCTCGGCCTCCCAAAGTGCTGGGATTACAGATGTGAGTCACTGTGCACAGCCAGCCAAACCTGTTTTTGTGTATAGATGCAGCAACAGAAAGTAAACATCATAGCAGATTTGTAAATAAAATAGTAGGCTAAAAAATATATTTGTAGTACATGTCTTTTTACTCAGGCATTCTAGTGAGTTACAAGAATGTACCCCTCAGCAAGGGGAATTAAGAGTATGTAGAATAGATTTAGCTATAAGTGCACTTATAGAAACACTATCAACAATAGGAGAAAATGAAAACCTAAATGTTCAGTAAAAGGGGATTGGCTAATTAATTTCCATACAGCCACAAAATGGAAAATTATGAAATAATTGTAATAATTTAGAAAGATATTCATGATCTATATGGAAAGAAAAACCAAGCAGACTGAGGAAATGTATAGATTGAACTATATACAATTGTCTTTATAGGTCAAAAATGATTGAATATCTGTAATTTATTACCAAACTAAGGTATCATCTCATTTTTATAAATCATGAAAACAAAACATCTGTGTGAATATATGTGCTTGTGTGTACAATCTCTGAAAATATATTTGCTGAGGTTTGCAGTGGTTGTCTTCAATATAATAGGCTTAAGAAGCCTATTAAGAAGTTTATTAATAATAGCAGTTATTATTTTCATTATTATTATAATCTCCTTTTACTCATCCATTTTTTCAGGCTTTTCTTTAAGAAGAATATAATCTTTTATAATGTGGAATACAAAATACACTTCATTTTGTAAAAAAGAAATGAGCAATTTGGTCCACAAACTTGTGTGGATGCTATTTTCATTCAGTGGTGAAAGCTCCTTTGGCTGTTGTCCCTTATTCAGCCTTGATTCCTTTTTATTTTTTTACTGTAGGGAAAGACCATTTCTCTCACCCTAGAATAGACATTCTAGAGAATAGCCAGCAAAATGTGAGCAAAAAAGAAAAGAGTGCATGGTTTGCCCCCCATTAACTGACCGACATCTTCTACTAAACAGAGCATTCTCTCTTCCCATGCAAAATATGTCTACATCAGGAATTTGGTGAACACACACACACACACACACAGGCACCTACATACATCAGTTAAGTTCATGTTTCGAGTCATTTTTAGGTAGTTGCTGCCTGGTATAGTGCACAGAAGTACACTCTCTGTTAGGAACAACAAACTGAAGACAAAAGATAATCTATTTCTATTTCAAATTAGTGCAGAACTGAGCTCAGTGGCCATGTGCCATGGTGCTCCTTGCTCTCATCTTCTTTTTCTTTTTTTTTCATCTTCTTTTTTTCAGGTTAGTTCCATGCGTTGACTAAATGGGGGCTTGGCTATCTTGACAGAGTCTCATTCCAGCCCTGTTCACATCCTCTGTGGTTGTGGAAATACAGACTCCAAGTCATTCAACACTTTTAGCACCTTCCTGAGACCATTTACTCTCTGCAAGTACTGTAGACATCAATACATATTTAGCCCAATCTCCTACTGTATTTACACCTACTGTTATCATCACTGACAAATGTAAAATGATGATCATCACAATTATGGCCTAGAGAAAGTGCAAGATCTTCAATCAGCAAAGAAAAATTAGATTATCTGCCCTTGACTGTTCTTCCTAACAAAATAATAAATTCATATTACAGAAAATGTTTCTTAAGCAAAACATGAACTAAAATTTTCTTAGCATAATTTAGATGACAATTCCCTTTCAATCACATGGGCTATTTGGGCCTTGCATAAATTAGTCAGCAGAACTCAATTATTTTGCTGATTTCCACAAGAAATCCTTTCCCATCTAGCATTTCAAAATTAGAGTTATCTTTACTGAAGATATATTCACATTGTACCAGTGTACCTCCCTATTTTCCCTAAATCCCACCTGACATCTCTGTTTTCCCTCTTCCAGTGGTTCTCAAGTTTTTGTGTATATTGCCTGTGACATCCATTACACTCAGATCAGGAAGCTTCATGTCTTGAGATTTTGATCTAATAGGTATGGGAGGAGGCTGAAGAACCTGGATTTTTATCAGCGACCCCAGAGATTTTGATGTATTGTCACACTGGGAAAATAATGCTTACAGTCGTTTCTTTACCAAATGGCCAAATGGGTTTTTTCTTCCATCTTTTCCTCATCCTCCACCAAATGCCCAGCATTTCTGAGTCTTTTTAAACACCAGCTATCCCTCCACATACCTGATATTAAATTATTTATCATTTTATTATAAAGGGCAATTTCATGATCAACCTTGGTTATCTCAGAATTTCCTAGGAATCTTAATCACTATTCCAAAAACTTTAAATCATAAACCCCTGCCCAAGATAATAATTGAGCTTCTTATACAAAGATAAAACCTTAATCAGAATATTAACAAATGCTCCAATTCAATGAGTAATTAATGTATTTGGATTTTTTTAACCTCAAGAACTAATTGTAATGAAGTCCACTAATAACTGTGACTAGATCTAAGCCTTAGAGACCATAGATTATTTTCAGTGTATACTTGTGTGTATCTATCTATGTATCTGTCTATCTATGCACACATCAGTATTTAGTCCAAGAGACAAAAAGATAATATCAGATAGCTAAACTCACTAAGATTTTTAAAATGTAATTCAGGATATAATAGTTGTATCAATTTTTCTCCCTGAAACTACTGCTTAAAGAAGAATTTTGTTCTATGGGTACAAATGCAGAAAATGGAGTCTACCTGCTTCCACCTCAGAGATAAAGAACCTTCTCTTTGATCAAGCTGAGTTCCAGAGTTCCAGGTTTCCCAGGATTCGGAGATCCCTGGCCCAGCTGTGATATACAGTCTCAAAACACAAAACATCTGGAGAGATGATATGAACAATTCATCTTTCCTTATTTATATTTGAAGGCTAAGGCAATGTTTATGGAATAAAGAATTTGTTTAAATGAATGTCTGAACATTATGAATTCTTTGTTACACTTTATCTGGCTTCACAATTGATGTAGTGAACCAAGATCTCTCTATTCATATACTCACATGCATACACATACACATAGGCATATAGTCATAAAGCTATATAGTCATATATACATATATCTATATATCAAAAGAGAGATTGCTATTTTTCTTTATGCACCTAGGGAAATCCCTGAACCTATTAAGGCCACTATATTCATTTCTCTAAAGCCTAAAGGCAGACCGGAAGGACGGAATATGAGTATAACACGAAAGTAATATTTTTCACTAAATCATGGCTATTAAGAACCTTATAGTCTTTGAGTGGAGTATACAATTTGAAATTAAAGTTTCATAACCGAGTATCCTTCTTTTATGAAGAAAAATGTTCTCATAAATCTGTTATCCAAAATGGTTTTGAAAGAAAATTTACCATTTTCTTCAACTTTAAAATCATAATTGCAAGGGAAGCTCTGAACAGAGACGTTTGGCATAAATATGAATGACAATATTTAAAAACTATTACATTACTAAAAAATGTTGGGCAGCTTTGACCTGAATATTTGCTTGAACTTTCTCAATCTGATTTGTCAACTGAAGACAAGCAAAAGTTTTTTACAAATTCTATCCTTAGCCTCTCAATTAATCTCAAGTATTTGTTCAGAGAAATAATTGAAAGTTCTGACTGTATCCTGACTGAAATATGGATCACTAGAGGCCTCAGAGCTTCAGTGTGTTTAGTTTCCTATGGTTTTTGGTGCACATGCCCTATGTGAACCTTTTGGAGGACAGAAAAATTCATAACTGACTAGCAGTTGGCTAACTTTAGTTAAAAAGTGAAACACCTACTCTAGTGGTGCAAAAGATGTCTACAAAGGGCAAAATCTTCAGCCTTCAAAGGAATTCAGCAATGTCAATAGACTGGCACTTGAGAGTCACCTAAAATTTATTTGTATTACTTTTCACCCAATTTTAAAGAAGAATATTTCTAAGATAAAAGCTTCTTAAAACTTTAATTAATGGCAATCATTAAAAAATCAGGAAACAACAGTTGTTGGAGAGGATGTGGAGAAATAGGAACACTTTTACACTGTTGGTGGGATTGTAAACTAGTTCAAACATTATGGAAAACAGTATGGCAATTCCTCAAGGATCTAGAACTAGATGTACCATATGACCCAGCCATCCCACTACTGGGTATATACCCAAAGGATTATAAATTATTCTACTACAAAGACACATGCACACGTATGTTTATTGCGGCACTATTCACAATAGCAAAGACTTGGAATCAACCCAAATGTCCATCTGTGACAGACTGGATTAAGAAAATGTGGCACATATACACCATGGAATACTATGCAGCCATAAAAAAGGATGAGTTTGCGTCCTTTGTAGGGACATGGATGCAGCTGGAAACCATCATTCTTAGCAAACTATCACAAGAAGAGAAAACCAAACACCGCATGTTCTCACTCATAGGTGGGAACTGAACAATGAGATCACTTGGACTCGGGAAGGGGAACATCACACATCGGGGCCTATCATGGGGATGGGGGAGGGGGGAGGGATTGCATTGGGAGTTATACCTGATATAAATGACAAATTGATGGGTGCTGACGAGTTGATGGGTGCAGCACACCAACATGGCACAAATATACATATGTAACAAACCTGCACGTTATGCACATGTACCCTAGAACTTAAAGTATAATAAAAAAATGAAAACAACAACAACAACAACAACAACTAAACTCAGTACTCCTAAGCCTTCATAGATATATACTTCGGTATCTTGCATGGCATCAAAAGCTCCAATAACCAAATTCTTTCCTGACTCCTAATCATATGTCCTTGTTCTTCTGCTTAATTCTAAAGTAACATTTTGTCTATTCGTGTATATGCATGTGTACACATTTGTGTGAGTTAACAAATGATTACTATGATAGATGGTAATTTATATCAATCTAACCAAAATAAAATTAGAAAAATCTCATTTCGTTTTTGCATTTAAAGTTTTATTTTTAATATTAATATGAATATGTTTGTGCATTAACTTATTATAGGTTTGTGTTTAATTTTGTTTCAGTGATTTTTGCCACCTAAGGGCCTAGAACAACATTGTAGGCACTCAACATATTCATGTAATATAAATTAATTAGTAGAAAAAGTGAAGGCTACGCTTTATAAAAATATTTTTATTTTACAAGTTTTGGTTTTGCTCTAGGAAATTGAATTAGGGTAACAATTTGATGTTTTAATGACTCTATTTATACCTACAAGTAAAAAAGTTTGTCTTGACAATAGAAGCGCAAATACTTTTACAAATATGTTACTCCTATGCTTTGTTAAGCCTTAAGTAGCTGTTAACATTATTAGATGCACTGCATTATTATATATTTACCCCAATTAATTATGATTTCTTAAGTTAAGCACCTAAAAATCTATGTGAATAATGACCAAATCTTACGTCTCTCACATTGCTTCATATAAGACCTTATACACAATTGTCACTAAAGGAATATCTGTCAAGTTATTCCAATTAGGGCTAGAAAGATTACTCAGTGTCTTGGAGAATGTGTCAAGAATTCAAAAATGATAAGGTATAAAGATAAGACATTTACTGCACAGCAGGAATTCTGCTCTCAGAATCATGGCCAGAATCAGAAGTCTCAAATCAGGTTTCCTCCTCAGCCACAGAAAATTCAGAGATTGACTTTCTCTTGGCTATTAGCAAGTCCATCCTGCCATGGTATCTCTCTGATGCCCTCAATGAGATATTTTTAGTACTTTTTCCCAGCATTTCCATTCTTCTACATGAGTTTTATAACTAGTCCATGATAGAGTAGCAGAGATTGGATCTACCTATCCCTCCAGAGCAATAAAACATGGTCAAAATAAATAGAATAGTTTCAAGATGTTGGATCTCAGGAAAAAAGATCAATCACCCCCAAGTGATGAGAAACATACAAGGTGAGCCCTATAATTGCCCAGCTAAATGCCTTAAGAGAGTTTCCAAGCTGTGATGCAGAAAAAAGAAACTGAGGCAGAACCTTATCGCTGAGTTAAGGAGATAGAGCTGAGAGTCCAGGGAGAGCAGCTACAGTTCACAGAAGAAAATCCTGGGAAGGGGGAATCTACGAATAAAGAGAACTCCAGAGAGCTGCAAAGCACCCTCCTCAAGTATTCAGTTGAGTAATCATCAGCACATGTGTGAGGAAGCCCCCTAAGGCTGGCAAAAGAATATCTGGAAAGGGTTAAAATAACCAGTGCCTAACCTGGCACTGTTATTTTCACACACACAGGGGCAGGATTAGTAACTCTTCCCACCAGCAAGACTGGAAAAATTCATGAGTCATTTGGAAGAGTGCTGAGAAAGGTCTTGTCTCAGTAGAGAAAAATAATTGTCTCTGTAATGATCACTGTCCTGTTTGTGCCTAACAAATCCTACATACAAATACTAAAAGGATCAAACTGTTTCTAAGTAACTTAAATGTGCCCCAGAATAGAGCTCAAGAATATTTTTAAAGGTTCAAAATTATCCAACACCCATCAAGGCAATGCTTATACAATGGCTGGCATCCAATCAAAACTTTCCAGGCATAGAAAAAAGCAAGGAAATCCAACCTAATAAATGCCTAAATTAGAACAGAAAAAAAGGTCTGAAATCAGTAGTCTCAACTTAAAAAAAAAAAAAAAAAAAAAAAAAAAACAGAAAAAGAAGGTCAAGCTCAACCCAACATAAGCAGGAAATGGGAACAGGAAATAGTAAAGGTTAGAGCAGGAGTCAATGAAATAGAAAACAGGAAAACAGATGGGAAAATTAATGAAACCCAAAGCTGGCTCTTTGAGAACATCAATAATATTGATGAATCTCTAGTCAGATTGATTAGGAGATAAGTTATAAATTAACAACATCCAGAATGAGAGAGGTGACATCACTGCAAATATTACAGATATTGAAAGGGTAACAAGGACATGTTTTGAACAACTTTATGCCAATAAATGTGACATATAGATGAAATTGGAAAACTCTTTAAGGTCACAAACAATCAAAGATTTTCTAAGAAAAATAAATTGCCTTTTTAATATACATCATTAAAGAAATTGAATTTATAATGTAAAACCTTCCCACAAAGAAATTTTCGATTTCAGGTGGTTTCACAGGTGAAATCTACCAAATATTTAAGGAAGATATAACACCAATTCTTCATACATTCTTCCACAAAGTTAAAAAAATGAAATACTTTTCAACTCATTATAGGAGGCTACTTTTATCCTAATATCACAGCTATAAAAATACATTACAAGAAAAAAAAGATATCACTTATGAACACAGATGCAAATATTCCAAACAAAATTACAGCAAATCAAATCCAATGATATACAAAATTATTATTTTTCTTTGTTTTCTTTAAAAAATTATTATTTTAGGTTCAATGGTACATGTTCAGGTTTGTTATGTAGGTAAACTCATGTATCAGAGGTTTATTTTACAGATTATTTTGTCACACAGGAACTAAGCTTAGTACCCAATATTTATTTTCTCTGCTACTCTCGCTCCTCCCACCCTCCATCCTCAAGTAAGCTTTAGTGTCTATTGTTCCCTCCTTTGTGTCCATGTGTACTCAATGTTTAGCTCCCACTTGTAAGTGAGAACATGTGGTATTTGGTTTTATGGTCCTGCATTAGTTCACCTATGGCCTCCAGCTCCTTCCATGCTGCTGCAAAGGACATGATCTCATTCTTTTTTATGACTGTGTAGTATTTCATGGTGTATATGTGCCACATTTTCTTTATCCAGTCTACCATTGATGGGCATTTAGGCTAATTCCATGTCTTTGCTATTGTGAATAGTGCTGTGATGAACATACACATGCATGCATCTTTATGGTAGAAAAATTTATAGTTCTTTTGATATACACCCATTAATGAGATTGCTGGGTTCCATGATAGATCTGTTTTAACATCCTTGAGAAATCGCCAAACTGATTTCCATAATGGTTCAGCTAATTTACATTCCCACCAGCAGTGTATAGGCATTCCCTTTTC
The DNA here is from genome assembly GCF_007565055.1 of Rhinopithecus roxellana. NCBI lineage: Eukaryota > Metazoa > Chordata > Mammalia > Primates > Cercopithecidae > Rhinopithecus > Rhinopithecus roxellana. Next base: position 34,125,344 of record NC_044565.1, read on the forward strand.
TCTGCAACTTTACTGGCATCTGTTATTTTTTGACATTTTAATAATAGCCATTCTGACTGGTGTGATATGGTATCTCATTGTGGTTTTGATCTGCATTTCTCTAATAATCAGTGATATTGAGCTTTTTTTCCAAATGCTTATTGACTGCATGCATGTCTTCTTTTGAAAAGTGTCTTTTCCAGCTGCATCCATGTCCCTACAAAGGACACAAACTCATCCTTTTTTGAGCCTATGTATGTCTCTGCATGTGAGATGGGTCTGCTGAATACAGCAGACTGATGGGTCTTGACTCTTTATCCAGTTTGCCAGTCTGTGTCTTTCAATTGGAGCATTTAGTCCATTTACATTTAAGGTTAATATTGTTATGTTTAGCAAACTATCACAAGAACAGAAAACCAAACACCGCATGTTCTCACTCATAGGTGGGAACTCAACAATGAGATCACTTGGACTCGGGAAAGGGAACATCACACACCGGGGCCTATCATGGGGAGGGGGGAGTGGGGAGGGATTGCATTCGGAGTTATACCTGATATAAATGACGAGTTGATGAATGCTGATGAGTTGATGGGTGCAGCACACCAACATGGCACAAGTATACATATGTAACAAACCTGCACGTTATGTACATGTACCCTAGAACTTAAAGTATAATAATAATTTTAAAAAATTGTCTTTTCATGTCCTTTGCTCACTTTTAAATGAGGTTGTTTGTTTTTCTTGTTAATATGTTTAAGTTCCTTATGGATGTGGGATATTAGACCTTTGTCAGATGCAGAGTTTGGAAAAATTTTCTCCCATTCTGTAGATTGTCTGTTTACTCTGTTGATAGTTTCTTTTGCAGTTTTCTTTAGTTTAATTAGATTCTATTTGTCAATTTTGCTTTTGTTGCAATTGTTTTTGATGTCTCTGTCATGAAATCTTTGCCAGTTCCTATGTCCACAATGATACTGCCTAGGTTGTCTTCCAGGGTTTTTATAGTTTTGAGTTTTACATTTAAGTCCTTAATTCATCTTGAGTTGATTTTTGTATGTGGTATAAGGAAAGGGTCCAGTTTCAATCTTCTGCATATGGCTAGCCAGTTATCCCAGCACCATTTATCGAATAGAGAGTAGTTTCCCCATTGTTTATTTCTGTCAACTTTGTTGAAGATCAGATGGCTGTAGGTATGCAGTATTATTTCTGAGTTCTCTAACTTGTTTCATTAGTCTATGTGTCTGTTTTTGTACCAGTACCATGGTGTTTGGGCTACTGTAGTCCCTGCAGTAGAGTTTGAAGTCTGACAGCATGATAGTCTGCTTTGTTCTTTTGCTTAGGATCACCTTTGCTGTTAAAGCTATTTTTTAGTTCCATATGAATTTTAAAATAGTTTTTCTGGTTCTGTGAAGAATGTCATTGGTAGTTTGATAGGAATAGAATTGCATCTATATATTGCTTTGGGCAGTATGGCCATTTTAATGATATTGATTCTATGAGCATGGAATGTGTTTCCATTTGGGTTATCTCTGATTTCTTTGAGCAGTGTTTTGTAGTTCTTTTTGTAGAGATCTTTCACCTCCCTGGTTAGCTATATTCCTAGGTATTGCATTCTTTCGGTGGCAATTGTGAATGGGATTGTGTTCCTGATTTAGCTCTCAACTGGCTGTTACTGGTGTATAGCAATGTTAATGATTACTGTACTATAATTTTGTATCCCAAAACTTTGTTGAAGTTATTTATCAGCTGAAGGAGCTTTGAGGCCAAGATTATGGGGTTTTCTAGATATGGAATCATGTAAGGGATAGTTTGACTTCCTCTCTTGCTATTTGGATGCATTTTATATCTTTCTCTTGCTTCATTGCCCTGGCTAGGACTTCCAAAACTATGTTGAATAGAAGTGGTGAGAGAGAGAATCCTTGTCTTGTGCCAGTTTTCCAGGGGAATGCTTCCAGCTCCTGGTTATTCAGTACAATGTTGGCTGTGGGTTTGTCATAGATGGCTATTATTATTTTGAGGTGTGTTCCTAGCTGAGAATTTTTAATGTGAAGGTATGTTGAGTTTCATCAAAACCCTTTTCTAATATACAAAATTATAATACATTATGACCGAGTATAATTTATTTTAGCATTTGAGAGTGGTTGTATATTGAAAACTTAGTCAATATAATTCAACAAACTAACAAAGTAAAATACAGGAATAAGCCATATACTTATCTCAATAGACAAAAAGTAAATAAAACCATTGACAAAAAAATCTAACATCCATTTCTGATAAAATTTCTTAGCAAAATAAAGATGAAATGAAACTTTCTTAACTTGATAAAAGATATCTCAATAAAAAGGCTATAGCAAACATCATCATGTGTAATAATTAAAAGACCTAAATATTTTTGCCCTAATATTAAAAACAAGAGAACTACCATTGTCACCCCTATTGTTCAATATTGCACTGGAGTATTTGGCTTTTTTTCATATCTTAACAGTATTTTGAAAATATTCATTTCTGTAGTTCAGTTTATCAATTTGCTTTTTGTAGGTTGCAATTTATATGCCATGCCTTTAAAATTTTGCCTAAATCAAAGTCAGTATTTTCTTATTTTTCCCCAAAGCTATATAGTTTTAGTTTTTATATTTAAAAATACCGGTCTATAATCCATTTTCAGTTCAATTTTGTTTGTAATAAGAAGCAAGGATTGAGGTTAATTTTTCTTGCAAATATATACGCAATTGTCCTATCATAATCTGTTGAAAAGACTATCACATCACCATTTTGCACCTTTTTAAAATATGTATGGCTATGCTTCTAGACTTTATCCTGTTTCATTGTTGTGTGTCATCTTGATGTCGATACTACAATTATCACGTAACTTCATAAATGAGTCTGTAAAATCGACTATTTCTTCTTTTTTCAACATTTCTTTGGCTATTTTATCTCCTTTACATTTCCACATGAATTTTAGAATCTACTAGTGAATTTTTCAAAATCCGTGCTGAGAACTTGACTGAGATTGCGTTGAAGATTTATTCAGAAATACTTGATATCACAATACTGAGTCTTTGTAACCACGAACATGGTATATCTCTACTGTTATTTAAGTCTTAATTAATTTCTGTCAGCAATATTTTATGGTTTTCAGTGTTCAGATATTTCATACCTTTTATCAGTTGTATGTTTAAATAGTTCATATTTTTATGCTGTTGTAGATGGCATTGTTTTTAATTTCAATTTCTGATTGTTTATTGACAGTGCATAGAAATATAAGATAAACATACTTTTGTATACTGATCTTGTATTGTGCAATGTGGGTAAACTCACTTATTTGTTCTATTAGTCTTTTATTATATTTCATCAAGTTTTCCACATAAATGTTGCCTGCAAAGAAAATTTTATTTCTTCCTATCCAGTATGGATGTCCTTTATTTCTTTTCCTTGCCTTTCTACACTGTCTAGACCCTTCAGCTCTCCAGTACAACATTGAATAGAAGTGGTGAGCATTGATATCCTTGTGTTGTTCCTAATGTTAGAAGAAAAGTATTCAGTCTTTCACCACTAAATATGACATTACCTATAAGTCTTTCAAAGATTCATTTCTCAAGTTGAGGAAGTTCTCTTTTATTTCTCTATATTGCATATTTTTATCATGAAAGACATTGGATTTTGTCAAATGTCCTTCCTGCATCTATTGAGATGGTAATATGGTTTTTTCTTTTTTAGTTTTTTGTTTGTTTGTTTGTTTGAATCTGGTAAATTCTAGTAACTGACTTTTGAATATTAGACAACCTTACATTCCTGAGATAAACTCTGTTTGGTCATGTTTGACAGTTTCTTAAAAAGTTAAACAAACAACTACCATACAATCTAGTGACTCCACTTTTAGGTCTTTACCCAAGTGAAATGAATGTATATGTCAATACAAATCTTATTTCTGACAACAGACTTGTATCTAGACTATAATAAAAACCGCCAAATTCAGTGGTAGCGAAACAAACACCACTGAAAAACTAAGTAAAATATCTGAGTGGACACTTCACTGAAGAAGATAAATAGATGGCAATAACATATGTGAAAAGATTCTTAACATTAAGAAAGTGCAAATTAAAACCACAACAAGATAATATTTGTATTAGTCCATTTTCACATTGTTGATAAAGACATACCTGAGGCTGGGAAGAAAAAGAGGTTTAATTGGACTTATAGTCCCACATGGCTGAGGAGACTTCAGAATCATGGCGGGAGGTGAAAGGCGCTTCTTACATGGTGCTGGCAAGAAAAAATGAGGAAGAAGCAAAAGTGGAAACCCCTGATAAACCCATCAGATCTTGTGAGACTTATGCACTATCATGAGAATAGCATGGGAAATACCAGTCCCCATGATTCAATTACCTCTCCCTGGGTCCCTCACACAACATGTGGAAATTCTGGGAGATACAATTCAAGTTGGGATTTGGGTGGGGACACAACCAAACCATATCATTACTACACATTATTAGAATGGCAACAAAAAAAAAAAAAAAGAAAGAAAGGAAAACATGCAATACCAAATGCTGAGGAGGATGTGAAGCCACAGGATATTTCATGCATCACTGGTGGAAATATAAAATGTACAATCAGTAAGAAAAAGAATCTGGCAAATTTTTAATAAAGTTATACCTACATTTATCATATTTCCTATTCATAATTATTTACCCAGGAGGAAAAATAACTTATATTCATGAAAACCTGAATGTGAATGCTTAGCAGTAATTGCCCCAAACTAAAAACAACTCATATATCTTTCAACTGGTGAACAAAGACACGGTGTATCCATCCAATGGGATACTAACTACTCAGCAATACAGAAGAACAAAATATTGTTTCACACAACTCTATGAATGTATTTCAAATTCATGCTGCTTAGTAAAATAACTGAAAACCAAAATGTTACATATTGTATAATGTAATTTATATGACGTTCTGAAAAAGGCGATACTATTGTGAAATTACAGAGCAGTGGTGCCAGCAATTAGGTGTTGGAGGAGATGTTGATTTTAAAGGAGAAGCTGGAGAAATACTGGGGGTGGTGATGACAGAATTGTTCTATATCATTGTGGTGGGTACAACTTTATACATTTGTCAAACCTATAGGGTTGTCATGCCCATTTCCACATGGCTGCACCATTTTACATTCCCACCAGCAGTGTGCGAGGCTTCCATTTTTCCACATCTTCACCAAGACTTCTTCTTATCTTCTTTTTTGTTAATGAAGCATATTGCAGTTTATCAGTTATCAGTGCAATGTGCCTCAGCACATGTATTTGCATGTCAAATGTATCATTTTAATATTTCCTTTCACATGCAACATACATGTACTCACAAAATGTTGAGGCTGCCCCCAAGCATTTCTATTATTTCTCTTTTCCTTTGTTTCTTCTCTGCTTCATCTACAGTGCCTTTATCTTCATATGCACTCTTCAATTTGACTGTAAAGAAGACTCTGTAAAGGGGGGGCAGTGTACTGCACATTAGCTCTTGTACCTTCACAATGCTTGGCACATAACTTGTTATTAGCTGACTTCTTGATCATCACCATCTTAGTGGGTGTGAAGTAATAGCTCATAGTAATTTTTAGTTGCATTTTCTTGATGACTAATAACATTGAGAATGTTTCTATGTGCTTATTGGCCATTAGTACATAATGAGAGGTGTGTGTTCTTGAGTAACTAATAATAAAACTTACTCTTCTTTTTATAAATGTACTGTAACAACTCCCTATCATGGCATTAAGGTTCTAGTAAGAACACTAAATATTCCCTCTGATGACCATGCTCTTTCAAAAAGTTATTGGGAGACATTCAAGATGAATGAATATGTGGGGGAAACTATACATAAAAACTACAAATCATACCAACTTGGAAAAAGACTTCAAGTGACAGTATAGGGGATGGAGAAAACAATGTCCTTAGCATTCAGGACTTGTTATATTAATAACCTGGGAAGGATTTCTTATTGAAGACACTTTATTCAAATGCTGATTATACCTCCTTGGAATAGTACTTACTTGCTTTATCAGTGTATGTGGAATAGCTGGGCTCTCAATTTCTGTTGAGGTGTGAAGAGAATTATTATGCAGATAAAAGTTCACAGAAGTGTGCTTTATTTTGACTAAAAGCTTATTTACATGTCATGCATTTTCTAATAATGTATCCTCTTGAAGGTAGGTTTTACCTCAAGGCAGTATTTAGAAGCTATATCTTCAGCTTTTAATAGAGAGAAGAAATCAATAAGCCATTGAAATCATTTAATATTCTCAGACTTATCAATGCAGACCAAAAGATGGGAGAAAAATAAAATAACACTGACAATGTTTGTGATCAACTTTTTTCACCTGAATGTAAACATAAAGTCTGAGACACATGGGGGGAAGTTCTAATATGGAGGCTCTAATATGCACAGGTTATGATATGTCTAATGTTATGACATGATTTTATCATTTAAATTTAAATACACTTTTAAATGTTATTATTTATTCTCAAACCCATACATTAGAAGTTCTTAATTTCCAAACATATAGGAATTTCAAGCTATCTATTTTATTTTATTATTACTAATTTTTCATGGAGAAGAGGTCTCACTATGCTGCCCAGGCTGGTCTCAAATTCCTGTGCTCAAGTGATCGTCCTGCCTTGGCCTCCCAAAGTGCTGGGATTATAGGCATAAGCCACTATGCCTGCCTTCAAGTTGTCTTTTTATTATTGATTTCTAGCATTATACCATATGTGGTGTCAAACCTCTGAAATGTATTAATTTTTACTTTATGGCATAGTGTATGGTCTATTTTTGCAAATGTTTTATGTGTACTTAAAAAGAATGTTTATTCCTCAGTTGTTGAGGGGAGTGGTTTTCTATATATCAATGTTTCTTAAACTATCTGCAGTATATATGTGTATATATATATATATATATATATATATATTTTTTTTTTTTTTTTGAGAAGGAGTCTTGCTCTGCCACCCAGGCTGGAGTGCAGTGGCCGGATCTCAGCTCACTGCAAGCTCCGCCTCCCGGGTTTTACGCCATTCTCCTGCCTCAGCCTCCCGAGTAGCTGGGACTACAGGCGCCCACCTCGTCGCCCGGCTAGTTTTTTTTTTTTTTTTTTTTTTTTTTGTATTTTTAAGTAGAGACAGGGTTTCACCGTATTAGCCAGGATGGTCTCGATCTCCTGACCTCGTGATCCGCCCGTCTCGGCCTCCCAAAGTGCTGGGATTACAGGCTTGAGCCACCGCGCCCGGCCAGGACCAGATATTTTTTAATTTTAAATGTATCATAGACAAAACATTTGTAAAATACAATAAAAATAAATTAATAACAAATAGAATGGAAAAATTCATATACGCTTAGATTTCTTATTAGATCCGAAAACATAGAATTGCTCTCATTAAATGTCTATTAAGGTTTCTTTCACATACTTTGTTGTGAAAAAAAATAATTTGTGGATCCGCGCTAATCTGGTGTGTGAACAGCCCTTGGAACAGCATTACTCTGCATTTCTGTTCAGTCTGATTCGGTAATTGTGTTGTTTATATCAACTAGCTTCTCATTAATATTTTGTCATATTCTGTCAATTCCTGAAAGAGGTGTTTTAAAATCTTCTAATCCGATCAAGGGTATGTTTATAAACTCCTTTCATTCTGTACGATTGTGTATCATATAAGTTCCAGCTGTTCTTAGGTACATAAATATTTAGAATTGCTTCTATTTCTGATAAACTAAAATTTATCTTTACATAGTGAACCCTTTGTCTATAATAATGCTATTTCCTTTAAATCTACTTTGCCTGTTATTAATATATCTAGAGTAGCATTCTTTTGGTTAGCCTTTTATATATACATATATTTATATATATATTATATAGTCTTATAATACATATATATACTTATATATATATAATGTGTGTGTGTTTCCCTTATGTTTTAGAAGTAAATTTTCTTAACTGCAAAAACCTATTTTTAATAAAATGCAATCTATTACTCTATATTTTAACTTCAGCGTGTACTCCTTCTATGTCTAACATATGATGTGTTTTCTATTTGTCCTGCCATGTTTCTTTTTTCCCCTTTATTTCTTCCTTTGGATACATTTTTATCTCCTTCTTTCCTCCTATTTATTTTCAAATCATATACTGTTTTAGTATTCTTTTAGTGGTTATCCCAGAAATTACATTGTGCATTAATAACATTAAACTTATTCCAGTCTAATCTTAATCAGTCAATTTACCCTTTTCCCAGACCAGGTAAAGAATTTAGAATAACGTAAGTTGCCACTTCTGCTAATATGATTACGCATTTTAATGATCTGTCTGTAACTCTTTTTCTCTCGGTAACTAGCTATCACAAGATATTGTTTGTGATATAGTTTAGCTCTCTGTCCCCAAGCAAATCTCATCTCAAACTGTAACCCCCACTTGTTGAGGGAGAGACCTGGTGGGAGGTGACTGGTTCATGGGGCAGTTTCCTCCATAACGATCCATGACAGTGAGAGAGTTTTCACCAGATGGTTTAAAAGTTTGGCACTTCAAGTTTCCAGAAGCATCCCCAGCCATGTGGAACTGTGAGTTAATTAAAACTCTCTTCTTTATAAATTACCCAGTCTCAGGCAGTTCTTTATGGCAGTGTGAAAACGGACTAATACAGTTTTGACTTATTTTGACTTTACTTATTTCATTTTCTCCTCATTCATGTCTGTATTTATGACCTTCCTTCTATTTCCCTCTAGCACAATTTTCCTTTTACTTGAAGAACACCCATTGGAATTTATTAATTGTAGGTCAGCAATAGTGAACTCAATTATTTGTGTGTGTTGGTGTGTGTGTGTTTGTATTTCATCTTCATGCCTGAAGACTAATACAAGTGTGCTTATTTTTTCCTTAACATATTGAAGATGATATTCTGCTGTCGTCATTTGACTTTTATTGCTGATGTTAAATTATCCATTGTTAATTTGGTTGGTGAACTTTTACAGGTATATTTTTCTCCTCCTACTTGCTTTTAACATTTTCACTTTGGTTCTACTATTTTACTATGATGTATTTTTCTGTAAATTGTTTTCTATTTGCCTTGAGATCCATTGGGATTCTTGAACTGTGAATTGATTTTTTATAATCAGTTCTGGAAAGTTCTTAACCACACTTTTTTCAATAGCCGTCTCTTTCATTCTCTTTTATGCTCTTACGGGAATTGGATCATACTTCACCTGATCTTCTGTATTTTCCATTTATCTGTGTCTCTGTATTTTCATCTTGATATTTTATTTTCACCTCTTTAGTTCTATTTTTTTATTTAATAGCTTCTAATCTATTGAGGTTTTTAAGGTTTAATATTTATCTATGTTCCTTTTAAAAATACACTGTGTCGGCCGGGTTAGGTGGCTCACGCCTGTAATCCCAGCACTTTGGGAGGCCGAGGCAGGCAGATCACGAGGTCAGAAGTTTGAGACCAACCTGACCAAAGTGGTGAAACCCCGTCTATACTAAAAATAAAAAAATTAGCCGGGTGTGGAGGTGTGCACCTATAATCCCAGCTATGCGTGAGTCTGAGGCAGGAGAATTGCTCGAACCCGGGAGGCGGCAGTTGCAGTGAGCCTAGATCGTGCCACTGCACTCCAGCCTGGGCGACAGGGCGAGACTCCATTTCCAAAACAAACACACAAACAAACAAAATACATTTCAGTAATTTCTGTTTTCAACACACACTTGTGGTACAGCCAAGGCTAAAAATATTGGCCCTAAGTAGCTTTTTCTATTTCGCTTTATGTCTGAATCTCTGTTTCTGTCTCTGTGCCTGTGTGTGTGTCTTTCTTTCCTTTTTTGCCCTTTTTTACAGTATTTATCATTTTTTTCCTTACTCAAAAGCTAAGGCTTGGCCATTTCTTATTAATAAGAACTAAACAATTACTATGCACCCCCCTCCCAGCTGAAACATTTGTGACAGCATACTGAATCCTACTTAACACATTTCTTTTCTTCTGTCATTGTTTTTTTCTAACTTTCCTTCTTTCTTTTCTTCCTTCCCTCCTTCATTAGAATTCTATTAGGCAGGCTCACTATACCAGAGAAGACAGCATGATGGCAACCAAGGTGCACACAAGGAGGCCATTAAAGCTAGAAAGCACTCAGTATAATCAGAAGTTTGCCACATGATATCATATATACTAGGAGTCAGGGTTCTCACTCAGAGGTGAGAAATACAAAAATAAAAATGGGGAAAGCTACAATAAATCCTGTAGTTTCATAATAAAATTGAACAAGTTAGTATAAATATATAGGTTATATATGTATATTACATATAATTTATATATTAGTGTAATGTATATACATAGTATATATTTTAACTTCTTAGTTTTATTCTGGTCTCTCTATATAATATTCATATATAATATATTATACATTATATAAATACATAATTTATATATATATTTATCATATGTAATATGTATATTCGTTACTGTCCACTAAGAGAGAGTAAGAGCAGTGACATCCCAGTAGCAATAAACATGTGTATCATCCAGCTATTGGTTTCTATTTGATATTCTCCACTAAAGGAACCAGGGCTGCTTGGAAAATGGCAGATTTCAGGGCATCAGTGGGGAAAAACAGGATGAACTAAAATAATTTCCTGTGCCAGAAGGTAAGAAAGTGCTTAAAAAATGAGCTTGTAGGACAAACCTGAGACAATTTGATAATTAAAAGGAATATTTATAGTAACATATTTGTAGTAACAGATTATAACCATGGTAATAAAATAGGAATCCACAAGTTTATACTCATATAAATGAATATATAATTCTACTTTAAAATAAAAAGTCAATTAATAAATGAGATCAATAGTATTATTTTAATTTTACAGCTGAGGAAACTGAAGCAAAATGAGAGTTGGAGAGGTTAATCGATTTTCCCACTGTCACAGAACTAGTAAGTGGTATATTCAGGACATCAACCCAAATCTGCCTGACTCTAGTGTCCAAGTTCTTAACCACTACATTTAGTTCCTCATTTCTGATCTGCTGACTTTTAGACCAAGTCTAGACCTCCTGGCCTTATTATTATTATTACTTTTTAAGGCAGAGTCTCTCTCTGTCGCCCAGGCTGGAGTGCAGTGGCGCGATCTTGGCTCACTGCAACCTCCTTCTCCCCGGTTCAAGCGGTTCTCCTGCCTCAGCCTGCTGAGTAGCTGGGATTACAAGTGCCCACCACCAAGCCCAGCTAATTTTTGTATTTTTGGTAGAGACAGAGTGTCACCATGCTGGTCAGGCTGGTCTCAAACTCCTGACCTTGTGATTCGCCTGCCTCAGCCTCCCGAAGTGCTGGTATTACAGGCGTGAGCCACCATGACCGGCCCTCCTGGCCTTATTGTTGGCTTTCTTTGAGGGTTGGCAACCAGCCCAGTAGTTAAAATTACATAATGGAACTGTGAATCCAGTGGCTATTATCATAAACGAATCTACCTTTTATCTTTTCCTTAAACCTTCCTTGGCATCCTACTCTGCCCCAGCTTCCCCGCTTCTAACAGAAATAGATGAACATTCATACTCACAACTTTTCCCTGGTTTGGGTTTTGTTTTTAGGAATTGGAATTACTACTGATGTGATTTTGTTTTAAAGAGCTCAGCTAAACAAAACCTTCTTGTGAGAGGACCCAGTTAGCAGAAAGGAAATCCCTATGCAACTCTCCCTTGGCTCTGAAAGAGTAAAACCAGCCAGCAGTTCAGACAACAGAGCATATTTTGCAATAAACCCTAAGCTAGCTGTATATAGGACACCAGATGCCAGCCAAACTCAACCTCTTCCCAGATCTCCCATGCTAGAATTTTCCTTTCTAATTACAGTAAAAGGTTTGCAGGCACAGTAAAATTCAAAATAAAATCAGACTTGTTCAAAAGAGGTTAGCCCTTGAAATAGGGCAAATTAGATACAGTCTGAATTTTTAATACCATTTGACTGACTGGCTAAGACTTGGCTTCCAAAGAGCATAATAGCCCTGAGATTTAAGAAAAGGGCATTTCAATTTGACCACACAATCCTTATAACCACCAATTGACACATGGCTACATGTCCTTCATGCCGCAACTTGGCAATAGTCTGTGTTTTGTGCCCTGAAATACTGAAATTCTAAGTCAAATTCATGAGAGAATTAGTCATGGACTTTGCTTCTTTTTGACTTCACATGGCAAAGGTAAATCTGTGAATGTTTATAATCACAATTATGGGTTTGGCACATAACATTAATGAAGCAGTATCTTATGCCTAGTTTCATAACATTACCAGGTAGAGTTAGCCAACAGCCGCTAGGACTAGATTAAGGATCTGTGGGGTACTGGGGCACGTAGTAATCTATCAACTTTCCCTTCTATTCCCCTGACATAATAGATTATCCTTGAGGAAAAAAAAAATATTATTCATTGTGAAATCAAACATAACTACAATTCAAGTGTAAACCACAAATCAAATGTATGCTTCAATGTCCAATTTGAACATGAGAGATAAATAAATTAGAATGTGGAGTTTCCTTATGGAGTAAATATAAGCCTCTTACTTTTAATCTGGACTTGAATATTAGAAAGTGGCTACTTTAAAGAAGTGTGATTGGTAAATTAACGTGATATTCTTTCTTCAGTCCTGATGGGCAGGTTGCAGATAAGAGACCTAGATGATGATTTCTATCTCTTTTGTGTATGTTTATCTCCTGAGAGGATGCTATCATATACCAAGTAGGAATCCTTACTCTGCAAGTGTTTCTTATCTGTAACAACAGCAATGCTCTTCCTTAATTAGGTGTTTTAGCCCCACTTTCATCACAACTGCCACCACGATCATCTTCATCATTATCATCAATTAATAGAGTGTTCATTGAATGATAAATACTAGGTTAAACAAAGGATACCACATGTGGAGGAAAGTCCAGCAAAAATTCAAACGTAATCTCAGAGAATCAGAATCAGAAAACTATGAACTTTCAAGACCCTTCCTTTTCCCAAAACACCCTTTATGAAACCTGTGACCCAAATCTTTCTTGTTACAATTTGCTTGTGTCTTCATCTAGATCTCATTGGAAGTCTGACATTCACCTGCCAATATATCTGAGAATTCTTAATAGAGGTCTATACAAAGAAGGAATGCTTCCCCTTACCCTCTGAAGATTCCCTGAAAATGAACTAACAAAAGGTGGATTAATAGGAGAAGAAGGCATACAAATTTACTTTAATATGCATAGAACAGGGGAGTCCCAGAAGAATGGTTAACCTGTAACCCACTGGGGTACTGATACCGATGTACCCTTCTTCACAGGGGGGAAAGGAGATGGGGGAAATGTGGTAACTTGAAAAATTGTAAACGATTTTTTGGGGGGAAATAAATGGGCCTAATGCTTAGACAACAGTTAGTAAATAATTTTCTTTAACAATTGAATAGGACAAAAAGCTCAGTCTGTCTGAGCTCTAGGTGTGGTGTATATTTTTCAGTCTCTTCATCTGTGATCAGCTTTAATCTTCTCTGGATAATGGAATTTCAGGGACGACAATTATGTTCCTCTTTTGGAGGTGTAGTTTCTAAGCAGGTAAGTGAGCTTTATAGAATAGTTTCATCCTGTGTTTTGGGGGAGACCGAAGATTGAGAGAAGGGATATGGGGAAGGTCAGAGAGACCTTGGGGCTTCATCATGTCAAAGTGCAAATTTCAGGGTAATGTTTTCTGAGCACCAACAGGACTTATGTCTCCTAGTCATTTCTGGCTTGGATTCTTCTCACCTCCTGTGTACTGTCCCTTGTGTTGTATTGCATTGCACCTTGGTAGACCCTGCTCCAAGTTTAGATCTTTATTTCCTCCAAAATTCCTCAAGATCAAAACAGATTTTTATCAAGGGTAGAAGTTAGGTGAGCAGGGATGGGGAGTTAAGGAGATATTCGGCAATCAAAACAGAAAATAACAAAAACTTAAAATTGAATATGATGAGGCTTTCAAATCCTTAAAAGTCTCTTGACAATATCTTCCACAAAGAATGTCTTGTGTACCCTCTCTTCTCAGGTCCCAGCCTCCTGTATCTTTTGGTTTCCTACTCCTCTCTTAGCTCCCCTTATCTGACTTCTAACCCTTCCTTCTAACAGCCCCTTGCATCTCTGGCTGCCAAACATTCAAATTTTATATTGCCTCATACGAGTAAGTTATTTGTTATTCTCCTACACGTTCTGGACTATACGTTTTGGCATATTTTGAATAACCAGAAGACCAAGAGATGATGATTCTTCTAAGCAACAAAAGCTATTTGCAGTAAGAGAGAATTTTAATATGAGATTCTAATCATTGAATATAAATTTGTATGCACATCTACATAAACATACACACACACTTTCCCCAGTATGTGCACATGCATGCACACACACATTTTCATTTCAAATGCAATAGGACCTCTTTAGATTGGCCTTGCTCTCACTTAAAAACAACTGCTAAGTTTTACAAACCTCCCAAAAGACAGAAGAATCCATTATGCAAATCATGTATTTAAATATACATTTAAAAAATATAGAGAGAGTTTAAAGGATAGATGGTGGGGGTGGTTTGTATTTCATATCCAACACCAAACTTCCCCTCAGATTGTCTAAATAGTTTCCTCTCTCCCCAGCATCTTAATTCCCATGGCAGCTACCACTTCCTCTCTCTTTTGTCCTCACAGCCTCTTCTGTCTTATTTCCCTTCAGGTTTCTTCTCCTTTCTATATCTGCTCTTCTTTTCTTCCCTTGTCTAGGATCTTCTTTTCTAAGTGTTTCCATCCTTTTTATACTGATCAGTAGAAGATTTCTTCAATCTGATTCACCACTAATCACCTTGCTCAGCATAACAAAAGACCTGTATTTTTTTAAGCTACTGGCAAGGGGTTATAAATTCTGGCAATACTTTTTAGATTTTACATTTATAATAACATAATAACAATGCATTATAATTTCAAATGTTCATGCCATTTAATCTAGTATTTACTCTTAGTAATTTATCCTCAAATATACCTTCACACAAGATGTTTGTGTAAAGTGATGGATTCATTTTGCCCACTGCCCAGGTAGGGCTAATTTATCAAAACTGGGGAATTGCAATAGAGAAACACTTTACTACAAGTACAGCCAGCTAAACAGGAGATCAAACTTTTATTATTACTCAAATCAGCCTCCTCCAAAATACAGAAGCTAGGATTTTTCAAGGATAGTTTGGTGGGCAGGGGCTAGGGAAAGGGTGCTGCTGAGTGGTTGGGGCTATAATCATAGGGATGTGGAAATGATGCACTGAGTCCACTTCTGGGTGGAGGTTACAGAGGAGTTGCTGGTCTGGGTGGGACCATCTAATTGTCAGAAATGCAAAAGCCTGAAAAGACATCTCAAAAGGCAAATCTTAGGTTCTGACAATTAGGGAAGTTGCAAATCTTGTGACCTCTGGAATAATAGCCGGTGATCATTTAACTATACCTACATCTTAGCAGAATTCTGGCCCCTCTTATCCTCCTAGTGGTGGTCTTTCATTAATTTGACAAAGGCAGTTTAGTTTTGGAAAGGGATATTAGCAATTAAATTACGAACTAAGTTTCTCCCAAGGTTAGCTTGACCCCATCCAGGAATGACCAAGGGCAGTTTGGAGGTTAAAGGCAAGATGCAGTTGGATAGGACATATCTCTTTCACTGTCATAATTTTCTCACTGTTGTAATTTTTGCAAAGGTGGTTTTGGTTATTTATTATAGCATTATTTCTAGCAGATAAAGATGGGGGGAAAAACATGAAAGCCCATTAATAAGGGGCAGTTTAAATAAATGATGCAGAGTAAATAAAACATATTCTGGATGCCATGTAGATGTCATAAAAAATTTCAGGAAAAAAATTAGGCAAAAAATTTGGCATATAAATGAAAAGGTTTCCAAGGTATACCATTAAATAAGAAATCTAGGCACAAGAGAGTTTAAATAGCATGCCACCACTGAAAATGTATATATTAATTTTTTTCTTTATATACACAAAATTTTTCTGGAAAAGCAAGCAAGAAATTACTAACAATTGGTTAATGATGTAAGTTTATTGGAACCTGTTTGGGGGGATCTAATTCATATGTATTAAACTCCATGCCCTAAAAACAGAGAAAATACCTTTTAGTTTCCTCCATGGAAAAAATGGACTATAGGATAGCATTTGAGAATAGTAAAAATTAATACATCTATACTATTTTTATGAAGCAAACATATCACATTAAAGCCTTAAAATGCATGAAAAGAACAGTGCAGATCAACCTCTCTTGGAAATATTAAAATAAATCCCAAGTAATATATAATTAGAAAGACTCTAACAGTTCATGCAGAGAATTCATCTTCTTGACCAAGTAGAGTTTATTCCAGTGATGCAACAATAATGTTACATATTAATAGATTAATAGGGAAAATATCATCAAATCTCTGTAGGTGCTGACAAGGCAAAATTTTATATCAAGTCTTGATTTAGAAAATAAAATGCGATAAAAAAGAAATATACAAATGTCTTATATAAAATAGGAAAGATTAACATTTTGTAACAAAATGGAAATTGGTGTACATGTATTTCAATGAAGGTCAATGCCATGTCATATTAGATGTATTACCAGTAAAATCCAGACTACCACCAAGATGTTAAATATCATCACCATTATTTATGACCATTCTGGAGGCATTAGCCATAGTAATAAAGCAGGAAAAAAATAGGTAAACATTATTCAAATGGGGAAATACAAGATAGAATTACCATTATTTTTATATATTATGATTGTGCACATGGAAAACCACAAAGACTTAACAGAATGATATATTCCAAACAATGAGATAATACAGAAATGTGGATGAGTAAAAAAAAAAAAAATCCCAAATCTACCACCTTCCCATATAGAAAAAACAACAAATTACAGATATGGAAGAAAACATATCCAAATCACAAAAAAAAGCCATAAAATTTTAAAGGAAAAAACAAGACAAACAGAATTTATAATCTATAAAAGAAAAATTTAAAATCATACTGTGGAGCAAAAGGAAGACTTGAACAAAAGGAACAAATAAAATCTTTGGGAAGAGAAAGACTAAATACCATAAAGACACAATTTCTCCTTAAACTAAAATTACACCTATGATAAAATAAAAATAACTGATATTTAGAAGTAAATGCACTGAGTTTATTATCCATTTGGAAAAAGAAACAAGAATGAATAGCCAAGAAATTTCAAAATTAAAAGGAATTAAGAGAACTAGCTCAAACAGATACATCATCTTACAAATGCACACACATACACACATACATATTTAAAAGAACAAATGTCCAACTAATAGAGGGATAGATTAATGGAATAGAGAGTGCAGACACAGACCTAGTACATGTTAAAATTAAGTATATATAAAAAAAAAGTTGTCATTAGGAGATTAGCAGAGAAAAGATGGATTTATTTAATAATTTATGTTAATGCCCCTGATAAGCCATATGGTAAAATTGGATCTCTAACTTATACCATATTCCAAAATAAATGCCCAATGGATCAAAGATTTTATCATGAAAATGAACAGAAAGCTAAACAAAAGAAACATGGAAGGTTTAAACATTTTTCCAAAGTGGAAAATGCCTTTAAAACTATGCCACAAAACCCAGAAACTACCAAAGGAAACCTAAGAAAATATACTTTCAAAATCTTACATAAAAAAAGACACCATAATTAAGATCAAAAATCAAATGAAACTAGGAAAGTGCATTTAAAATACATGTCACAAGGAATATGATAAATTCTTATTGGTGTAAAGAGCTCCTATGATTCAGTTTTTAAAAAGCAATAGAGAAACTAGGCAAGGAACATGAACAGATATTCTCAACGAAGGAGAAACAATTTTCTTCAAAATTATGTAAAGAAAGTTCTTTCATAAACAGTGAAACATAAAATTTAAGCCCTCAGATGGCATTTATTTTTCACCTACAAGTTTCACAAAGATCAAACAAGCTGATTACACACTGTACCTATTTGGTGAAAGTGGTGTTCTCATACAAACTTGGTAGAAGTACAATATCTATAGAAGACCATCTATTAGTATTTATCAAAATCAAAAGTGTTTATTTGCTTGACCCTGTAATGTTACTTCTGGGAACTTACTCTGAAGATACACACATATATAGGTACGATAATGTATGTATAAGAATGACTGGTGTTGCATTGTCATTGACAAAAATACAAAAAACAAAAAGTAAAAGAAACAATCAAAATCTCCACTAATAAAGGATTATCCATTAATAAAACTCGATTCGTAAAAGATTAATTAAGGTTATATACATTATGGCAAATTCATATGATACAAAACTCTTCAAGTGCAAAACGGCATGAGCCAATTATATGCACTAAAATGAACAGATTTTCTTGAGAAACGAATAAGTGAAAAAAGGTACAAAAACTGAGTATGTTTATAAAATACAAAGCATGTTATATAAAAGTGTATAGTTATACATTGAGAATGTGTGTGGAAATACATGAGAAATTGGTAAGAGTTATGCCCCTGGAAAGGAGAACCAGGAAACTCACTTTTCACTATTTTGGGTTCTTGGAATTACTTATAATTTGCATGTTTTACCTATCTATAAATACAATTTAAAAAATTACTAGATGGAAAAGTGAGTCATCTGTGGCCTGACTTGGTTGTTATAAAAGCAATCTGCTTATGCCATTGTTGCCTCAGTTGAGTTATTTTGTATTTGGAAACATTTCATCCTTGTTTTAAATATATTTTAAAAATATTACATTACAATCTGACATTATACAATTTTACATATTATGATTATATACACAAACAAAAATTAGGCATAACTCAGTTATGATAATTAAAACTGGTAAAACTTGTAAAATCCTTTGAAGACCTCTAGAATTTTCTAAAGTAGAGATTTTGGTGTCATTGATATAAATTTCATGAAGGACAGTCATGTAAGAACTCAACAACTATTTGCCAAAAGCTTTTGCCTGATAATTCAAGCAAAGCTATTTATTTAACTTTCAGCATAAAACCAGAGTAGTTTCCAATATGCCTTGAAATCCCACTGAGTCAAAGGTGCTAAAGAGGTCAAGACTTCCAGGCTTTCACCCATGCCACATGCAGACACTGCTCACTGAAAGTGATGTTAAAGATTATGAGGAAAAGTTAGACTCCAATTGAAACCATACTACTGAAGAATTGGTAATTAATTATTTGGAAAATATTTGCTGTTGTGGGGTAAGTGTGTGACATGGTTTGGATCCATGCTCCCACCCAAATCTCAGGTTGAATTATAATCCCAAATGTTGGAAGTGGGGCATGGTGGGAAGTGATTGAATCATTGAGGTGGTTTCTCATGAATAGTTTAGTACCATCCCCACTTATACATAGTGATAGAGTTCTCACAAAATTTGGTTGTTTAAAAGTGTGTAGCACATCCTCCCTCTGTCTCTTGTTACTCTGGCCATGTGACCCGACTGCTTCCCCTTTGCCTTCTACCATGATTGATAGTTTCCTGAGGCCTCCCCAGAAGCTGAGCAGATGGGAGCATCATGTTTCCTGTACAGCCTGTGGAACTGTGAATCAATTAAACCTCTTTTCTTTATTAATTACTCAGTCTCAGGTATTTCTTTATAGCAATGCAAAAACTGACTAATACCTCATTTGTTCAGGGTAGCTTTTATTGTACACTACACAAAAATGTATTCGTGTGTTTTTTCTTCTAAATTTAGCTATTAACGATGCGTCGTGTATACATTTAGTACCAAGATTTAGTCTTTTCACAATGTATAAAAAAACTTCAAACCATCAGGTTGCCCATGGGAAATACACGTAATCTTATCTGTGAATTTTTCACTCCCCAGAAGCCTACACAAAGAAGGCAGTGCTCTCCCATGGGTAACTCCTGATCCACTTGTAAGTCTTTTTCTTCCGCTGAATGCAGGTTGCTGGGTTGCTATGCACCCCCTGTATCTTTGGGGAAGAACCATGATCTCTCTAATTCTCTGAGCAGACACTGGCCTTATCCACTTCATCATTGAATGAATCCTTTCTCTTCCTCCTTGCATTTTCTTATCACCTCCTGGACTCACCCCATCCTCTGACCCACACCCACTGCTCTCATGTCGCTTCAGAGGTGGAGAATAGACCTTAAAACCTTAGTAAGTCAAATCTTCAGAAAACCAGAGTACACGCTCCAACGTTGTGAATAAAATGAAAAGGTGTTAGTGAGAGCGGTGCTACAGAGGCAGTCAGACCAAGACGGTGCCAACCAGGAGCAAAAGTGAATATGAAGAGGAAGAGAAATTGTGAAATACACACATGGAGAAAGATTTCCCCTGTTTGTTTCTTTACTCAATAATAACGTACTATTGGGTATCATCTGCTATTTTAACTCTTCCAGGAGTCCCGAAACTCATTCCCACTTCTAACAGAAACTTCTGGGAAAGGATGTCAACTTAGATCAATTTTCCTTTATTTAGTTTCTGAATTTCTCCATTACGTTAAACTACATTAAAAAAAGTCAAGCATTTTTGCTTTGATTGATGCCAGAGGCCTCAAATTCCCTGTAACAGTAACTTCCTTTTTAATGGTGTTCAGTGTCCTAAGATAACAAATTCCTTTTTAAGTAAATACTTAATGCAAAGGTGTCCCATGTTACCAGGAATTAAGAATCTTTTAAAATATGTAATATTTATCTTCATTGGGACCTAATGGTCATTTATTTCCAGTTTACAATGCCAAAGAGGAGAAAAAGCTTTTAAAAAGTATTTATAAGCCTAGACATTTCCCAATATCTCAATATTTGATATGATATAGACTAGCATAAAAACATTTGTCTAATGCTGTTTTAATTTGATTTTTGGACCCCATCTTTTTATGACGATGCCCTAAGTGGTCTCTTGAAGGTAACAATTGATATTATTAGTTACCTTTTCCACTCTAGAGTGGTTAAAGTCCGCAAAAGTGAAAACTGGAAAGTCTCTCCTGAACTCCAGACCTGGCTATCCTTTTGTCTACAAAGTATTTCCACCTGGTTGTGCCCCCGGGACTGTGACTCCCCAGCCTTTCCTCTGAAGCAAGCTTCTTCTGTAACCTCCATTGCAAGAAGTAGCAACCATCTTGTTACTTAGACCAGAAACTCTGGTCTCATTTTTGACTCTTTCCTCTCTTTTCTATTAAAAAAAAAAAAAAAAAAATCAGTCTTGTTTAAAACGTTACAACATACACACATACAAATGTACACACACACACACATACACACACACATACACACACAACCCTCTGTCTCTTCCCAACGAGATGTTCATGATCAGACCATCAACTGTCAGCCCAATTAGCCATTTAGTTGCTCTCTCAAACTCTGGTCTTATCTTCTCTAAATTATTTTCGTGTTTAATAGTTATCTTTCTCTTTCTTTGAATTCATGCTGGCAAATAAAATAAAATAAAATAACAACTTTTCTACATCCCAAATCAGATCATGTAATTTCCCCTCTCAAAATCTCTAATGCAACACGTTGGCTTCTAGAGCTAAGTCAAAATAATAGCAGGCTGAAGTCAAATGCTTCTATTTTCAGCCTCACATTTTATGCCTCTGAGTTCCAGTCACATTTTACTACTTTAAGTTCCTGAAATATTCCCCATGTTCTCCCCTGCCTCTGACCCTTTGCATATGCAGTTATTCATGTTTAACTGTTTGTTACTCAATGTTCAGGTCTTAGCATCTCAGCATCAGGATCCCACGTCTTCCAAAAGGCTTTGCCAGCTCCTCTCCATTACCACACCTCTGAGAATACTGGGTCAATGGGGCAATGTTGCACTGATAGACTCCTGTAACCACCTATGTCACATGAAGTATCACCTGTACTTCAAATTTCCTCTTTCTTACTCTGAACCCCTCAGTAAATGAACAATTTGAACAGAGAATATAGCTCTGAACCCAACAGAACTCCCACTATAAAGTAGCTATACCATAAGTATTTGTTAGATGATTAAGTGAATGAGTGAATGAATGAACCTCAATGTCTCATAACCTCTAGTTGAAATCAATATCCTAAAACAAGTTCATGTCCCAGTCAAGGACCTGAATGCCCCAGCCAGTTAGAAGCCCAGAGGAATTACAACCTCCTTCTCAATGACAACACCAATCTTGGCAGTCACCATACTGAGGAAAATATTTGTGCCCTGCTGCAAAGGAGTACATGGACAGTAAAAGCCAAGGACTAGAAAACTCCATAATGGAATCTTCCCCTAATATCTCTGGAAATGCAGTGCCACAAGTTTGTGTGCAGTGATGAAAAAGCGATAAGGACATTTCCCTAGCAGAAGGACTGTTACAACAAAAGACATGAATGGATGAATGGGTATTCCTCCGTTCTTCCCTCCCTTCCTCCCTTCCTGGTTCAAACACACACATATAAACTCACAAACACACACTTACACATGACCATGTGCAGCCTCTGGTTATAGAGGAGTGGGACAAATACACAAACAGGCAATATTTACAAATACCTAAGGTGAGCTCTCAGTTCCATTAAATATTTATCAGCCAGTGCCTGTCCACTGAGTACTTTGCCATACTTATATTTGTGTGTGTGTGTGTGTGTGGTTTTTTTTTTTTTTTTTTTTTTTTTTTTTTTTTGTCTGGAGTTAAACTGATGACCTTAGCCAAAGAGAAAAAGGATTTATAATGCAGATATGTACCACACAGCATCCCGGAAACACCTATCCTCAATTCACCCTATTGATGTCAGATTAGAAAGGTGCTGCTAGGCTCAGACACATTCTGAGCATCTGTCCGGTTCACTTGGCATCGCAGAAAAAAAGAAAAAGATAGGAATGGAAGATTTGGCAACTGTGGTATAAATTATTTGGTTTTAAGGGCTGATTCACCCCTAAAGAGAAAAGGAATTAGCCCCAGGCCAGGCTGACTGGGGGAAGATCAAGTTTACTGACACTGCTCATTGGAGGAAGGACTGGGAAGGACATGGAGAGTGTGTGGCTCCTCATTTTCTTAGGGCAGCTAACGCCCCTAAATGTGGCACTGATAATAAGATGATATATTGTCAAGGATGTGTGTGGCTTTCCTTTCCCCAGTTATTAAAGCTGTATTCAGTTGGAGACACATAGTAATTTTGTGAAAATCATGATTTGCTAAGAAACTCTCACAAAACCCCAGGAGCCCATTATATTAGTAGAAGTGACAAGAAAATAAATGTTTTTGACAAGGGAGTGTTCCTATCTAGAAAAGATGGTTGCAACGTCGACGATTATTTAGGGAATGAAACTTATTTAAACACAGTGTCTCTGATACTTAATAAATGTTATCTAGTGGCTTTTTGTGGCTAATAAAACTTGGTTTACATTCCACCCTGTGCCCACTCTGATTTGCCTCCCTGGGCTCACTTAAAGTGCATTAAGAAACACCAAGCCAGATTAGGACGATTTGCTGCAAACTTTTAAATAATTCATTTATGCACCACTGCTTTCAGACTGTGTTTTTACAAATGCTGTAATGAGACAAGCTGTGAACTGTTTTACATGGGGAAAAAGGCAGCAAAGTCACTGTAAGGTACTTCCCATGCCTCATTTCCCTGAGGTTCAAGGCTAAACAACAGAAACCTTTGTGCTATTTATCTAGTCCCCATACATATGGCATCAACGAGGTCCTATTTATGCTTCCTCGTTAACTAGAACTAAAGGCATGCCATATTGGAGAGACTTAATTCCTGAGTTAATTTATAAAATTGATAGAAATCCAATCCAATTCCCAAAAAGCTATTTTGGGAGAGGAACTTCATAAAGTTATTTAAAAATTTCTCTGAATAAACAACTGAACAAAAATATCCACGAAATGTAAAATTTTTAAATGATGTGCACTTGAACTGTAAGATAATGAAACATATTATAAAGCAATGACATTTAAGAGTGTGGCACTAACCACAGAACACATAGGCAATCAGTGAAACAGCCTGAAAAGTCTAGAAACAGGTGAAGAATATTTACATCTTCAAAACACAATAGAAGCGGAAGTGCAAACCAGTGAGGAAGAAATTTTTTTAAAAAGATGATTCAACATTTGGTTACTTATCTGATAAAGAAATTGTATTCACAGAATTTGCCAATTTAACTTCAAAAGAGAGGCAGGGCGCAGTGGTTCACATCTGTAATCCCAGCACTTTGGTAGGCTGAGGCAGGCCTATCACTTGAGGTCAGGAGTTCAAGACCAGCCTGAACAACATGGTGAAACCCCACCTCTACTAAAAATACAGAAATTAGCCAGATGTGGTGGCATGTACCTGTGGTCCCAGCTACTCAGGAGGCTGAGGCAGGAGAATCACTTAAACTGGGGAGGTAGAGGTTGCAGTGAGCCTAGATTATGCCACTGCACTCCAACCTGGGCAACAGAGTGAGACTCATCTCAGAAAATAAATAAAATAAATAAGTGAATAAATAAATTCCAAACAGAGGAATGCCTTATGTCGTAAGTAAAATCATAAAAGTTCTAAAAAAATTAAGTGAACATTTATGTAATCTTGGAGAGGGGAAGGTCATTCTAAGCATAACAACAAAGAGATAAACCACAAATAAAGAGATTATTAAGAAATATAAAAACAAATACCTGTACATAAAAACAGTATCAACAAAATTAAAAGGTAAATAACAAGTTATTTATTATTTATTAAAGGGTAAATAATTTTAAAAAATATTTTGAAATTATAGAACAGGGTGTCTCATGGATTTCTTACACATCAAAAATAACATTTTTCTGAAATGAGTACAAGATATAATTAAGACAAGACAGAAAATTTCCCATATATAAAATGCTAAGATACTCTATTTTGTTTATTTGTTTAATTTTGCCTGTCCCAATAGCAAGGATAAAAAAACTATATACTGCTAATATTCAGTAGGATGTGGAGAAAAAAATCACCTTCTTATACATTTTTGGTTTGTGAGACAGGGTCTCTCTATGTCACCCACGCTGGAGTGCTGTGGTGCAATTATGGCTTACTTCAGCCTTGACCTCCTGAGCTCAAGCAATCCTCCCACCTCAGATCCCTGGTACCACGCCCAGCTAATGTGTCTTTCAGTTTTAAGTAGAGACAAGGCCTTACTACGTTGCTCAGGCTACCTTCTTACACTTCTGATGAAAGTATTAGTTTTTCTTTTTTTCTATAGGGAATATTCTCAAATGACTGTGTGCTCTAAATATTTTTTTTAAATATTTAAATGGGAAAGTTTTATTCTATAAATTTATATAAGGAAGCAATCTGAGGAATTTGTAAATATGTATAAATAAAAACGTTTATCGTGTTATTCATAATAGTAAAAACTTAAGGAAAACAAACTTATCCGAACGCTGGGTACATACATGGAATGGTACACTATATAGCTATTAATTTTTGGAAAAATATTAATAAATGGAAATATTCATGACATTTTAAAAATAAAAGGCTACACAATAGCATGTAAAATATGCTACTAATTTCATATAGATATATATGATATGTACACACATAAGAAACTGAGACACATCGAGTATATAAGGACACAAAAAGGATGAAAGTACAATGTGGGGAAAATTATGCTAGAGAACTGGTAAGAAAAATGAATCTAATATAGTTATAATGTCAGACAAATTAGTCTTTAAAGGAAAAGCATCACTAGAGATTTAAAAAAAGAGTTACTACATCTTTCTTCTTTTTTTAGCCTTTATTTTGAAATACTTCTAAACTCACAGAAAACGGACAAGAATACTAAAAAGAATTTGAGGATATTCTTCACTCAGATTCACCCATTGATATCATTTGACCACATTTGCTTTATCATTATTTCTCTATAAACGTGCATTGGTGTTTTTTCTGAGCCACTTGACAGTACACACACAAGTTACACACAAGATGCCCCCCTTAACCTTAAACCCATCAATGTGAATTTCCTAACAACAAAAACATTCTTTCACATAATGCAGTGCAATGATTACAATCAGAAAACTTAGACTGAGGTAACATATATAATTATGATATAATCTATGGTCCATATTAAAGTTTTGCCAATTGCCTCATAATGTCCTTTGTAACATGTTTTTTCCTTGGCCCAAGATCTAATCCAGGATCATGTATTGCATTTAGTTGTCAAGTCTTTTTAGTTTCTTTTAATATGGGTACAGTTCCTTAAACTTACTTTGCCTTTTGTTATACTGACATTTTAAAAGAATACAGGCAGTTATTCTGTAGACTATTCTTAAATGTGGGTATGTCTGATGTGTATGCATTTTTGGCAGGAATATCACATAAGTGATGTTGTCTTCTTCTCACTGAAACACATCAGGAAGCCCATGAGCCAACATCGCTCATAGTAGTGGCCCAGTATTCCACTGTTTGGTGAACCATTTAAACCAATTTCTTACTGCAGCACATTTAGGTGGATCTCAACTTTTAAACATATGATAAACTATGCTGCAGTAAATATTCTTGAACATACATATTTGCATGACTAATTTCCTTTGGGTAAACTCTACCGGTGAAACCACTGAGACAAAGGGTAAAGGGTAGACTTTTTTTTTTTTTTTCCTGACAGGCTATTCATCACCTTAAGCATTTATCACTTCTTTGTGTTACAAACTTTACAACTATAAAATTTTATTTTTAAATGTACAATAAATTATTGTAGGCTATAATCACTCTATTGTGCTACGAAATAATAGCTCTCATTCATTCTAACTATACTTTTGTACCCATTTGCCCACTCCGTCCCTATCCCTACCCCACTACCCTTCCCAGCTTCTGGTGACCATCATTCTATTCTCTATCTCCATGAGTTCAATTGTTTTTATTTTTAGCTCCCACAAATGAGTGAGAACATGCAAAGTTTATCTTTCTGTGTCTGACTTATTTCATTTAATATAATGTCCTCCAGTTTCATCCATGTTGTTGCAAGACAGGAGCTCAATCTTTTTGTGGCTGATTAGTACTCCGTTGTGCATACGTACCATATTTTCTTTATCCATTCATCAGCGGCTGGACACTTCAGTTGCAATCTTGGCTATTGTGAATAGTGCTGCAATAAACATGGTAGTACATATACTTCTTTTATATACTGATTTCCTTTCTTTTGGATATATACCTAGCAGTGAGGTCGCTGGATCATATGATAGTTCTATTTTTAGTTTTTTGAGGAACTTCCATACTGTTCTTCATAGTGGTTATACTAATTTACACTCCCACCAACAGTGTACAAGGGTTCCCTTTATTCCATATCCCTGGCAGAATTTGTTATTACCTGACTTTTGGATACAAGCTATTTTAACTGGGTGAGAAGAAATCTGCCCAATGTCCTGGAGAGCTTCCCCAATATTTTATTGTAGTAGTTTCATGGTTTGGGATCTTAGATTTAAGTCTTTAATCCATTTTGATTTGATTTTTGTATATGGTGAGAAATAGATGTCTGGTTTTTTCCTTCTGCCTATGGATATCCAGTTTTCCCAGCATCATTTATCAAAGAGATTGTCCTTTCCCCAATGTATGTTCTCAGCACCTTTCTCGAAAATGAGTTCATTGTAGATACATGAATTTGTTTCTCCACTCTTTCGTTGGTCTATGTGTCTGTTTTTATGTTAGTATCATGTTGTTTTGGTTACTATTGCTCTGTAATATAATTTGAAGTCAGGTAATGTGATTCCTCCTGTTTTGTTCTTGTTGCTCAGGATGGCTTTGGCTATTATGGTTCTTTTGTAGTTTCATATGTATTTTAGGATTATTTTTTCTATTTCTGTGAAGAAAGTTTTTGGTATTTTGATAGTTGTTGCACTGAATTTGTAGATTGCTTTGGATAATATGAACGTTTTAAACAATATTGATTCTAAAACGCATTACATCTTGATAATATCCAGGTGAGCAGGAAGCTAACAATTCTCAACTTGTTTGCCCTTAACACAACTTCAAAACAAATAAAAGAAAAATCAACAACACAAAGAGAAATTATAACTAAATTACTTGGTAAAATAAGATATATCAAAGAAGACAAAAAACAAACTCACAAAATATTTTAAAAGTATAATTAATAATCTTAATCTAATAGACGCAAATAAAAATATTCCCCTTCTCTCAACTACCGCTACTGGAGAATAATATAAATTCCAAGCATACTGTGACATTTATAAAAATTAACCACTTTATTGTCTTCAAAGCATGTCTAAATAATTTTTCAAGGACAGGTATCAGAAAAAACACATTCTGTATCTGCAAATAGTGTAGTTTAGTCATTACCAATGAAAATATCTCTTTGGAATAACTATATACTTGCAAACTAAGAAAAAACCCTTTCACCGAATTTATAAGTAAAAGCCAAATTATAGAGGGAATCGAAAGTACTCATGATCAAATAATAAGAAAGTGCTACTTATCAAAACCAATAGAATGAAGCTAAAACAATACTTAGAGGAAAATGTATAACCTTAAATCAATGCATTGGAAAATAAAGGC
This sequence comes from Rhinopithecus roxellana, assembly GCF_007565055.1. NCBI lineage: Eukaryota > Metazoa > Chordata > Mammalia > Primates > Cercopithecidae > Rhinopithecus > Rhinopithecus roxellana. Next base: position 34,153,832 of record NC_044565.1, read on the forward strand.
TTGGGAATATGGGAGCTAAATACTCAACTTAAAAAGTGAAAACCAAATAGAATTGACCCAAAGGAAATACAAAAGGGCAAACTATGAAGGCAGAAATGAATAAATTAGAAAACAAATTTATAATAGAAGAGTTAAATAAAGGTTTTTTAAAAAGACAAACCTCAGGAATGTCTAAAAAAGATATAATAGAGATTTCAAAATATAGTAAAGGCAACGGTAGAAACAACTATACATCAGTAAAATTTTACATGTAGTTAAATAAATTGGAAGAAAAATACCAATTATTAAAGCTATTAGTAAAGCAAGAAAAAATAACCTAAATTATCCTATAACCTCTAAAGGGACTGGTTCAATAGCTAAAAATCATCCCTCGAATAAAACAGCAGATATAGAGGGATTTTTAGGAACAGATAGTAGTGAATATTTGTTTTTATAAAGTCCTCCAGAAAACAAGGAAATGCTCCCAAACAACTTATATGAGGTTACTGTAACAAGCCTCAAATATCAGAATTATAGGCCAATTTCACTCATGACCACAAATGCAAAAATTCTAAATATTTTCAAACCCAATCTAGGAATGTGTAAAAACCATCAAGTTGGTTTAGCTCAGTTGTGCTAAAAAAAGGTGGGCTTGAAATTTAAAAGATCAATAGTATAATTAGTACATTCACAGATTAAAGGAGAATAACCATATAATCAACTCAGTATGAAGCAGGAATAGTGTTTTATAAAATACAACATTAATTCACGATTTTAAAAAACTCTCAAAAAATTAGAAATAGATAAGAATTTCTCTATCCTAATGAAAAATAACTGTAGAAGAAAAAGCATAGAAAACATCATTCTAGCGGTGCAAAATTAAAAGCAATTTTTAAAAAATCAGAAACACAGAAAGAATACATACTATCATCACCTTTTTAGTTACCATCTTACACAGGACAGTAAGACAAGGAAAAAACAAAATTATAATGATTGCAAAGAAAGAAAACTATCAATATTTGTAGGCAATAGGGTTCCTTATATGAAATCCCAAAAGAATGCATAGGAAAACTATTAGAAATAATAATGAAGCACATCTATTAGGTAAAGATACAGAAGTCAATGGACTCATCAACTCAAATGTCCAACAACAGTAAAATAGACAAATTCTGTTATATCGATATATAAAGAAGCACCATGCTCGGTCACTCCTCTACTGAACTGTATCTCCCATCAGTTGAGGATTTCCCCAGGGAGTATAAGCTTCCTTTCCCCACAGTATTGGTTTTTTGGCCTGTGCTTGGGCCTTGGCCAAGCATGTGGCTTCAGAGAAGACTGGGGTAGAAAGACAAGTGGTGCATTCTCGTAAGGGATGTAGCCTATTCCAGGTAATACCTCCTGCTGAAATCAGAGTTGAGCTGAGGGAATGAGATACTGGGCCTCAACGGTGCCAGATACACTCATACGAAAGCATTTGAACTTTTCTTTTCTAGGCAATATACTCTATTAAAAAGTTTAATGAGTGCGTGTCTGCTTTGTATAGCTGGGTAGGCAGCAAGAATTCTTGGTAAGAAACAGTTAAGGTAAAGAAGGTTGAGGGAAACAGATATGGGGTTTAGTTTGTAGCATTGTGATTTGAGTTTCTGTGAGACAACATCAAACTAGATTTTCATTTAGAAGTTTAAAATACCGTGTGCAACTTAGGGAAAGACCCGGATCAAGAGGACTCCCAGGGGCAGCAGAAACTGTGGAAGAAAAGATCACCTGCGGAAGCATGTGAAACAAAAAGAGAAGACCACAGAGCTCTCCAGAGCTCTAAAGTTTAAAGGGTGAGCAGAGGAAGAAGAACCAACAGAAGAGATGGGAAGAAATAATAAAGTAGAAAAATAACTGGGGAAAATAGGTCTAAGATCTGAGAGCAGCCACTTTGATGAAAAGAGCAGACAACAACATCAAATGCTGAAGGGAGCCATGATAATGAGGTCTGAGAAGAATTCATTAGATTTCATAGTTAAGGGATAACAGGTGACTGTGATAACAATAATTTCAGGAGAAAGCTTAGGATAAAAGCCAATGGGAACTCAAGTGAAATATAAGTCTAAGTAGGGAAGCACTAGTCATAGTTGCATTGAGGCTGGGAGATAACTAGAAGGTTGTGGGGTATCCAGGCAATACATTAAGAAAACTTGGGCTAAGGCAGTGGCAGTGATGGTGAGAGAGCATGGACTGCAAAGTTTTGAGGTATATATGTGAAGTATTTGGTGACTGAGTAGACTGGAGGGCATAGGGCTGAACACAGCCAAGAAGAGAGACATGTTGAAGGTGTCCTGGAGAATTCTATCTAGCTTGAGAGATTGAGGGATAGATGAGTCATTAAACATTCTTAGAATACATGAGATGGAACAATTTGGGGGAAAACATGATTTCCATTTTGGACATGGGATGTGTGAGATGGCTAACATGTGATAGTCTATTAGAAATATCTAGAAAACTCTTGGACTTATGAAGCTTAAACTTAGAAGAATAGAGATGAAAACACAGATTTGTAATTTATCTACATATGGAAAGATAAAGTTACACAAATAAAATAGCATATATGGCTTTCCACACAGGGAAGACCTTAGAAGTAAAACAGAAGGGACTGTCCTACAAAGACTGAAAATCCAGGCATGAAACATGATGGCAAAGGACCTGGGAGAAGAGATGTAACAGAAAAAATTACCCAATTCTTTACCAAAGAGATTCTTCTGTTCTTACATGGGTAAAGACCTGAAAGATTTCTGTCTTCTTTTAAACTAGGGTGGAAAGATTTGCAAGAAAAATAGAAAAAGCCTGCCTTGAAAATTCTCCTACAGTTCCCAAATCTGTAGCTATAAATGAACTGCAAGATAGGGCAGACTTCATTCTGTAAACAAGAAATAGTTCTCAGACGAAAAAGACTTGCATTTGGCTCTAAAATGAACATTTATGGGGCTTGATAAATTAACTTTTTTTCTCCTTACTCCAAGGTATCTGGCTTTCTCTGCTTTTACACGGTGCCTCTGATTAGGGCTTTACATTAAATGTAAAGCCCTAATCACCCATGCTACCTTTCTTGAGCATGGGTGATTTTATACCCCACCTCACCCATGCTACCTCTCTTGAGCTATTAGGTCGACTCTCTCTGTTTTTCATGAAGACAGCTTGGAATGTGAATTTTGCTTCTCTTCCTTCAAAGGAAGAAATGTAGATTTGATTAGTCTGTTTGAAGCAGATACTAGATACATATTGACGGGTTTGTATTCATCTCCTCGGGCTACCAAAACGAAATACCATAGACTTAAACAACAGAAATTAATTTTCTCACAGTTCTGGAGGCTAGGAGTCCATGATCAAGGTCTGGCAGGGCTGGTCTCTGGTAAGGGCTGCCTTTCTGGCTTGTAGACTGTGGCCTTCTTGCTGAGACCTCACATGGCCTTTCCTCTGTGGCTCTCAGAGGGAGACAGAAAATGAGAGGGAGATGGGAAGAGGGGAGGGGAGAGGGGGAGAGGGGAGGGGAAAGGGGGAGAGGAAGTCTCCTCTGGTGTTTCTTATAAGAGACTAATTCTATTTGCTCAGAATCCCACCCTCGTGACTGTATTTAACCTTGATTACCTCTTAAAGGTCCCACCTCCAATACAGTTACATTGAGGGTTAAAGCTTCAACATATTAATTTTGGGTGAGCACAGTTCAGCCAAGGTGAGCAAGAGCTCATCTTGCTGAGATAATTCAAGAGGCAGAAGAACCCAGCACCAAATGGCTGTGGGTCTTGAGTACCTGTTTAAGCTCTTACGAGGATTTTGAAGAGTCTCCTAAGAACTTAAAAAGCTGCTCGTTGACTTTATTCTCTTTTTTTTTTTTTTTTGATATTTTAGACAGTTGGTCTTTGTAAACACTTTAAAGTTACAACAATACCCCATTTTTTAAAGTTAATGTGAATAAACATTTATTATTTATCACCATAAATAATTAATTTGTACTGTAACTTTATGCAGGGCTGAATGTCTCTCAATCACAGTGAACCCTCAAGAATAACATGGAACATCTGTAAGGAGTTTTTACATTGAAAGGATGCAAGAACATCAGCTTAAACTATAAAATCATTGAAAGCTGAGCACGTAAGCGGACAAAGAACTTTTTGAAAAGATTCTTCGAGCTTATGGTTACTCCCAGGGAAGAATCCTGCAAACCATATAAGCACTCTCTGGACACCCTGTCTGGTGGGAAGGTGGAGGCCATTGGACCCTAGTGGGAAGCTCAAATAAGAGGGCTGATATTGGCCACAGCTGTAACCCTGGGCTTAACCCTTGAATTCTGTCCCAGTGCAGCTCTTCAGCATTTGTGATTCACCCCAAGAAGAGGAGGAAAGCACAAAAAGCTGAAAGATGGAAACAATTAAAGGAGTGCTGGAAGAGTCTGAAAGCACACAGCTCTCTCATTTGTGCTTTAACAATAAAGAATAAAGCCAGTGGGAAGAGAATCCTCTCCTCACCTTCATGCAGCAGCTGCTGGAGCAGACCCAGTGAGATTATACCAGTGTGGCTGAGGTCATGAGAGAAAAACGGGAATGTAGCTGCAGCCACTAGCATCAGGCAGTGGTGGAGGTCAGGAGTAATGAGAAGAGAGGAAAGCCCCAGAAAACAGCTAAGGGAGTTCTGAAGATGTCTTTGAGAGTACTTGGGAGAGATCCCAGAAACCCTTGGAGAAGAAGAACTGAAATGGTCAGAGGCATCAACATTTCCCCCAGTGGGCTACATGCCTGAGAGTGCTAGAGTTATGGCACAGTGTGTTCAAGTTTCTTCCTTAGAGTGGTAAGGGCAGGGCTCTAAGGTGTGCAGTTGCTTGCAGGTTTTTAGAATGTCTGACTGCAATGTTGGTGCTAGTTCTAGAGCACGAATCTCAAGGAGGCAGGCCACATCCATTTAACTGTCTGTCTACTGTGCCTGAAAAGCGCACCACATAGGCGCAACAGGATAATCACTGAAGATAATCCTTTTATAGCCCAAGCTAATCAATGCTGTCCAGGTTGCGACTCTTGAAGACCATAGAAGCTGAGAAGGATGTGATTCAACAGCTGGAGTACGAAAGATCTTGCTATTCACATGAATGCAATGGTCTCTTGCACACACACACACAGAAGCGTGCACAAAGGTAAAGGTTCATTCTTCCTTCCTGAACTGCGTCTCCCTCCTACCCATTCCCCAACCCCCAACACACACACACAAGCTGTGCTTTAGAGCATCTATTCTTTCAAGCTTAACTTTTATTTTCACTTTAACCTTAGTTCACTTGGATGAAGATGTTAGGATAAGGAGAGATCCTTATATATATTGGGGAATGGTCAAGAAGGAGCAGGTTACGTCACAGTATGATGTGTCCCAGTCCCAACACCTCACTGCCCCCCACCCCCGGTCCCATTCCAGCAGAAGAATATGTCTTCATGCAGATAAAACATGGGCTAAACTTTCCAAGTCAGGATTCAGTTTGGTTTCCAGTGTGGGAAAGTATCCACAGTTAACCCCAGTGGATTTTTCCTGAGCAAGAGAGGGAAAAATACAATAGAAAATAAATATATAGACATCTCTTAGTGCACTAGTCTAAAAATGGCCGTGATTGGAGCCCAGCCTGCAAGCTGCATCAGCTGCTTTACCTCAACTTTTTGCCCTTTCCCAACATGCACATATTTATAACCTGGGCTTCCCAAACAGATTACTCTGTATTTCCGCCATCTGGTTTATGGTTTTTTTTTTTTTTTTTCTTCTTTTTTTTCTTTTTACATACTACAGGCAGCCAAACAGTAAAGCTAGTAGGATTTCTGTTTGAGCAAAAGCAACTCTGGCAGAGTGTTGTAAAATAACAGCACATTAGCTACTTGGAAGCAGTAGCACAGCTCCAGAGACTTCAAGAATGCTGGAAGACTTTAAGAGGGGTTAATTAGGGGATGAGACTGGACTCCACTGTAAGTTTTGGCAGAATGTTGAAAAACATTATGAAGACAACAGTCTTCATAAGTATGGGGAGAATTTTACCAAAAGAAAAAGGTGAAATGCTTCCATTTTGCCTTCATTTTATGACTGCCTCCATTGAAGAGAAATGGCTGGGTTTCATTTGTGTACAGACCTAGTTATTGTATCTTTGTTGCTTCCATTTCTATCAGCAAATAGAATCAAGACAACATTGAAACAGGTGTCCCTCGTTCAGTGGAAGGTCCTGTTAAAGCTCGTGTTGCAGCAACACTTTTGTTAAGGGAGTCCTATGACACTGTTCCATTCCACTGTAAATGTCAGAGATTCAGTCTGTAGGAAGAGCATCTGGCCCTGAATAGAATGAAATCATAGGTCAGAATATTGAAGGCATCCTCAAAACACTTACAGAAAGGAATAAATTATATCTGCCACAAAACATATTATTATTCAGTATATGATTAAAAGTATTCTGCACTCAGATTATGGTATACAAAATAGAAATACAGGCGGTGGGAAACTCTGGAAGCAGTCTCATCTTCCTCATCCTGAGATACAGGTTCAACTAATGCTAAGAAATGAATTTCTAATGATCAGAATTCTTGGTTAGAATGTTTCAGTTTTTTTCTAAACAGTTTCCAATTAACTTGGAGTTTCTTACCTGATATTCTAGGTAATTTTATGGGGTTTATGGGGATGAGGTGGAGTGCACTTTTTCCAGACTTTTATGGTAATCCATCTGGATTTTTTTTTTTTTGTATCCTTATACTGGAGGATCAAAGAGGACAGTGTACAAAGCAATATTTAAAGCATGCATTCTCTCTTTCACTGGGGAGTTTGACTCTGGTGTTTGCAGAAACAGCTGTCATTCAACAAATGGTTTTGAAGCATGGTTTGAGCAATGGATTGTACATTTTGTGACTTTTCTTATCTTAACTCAAAGTTTGCTTCATTTAGCTGATAGCGTCTGTCTGCCTTAAGGCTACACAATGCACCGTGCATAACTGACATGCCATGCTTATCTGTTGTGCATTGAACTTAAAAAAATTTTGAACACTAACTAGATCAATTCATCCATTCACTCATTCATTCATTCATTCATTTATTAATACAGAGATCACATACAAGATTACTGCCCTAAAGATGTCCTTAGTGCCAGGAAAAGTTCTGAGTCTCTTTAAAATGCTGAGCATGGCATGCACTCTCTGTCATTTAATCAACACTCCTTACAATACAGGAATTTTTATTATTTTTTTTTAACTTTTATGTTCAGGGGTACATGTGAAGGTTTTTTATATAGGTAAACTTGTGTCACATGCATTTGTTATACAGATTATTTTGTCACCCAGATACTAAGCCTAGTACCCAATAGCTATATTTTCTGACCCTCTTCCTCTTCCCACCATCCACCCTCATGAAGGACCCAGTGTCTCTTGTTCCCTCTTTTGTGTCCATGTGTTCACATATTTAGCTCCTACTTATAAGTAATGACAACAATGTAGGAGTTATTATCCTCAATTTACAAATGTAGAAAGTGTGATTCAGAGGTGATATACAGTTTGCCCAAGGTTATATATATTATCATTAAGTTGCAATCTGGATTTAAACTTAGGGTTCTCTGATGAAAAAAAAAACATTACTTCCGCTTCAACACCATACTGACAGTGTTAAGAATGAGATCACCAAATTACGATGAAAGAGTAGGATTGGTAAGTATTGTAACCTTAAGAGTATGCTGTTCTCAGCATGAATATGTATCTTAATTCATAAGTTCCTTAAGTTTAGAAGTCTGGCAAGCAACTGTTCCATAAAGGAGGGAGAGGCTGATACTATTTAACATAAATTTCCAGCAGTTAGCAACCCCTTGATAACATATTTACTGACAGCTGGCGATCTTGCTCACATTAGTTTTATGGGATAAGATCTATGTGGGATCCGAAGGCTGGCGGAGCAAGATGGCCGAATAGGAACAGCTCCAGTCTCCAACTCCCAGCGCGAGCGACACAGAAGACCGGTGACTTCTGCATTTTTAACTGAGGTACTGGGGTCATCTCACTAGGGAGTGCCGGACAATCAGTGCTGGTCAGCTGCTGCAGCCTGACCAGCGAGAGCTGAAGCAGGGTGAGGCATCGCCTCACATGGGAAGCGCAAGGGGGAAGGGAATCCCTTTTCCTAGCCAGGGGAACTGAGACACACAACACCTGGAAAATCGGGTAACTCCCACCCCAATACCACGCTTTAAGCAAATGGGCACACCAGAAGAATATGTCCCTCACCTGGCCAGGAGGGTCCCACGCCCACGGAGCCTCCCTCATTGTTAATACAGCAGTCTGCGGCGATCTAACCGCAAGGCAGCAGTGAGGCTGGGGGAGGGGCGCCCGCCATTGCTGAGGCTTAAGTAGGTAAACAAAGTCGCTGGGAAGCTCGAACTGGGTGGAGCTCACAGCAGCTCAAGGAAACCTGCCTGTCTCTATAGACTCCACCTCTGGGGGCAGGGCTCAGCTAAAAAAACAACAGGGGAAGCTGCAGAGGCCTGAGCAGACGCGAACGACTCTGTCTGACAGCTTTGAAGAGAGCAGTGGATCTCCCAACACGGAGGTTGAGATCTGAGAACGGACAGACTGCCTGCTCAAGTGGGTCACTGACCCCTGAGTAGCCTCACTGGGAGACATCCCCCACTAGGGGCAGTCTGACACCCCACACCTCACAGGGTGGAGTACACCCCTGAGAGGAAGCTTCCAAAGTAAGAATCAGACAGGTACACTCGCTGTTCAGCAATATTCTATCTTCTGCAACCTCTGCTGCTGATACCCAGGCAAACAGGGTCTGGAGTGGACCTCAAGCAATCTCCAACAGACCTATAGCTGAGGGTCCTGACTGTCAGAAGGAAAACTATCAAACAGGAAGGACACCTATACCAAAACCCCATCAGTACGTCACCATCATCAAAGACCAGAGACAGATAAAACCACAAAGATGGGGAAAAAGCAGGGCAGAAACGCTGGAAATTCAAAAACTAAGAGCGCATCTCCCCCTGCAAAGGAGCGCAGCCCATCGCCAGCAACGGATCAAAGCTGGTCAGAGAATGACTTTGACGAGATGAGAGAAGAAGGCTTCAGTCCATCAAACTTCTCAGAGCTAAAGGAGGAATTACGTACCCAGCGCAAAGAAACTAAAAATCTTGAAAAAAGAGTGGAAGAATTGACAGCTAGAATAATTAATGCAGAGAAGGTCATAAATGAAATGACAGAGATGAAAACCATGACACGAGAAATACGTGACAAATGCACAAGCTTCAGTAACCGACTCGATCAACTGGAAGAAAGAGTATCAGCGATTGAGGATCAAATGAATGAAATGAAGCGAGAAGAGAAACCAAAAGAAAAAAGAAGAAAAAGAAATGAACAAAGCCTACAAGAAGTATGGGATTATGTAAAAAGACCAAATCTACGTCTGATTGGGGTGCCTGAAAGTGAGGGGGAAAATGGAACCAAGTTGGAAAACACTCTTCAGGATATCATCCAGGAGAACTTCCCCAACCTAGTAGGGCAGGACAACATTCAAATTCAGGAAATACAGAGAATGCCACAAAGATACTCCTCGAGAAGAGCAACTCCAAGACACGTAATTGCCAGATTCACCAAAGTTGAAACGAAGGAAAAAATCTTAAGGGCAGCCAGAGAGAAAGGTCGGGTTACCCACAAAGGGAAGCCCATCAGACTAACAGCAGATCTCTTGACAGAAACTCTACAAGCCAGAAGAGAGTGGGGGCCAATATTCAACGTTCTTAAAGAAAAGAATTTTCAACCCAGAATTTCATATCCAGCCAAACTAAGTTTCATAAGTGAAGGAGAAATAAAATCCTTTACAGATAAGCAAATGCTTAGAGATTTTGTCACTACCAGGCCTGCCTTACAAGAGACCCTGAAGGAAGCCCTAAACATGGAAAGGAACAACCGGTACCAGCCATTGAAAAAACATGCCAAAATGTAAAGACCATCGAGGCTAGGAAGAAACTGCATCAACTAATGAGCAAAATAACCAGTTAATATCATAATGGCAGGATCAAGTTCACACATAACAATATTAACCTTAAATGTTAATGGACTAAATGCTCCAATTAAAAGACACAGACTGGCAAACTGGATAAAGAGTCAAGACCCATCAGTCTGCTGTATTCAGGAGACCCATCTCACATGCAGAGACATACATAGGCTCAAAATAAAGGGATGGAGGAAGATCTACCAAGCAAATGGAGAACAAAAAAAAGCAGGGGTTGCAATCCTAGTCTCTGATAAAACAGACTTTAAACTATCAAAGATCAAAAGAGACAAAGAAGGCCATTACATAATGGTAAAGGGATCAATTCAACAGGAAGAGCTAACTATCCTAAATATATATGCACCCAATACAGGAGCACCGAGATTCATAAAGCAAGTCCTTAGAGACTTACAAAGAGACTTAGACTCCCATACAATAATAATGGGAGACTTCAACACTCCACTGTCAACATTAGACAGATCAACGAGACAGAAAGTTAACAAGGATATCCAGGAATTGAACTCATCTCTGCACCAAGCAGACCTAATAGACATCTACAGAACTCTCCACCCCAAATCAACAGAATATACATTCTTCTCAGCACCACATCACACTTATTCCAAAATTGACCACATAATTGGAAGTAAAGCACTCCTCAGCAAATGTAAAAGAACAGAAATTATAACAAACTGTCTCTCAGACCACAGTGCAATCAAACTAGAACTCAGGACTAAGAAACTCAATCAAAACCGCTGAACTACATGGAAACTGAACAACCTGCTCCTGAATGACTATTGGGTACATAACGAAATGAAGGCAGAAATAAAGATGTTCTTTGAAACCAATGAGAACAAAGATACAACATACCAGAATCTCTGGGACACATTTAAAGCAGTGTGTAGAGCGAAATTTATAGCACTAAATGCCCACAAGAGAAAGCAGGAAAGATCTAAAATTGACACTCTAACATTACAATTAAAAGAACTAGAGAGGCAAGAGCAAACACATTCAAAAGCTAGCAGAAGGCAAGAAATAACTAAGATCAGAGCAGAACTGAAGGAGATAGAGACACAAAAAAACCCTCCAAAAAATCAATGAATCCAGGAGTTGGTTTTTTGAAAAGATCAACAAAATTGACAGACTGCTAGCAAGACTAATAAAGAAGAAAAGAGAGAGGAATCAAATAGATACAATAAAAAATGATAAAGGGGATATCACCACCGACCTCACAGAAATACAAACTACCATCAGAGAATACTATAAACACCTCTACGCAAATCAACTAGAAAATCTAGAAGAAATGGATAATTTCCCGGACACTTACACTCTCCCAAGACTAAACCAGGAAGAAGTTGAATCCCTGAATAGACCAATAGCAGGCTCTGAAATTGAGGCAACAATTAATAGCCTACCCACCAAAAAAAGTCCAGGACCAGATGGATTCACAGCTGAATTCTACCAGAGGTACAAAGAGGAGCTGGTACCATTCCTTCTGAAACTATTCCAATCAATTGAAAAAGAGGGAATCTTCCCTAACTCATTTTATGAGGCCAACATCATCCTGATACCAAAGCCTGGCAGAGACACAACAAAAAAAGAGAATTTTAGACCAATATCCCTGATGAACATCGATGCAAAAATCCTCAATAAAATACTGGCAATCCGGATTCAGCAGCACATCAAAAAGCTTATCCACCATGATCAAGTGGGCTTCATCCCTGGGATGCAAGGCTGGTTCAACATTCGCAAATCAATAAACGTAATCCAGCATATAAACAGAACCAAAGTCAAGAACCACATGATTGTCTCAATAGATGCAGAAAAGGCTTTTGACAAAATTCAACAGCCCTTCATGCAAAAAACGCTCAATAAATTCGGTATTGATGGAACGTACCTCAAAAGAATAAGAGCTATTTATGACAAACCCACAGCTAATATCATACTGAATGGGCAAAAACTGGAAAAATTCCCTTTGAAAACTGGTACAAGACAGGGATGCCCTCTCTCACCACTCCTATTCAACATTGTGTTGGAAGTTCTGGCTAGGGCAATCAGGCAAGAGAAAGAAATCAAGGGTATTCAGTTAGGAAAAGAAGAAGTCAAATTGTCCCTGTTTGCAGATGACATGATTGTATATTTAGAAAACCCCATGGTCTCAGCCCAAAATCTCCTTAAGTTGATAAGCAACTTCAGCAAAGTCTCAGGATACAAAATTAGTGTGCAAAAATCACAAGCATTCTTACACACCAGTAACAGACAAGCAGAGAGCCAAATCATGAATGAACTTCCATTCACAATTGCTTCAAAGAGAATAAAATACCTAGGAATCCAACTTACAAGGGATGTAAAGGACCTCTTCAAGGAGAACTACAAACCACTGCTCAGTGAAATTAAAGAGGACACAAACAAATGGAAGAACATACCATGCTCATGGATAGGAAGAATCAATATTGTGAAAATGGCCATACTGCCCAAGGTTATTTATAGATTCAATGCCATCCCCATCAAGCTACCAATGAGTTTCTTCACAGAATTGGAAAAAACGGCTTTAAAGTTCATATGGAACCAAAAAAGAGCCCACATTGCCAAGACAATCCTAAGTCAAAAGGACAAAGCTGGAGGCGTCATGCTACCTGACTTCAAACTATACTACAAGCCTACAGTAACCAAAACAGCATGGTACTGGTACCAAAACAGAGCTATAGACCAGTGGAACAGAACAGAGTCCTCAGAAATAATACCACACATCTACAGCCATCTGATCTTTGACAAACCTGAGAGAAACAAGAAATGGGGAAAAGACTCCCTATTTAATAAATGGTGCTGGGAAAATTGGCTAGCCATAAGTAGAAAGCTGAAACTGGATCCTTTCCTTACTCCTTATACGAAGATTAATTCAAGATGGATTAGAGACTTAAATGTTAGACCTAATACCATAAAAGCCCTAGAAGAAAATCTAGGTAGTACCATTCAGGACATAGGCATGGGCATGGACTTCATGTCTAAAACACCAAAAGCAATGGCAGCAAAAGCCAAAATTGACAAATGGGATCTAATTAAACTAAAGAGCTTCTGCACAGCAAAAGAAACTACCATCAGAGTGAACAGGCAACCTACAGAATGGGAGAAAATTTTTGCAATCTACTCATCTGACAAAGGGCTAATATCCAGAATCTACAAAGAACTCAAACAAATATACAAGAAAAAAACACACAACCCCATCAAAAAGTGGGGAAAGGATATGAACAGACATTTCTCAAAAGAAGACATTCATACAGCCAACAGACACATGAAAAAATGCTCATCATCACTGGCCATCAGAGAAATGCAAATCAAAACCACAATGAGATACCAGCTCACACCAGTTAGAATGGCAATCATTAACAAGTCAGGAAACAACAGGTGTTGGAGAGGATGTGGAGAAATAGGAACACTTTTACACTGTTGGTGGGATTGTAAACTAGTTCAACCATTATGGAAAACAGTATGGCAATTCCTCAAGGATCTAGAACTAGATGTACCATATGACCCAGCCATCCCACTACTGGGTATATACCCAAAGGATTATACATCATGCTGCTCTAAAGACACATGCACACGTATGTTTATTGCGGCACTATTCACAATAGCAAAGACTTGGAATCAACCCAAATGTCCATCTGTGACAGACTGGATTAAGAAAATGTGGCACATATACACCATGGAATACTATGCAGCCATAAAAAAGGATGAGTTTGCGTCCTTTGTAGGGACATGGATGCAGCTGGAAACCATCATTCTTAGCAAACTATCACAAGAACAGAAAACCAAACACCGCATGTTCTCACTCATAGGTGGGAACTGAACAATGAGATCACTTGGACTCGGGAAGGGGAACATCACACACTGGTGCCTATCATGGGGAGGGGGGAGGGGGGAGGGATTGCATTGGGGAGTTATACATGATATAAATGATGAATTGATGGGTGCTGACGAGTTGATGGGTGCAGCACACCAACATGGCACAAATATACATATGTAACAAACCTGCACGTTATGCACATGTACCCTAGAACTTAAAGTATAATTAAAAAAAAAAAAAAGTAAAAAAAAAAAAAAAAAAAAAGAAGATCTATGTGGGATCCATCATGTCGCTGCCATCTGTATGAATTTGAAAAGCAAAGGAAGATGAGAGGGAGAAGGCCAACTTAAAATCTCTCCCTGCGGCCAGTTTTAGAGTGCAGGTGAGGTACAGGAGAGAGCGAAGAATTAGGAATGAAACACTTTAAGGTTTCTGTTTCTCTTCCCCCTTCCCTGGACCAGTTCTATCCCCCACACATTAGAAGGAGAAGAAAGAAATTCAGCAGACAAAGAGAAAGAAAATGAAGAGTGGTGAAGTGTTGGTAAGTGACAAATAGGGTAGGAAAACTTACAGAAAATGCTTCCTACTCACTCAGAGATGGTGGAATAAAATGAAGCACTCAGAAAATGCCTGGAATAATATTTCTTAATTTTTTGATGAAGGTTAAAGTTTTGGATGGGGAAAATTTCCTCCTTGACATGAGTGACTGTAGGCAGAAAAGTACATAAAATACAGAGGCACTCCATTGAGTGAATATGTTGCATCCAAGACAGCTTCCAGGGTAATTGGAAGCAACATTCAAATATAGTTTTATGGTGTCCTGCCATCAACTTCTTTAGCTTATAATTCACTCTGGCTGAATCCTCATGGGGTCGCTTAGAGGGGTAGCTCAAATTCCTGGTTGGGCCTATGGTCTCTAGGGTCTAAAGGGGACCAAGGCACACTGTTTTCTTTTGGAAATCTATCATACCTTCTCAGTTATTCTCAGATATGGAACCTAGATTTGATCTCTGTCATACTGATAAAAGACAGTGAGATAAACAGAGATTTTATGAGAACTTTTATAAGCAAACTTGGGAAACATTCAGCATACAGAGAGTGAATTTCCAGAATTATCATCTATGTGTTTTTATGATGATGATGAATATTGCTGAAAAGAAGTAAATGTATTAGTTTGTTTTAGTTTGGAGGTCACGGAGTACTCAGAGGTAATCTATGGAGATAGTTATTCAGTTGGAAATAAGGCTTTTGATGCAGTGAGAAGAGGAGAAGATTAAAAGCCAATTTAGCAATATTCCTGTAAATGATAGGTGATCACTATGAAGATGTGTTGGTTTCTGTTTCAAATCAATTGAAATAGTCATCTGCTGTAAGTGAAAATAAAGGTGAGAGCACAGTTCTAGGCATCAGCTGAGAGAGAAATATATCAGAGTAAGTTCCCTCCTTGCCCTTTTATCTTTACTTCTGAATCTTAACTTTGTGGAACACAAATTTGTGCCAAAATGAAAACACAGCTAAGCACTAGGGAAGAATTAGAGGGAAACAAGGTGCAAAATGCAGATAACTCAGGGAAAAGTTTCTGTAGAGGAAAGGAAACTGAGATAGGGATAGCCACCTGTGCATAGTCTTCTTTTCTTTCTGAGAACACAGCCACAACCATGCTTCCCAGCCTCCCTTGCAGCTACATTCACCACAGGACAGAGTCTAAGCGATGGCACCCAAGTGGAAGTAACAGAAACCACTTTCAGGCATGGTCTTTGAAAATCTTCCACACATGCTGCTCTAAGCCCTTCTGGGTGACTAGAATGAAAAAGAACTTGTGTGGAAGATGACAGAGCCCCAGTCACTCTGGTTAGTGAACCACCAAGTGTTTCTTCAGATGGAGGAAAATCACCACCATCAATGAGAAACATCTGCCTTGACTGTTATGTGAGCAAGAAATAATGTATTGTTTCAGTCACTCTGCAGTTCAAGTTCCATTTGTGTCAACAACTGTATCCCTAAGAGTCACTAAAAACAGTTTTATGTTAATTTTTGGAAGAAGAGCTGTACGTGAGAACATGTATATAATATTTAATTGCATTTTGTAAATTAAAGAAACCAAAGAAACTGCTAAAAACTCCTTCTTTGGAGGTGTCTACATGTCTTTCCTGTGTCTGTACTTGTTCAAAGGGAACCTCTTAAAAGAGGACAGAAATGGGTGTACACACTGTTCCAGGTTCCCATAGCGCTACAATTTCATGATCCCGTGACAGTTTGGGCCATAGCATGAGCTGTTTTGATTTCTAAAAGAGCACTGGAAGATTTATGCCTTTCCTGTTGGGGAAATTCTCCTGATTTATGACCACCATGTTTGTAGGTACTAAATCATACTGAAGTATACTAAATATTTTGTTATTTAATTTTGGTTGAGCAGGGTGCTGGTCATCCAAGTTAATGACTGTTCATGGGTGGTGTGAATTCTGAGAGGCATTTGTAGTGGGCGTGCGTTATTTGAATGGTAGAGGCATGTTGATAGTTACTGTGTCCTATGTGAGAGCCAGGCAGTGCAACAACTGCCAGTGCACTGACTCTATGACCATAAACTTGAGTTGTTATGATTGTTGGTAACAGTTGTACTTTAAGCCGTGAAGAAGAGTTATTTTAAAATGATGATCCATGTTGTTCCCTAATCGCTATTTTTAAAGGCCTTAGTGCTTCTACAATATCATTGTTAGGGCTAACTCATGTCCATGTAACTTATGGAAATGTTTCCAGACCACATTAATATTTATCTACATAACCATCAGAGTAAATTTATTTATTATTTGAACAGCTTTGCTGTCAGGTAGGTAAAGCTAATTGTTTACTTTTCTTTTTGAAAAATATCATTCCATGGTTACCACTGTATTGTTCTCACATGGGTAAAACATCCTCTGCAGTCAATCATTTATCAATTAAAATATTTTTAACCAATTTAGCAGATTTTGTTTTACTCTCAGAATAATGTTAGGTACCAGAAGTGTGGGGAAGAAAGAAGGTGTATATGACACGGTTTCTACAATCCTAAGAGAGACATACTTTAATGTGATAAGAAATATTGAACATGATAAGAAACATTCACAAACAGGGCAGTATTTCATATTTGATTTGCTCAAGAGGTCTCGGCATTCAATCATGTTCCTGAGACTTTGTGGCTGTATAATACTGAACAAGTCACTTGACTCACGAGGGCTCATGTTCCCCAATTCTTCAAAACAATTATGATACTACAAACCTCCCAAGACTGTTGTCAGATTAAGGAGCAGATCACCTAGTATGGTCATAACATCAGTTCTGGGAGAACTAGAAAGTGGTCCCCAGCTATCAGTCAATTGAGCCAGCATTGGATGAGGAGTCCCCATAGATAAGGAAAGGCTTAGAGAATAACAGGTTAGCAAGGAGTAATTACAAAATACAAAGCCATCAGGACTCTGAATTCACAAGTGTAGGTGGTGGCCAAATAGGTCTAAGTAATAAGATCATGAGACTGGAAGTGTGGTGATTTGAACATGGTTCTACAGTATCTTGTTCTGTGTTTCTTCATGGTCTCCTATGTATCAGCTGTGGCCCTAGAACATGAGAGGTGTTCAACTCATATCTGGCTTAGGCAGACACTAGAAAACCTACCACTGATTGGTCATTTCTCTGAATTGAGTAAAATTTTTTGGATCACTAGGTTTAATAATGTACTTATCACCTGATTTATTTATTTATTGTATATTGTCTTATTAGGTTTCAAGTTCCATGAGAATAGGAACTTTTTGGTTTTCACTGATAAATCCCTAGTGTTAAGAACTGTGACAGTATAGGTGTTTGATATTAATTTGCATAAATGAATAAATAAATAAATAATTGAGTTTCTACTATGGGCAAACCATAGTGTTTAGCCCTGAGTCACCTACAAAGATGATTAAGCCAAGGTCCCCACCAAGAGATGGGCTCTTTTCAGTCTAAGCCAATTATCCAATGTTTCTGCTTGCAATTGATTGAGAGGTGGGCTGAATTAAGGTAACTTTGGCCAGTAAGTTGGTCTTCCAGTAGCATTTGAGAAAGAAAATTTTGCATTCTTAAAAGGAATCCAAGAGAAATCTCTGTCTATCTCTCTCTCTCTCCTTTTCCTCATCTGAGCCTTTGGTGGCAGTGATCATCTTAAGACCACAAGACAAAACCAGCGCAGGGAGGAAGGCAGGAACTGAAAGAATAGAGGAGAATTGGAGAAAGAAGGCATTTCACCTGATGCCCAATGCAATTCTGGACTTTCAATTATGTGAGCCCTTGAAAATTCTCATTTAAGCTATGGGGAGTTGGTTTGTGCTACTTCAGCCACAGCATCATACTTATTAAAATTCTTTCCAGAGAGTTGAATAAAAAGCATATGTGGTCATAAACAAAGTACAAAGTAGTCTTTCAAAAGATTCTATACCAAGAGACATTATCCAATGGTTCCCCAGATAGAGGAAGACTGAACAAAGTCCAGATTGACTAAATTAAGAATACAACCCAAATCTTTCTACTTTTGCCAAGAAGCTAAGAAAAAAAAATCATAAAGAAAACCTATTATATGGAACATCTTATACCTTTTGAGATTCTAAGTAACTGATGTGCATGTAGTAGTAGTACTAATATTTTGTATGCCCAATTATCAAGTCATTCTTTAAGAGGTGCTATGATGGTTAGCGAAATAGCTGACCTGGGCATCCAACAGCATAGCCTTCATCTTCTTGCCTCATTGGACTTTCCATGGCTTTTCTACATATGGGTAGAAAAGGGCACAAGAAGAAGATCAGTTTCAAATGGATCACTTCTAGTGCTAGATATAATCATGGATAAAAGGTTCATGAGGGAGGAATTTGAAACTCCTGGTTAATGGAGAGTATCTAAAATTTAAATAATATATATGTTTTATATATTATTTATATTATATATTTATATTTATATATATTATTAAATAATATATATATGATCATCAATTTACATAGCAGACAATCTCTGCACTACCACTACCACTACCACTCTCACCCCAGTGCTCTCTAGACACCTTCTCTGCTTATGTTCTTACTAGTATTTATTTTCTTAATATATATGCTTTAGTTATATCGTTGTTATTTTCTGTATTCCTCCACTAAATTGTTAAGCTCCATGAGGACATGGATTATTTTTGTCTGGTTTACTATTAACCTCTAGCACCCAGAATAGTGTGTGATATATAGAACTATATAACATTCATTTTAAAGATAAGTAAATTAATTCTTTATTTGCACAATTATAAGACAAGACATTTTATAAACGGTTTTAAATCAAAAATCGAAGCTTGAAAAAGCATATTTTCTGCTATTTCCTTTTAGTAAATAATTTTTAAGCATAAATTTACTTATTTTAAAATGTGAATCCACTCTGAAAACATTTAACTAGGGAAAGAGTATATTAAGGAACACGTAGATTCACTCAATCTGGGAGTGAGAGGAGAATTTGGAAATGTTTTTAGGCCACAGACTTACCCTAAACACCTTGAAATTATAAAGATGTATTGTTTTTAGATGCACTTTTAAGTATAGATGAAGCATCCTATATTAAATCTAGGATCACATATCAGTAAGTTTTGGAAGTGCTGCATTCAAAAAACGGTCAGTGCTTTCAAATTTTTCCCGGGAGAAATATGAGACAAAAATATTCCGACTTCTAGGTTAATGCACAATGGACTGAAAGCATGCACTCATTTTTGTTCTTCTTCTTTGGGTGGTTACTTCCTTGCCTGCAAAAGTTGCATTCCTTTCCCTAGGCTGCAGCCACTTCCTTGGTTCCTTACTCCCTTATTTCAGTTATGTGAGAAGATGTTGTGGTCCAGTGATCTGCAGAATGCTAACAAGTGCTGAACAAATGTGGAATCCATATGATTCCTTCAGTCCATTAGTTCTCCTAGAATGAAGTATCCAGTTTCTTTCAATAAATACCATCCGCTCCTTGTTCAAGGAGGTGCTCATGAGTAAAACTCTCTACTGCATGGCTCACAATCAAAGGGAGTTTGTTAAATAGGTCATCAAAGGGTTTTCCCAGCTAGGTGGCTGGAGTGCCATACTTACTCAGCAGAAGCTGGTAGTCAACCAGGGTGTTTATTCACTGAAGGTCACGCTTTTGTATTATGAAACTTCTAGCAAATTTGATAAGCAGTAAATTGCAGATCTATCACTTCATCCCCCCAGAAAGTGTGTGTGTATGAAATCAGCAGAATACTGCCTCTCTGTGATTTATGGCCCACTTTTGACCACCCCTTATCAGGTTCCCACAAGCCCTTTTCTGATGCAGCTCATGTCTGAATGACAATAGACAAACCAGTGCCATTATGCACCAAAATCTCTCTCTGCATTCTAGACACCAAGATTACATCTGGGGTATTGATTTATTGCTGCCTTTTCCCCCAACAGGGACCAGTTTGTTCAGCCTGAACAAGATCGACTATTATTAAACGGAGCCAACAACTCTATGTGAACTTGGTAATAAAATAATCATTTACTCCCACCTTTCTAACAAACTGGGCATATAAGGAAATGCATGCGTTTAAATATTTAGGCTGTTTATTTGTCTCTGCTTGTCTCTTTTTTAAGTATGCAAAGTAAGATAAAACAGGCCTTTGGAGGTAGGGAATCTTTGCAGTGTCTTGGATGTTGAAACACAATGTGCTTCTTTTTATGAACCACACTGAAATGATTACAGATCTCTGCTTTGGTGTGTATTTCTGAAACACCTACTGTATCTGTAGCAATGAGGTTTTATGACAGCTTGAACAGTTTCTGCAAAATTTATATGTTCTACCACTACATCATTTTGGGGAGCGATATAAATTTTACAGCACATCAGAGTTTTATATCACCTACAAACGCCTGATGTAGGATTCACATTAAGTAGGCCCCACATCCACCCACAGTTTTCTATTCTTTAGGGTATTTATGTTTGCCAGGCAAAAGAGACTTCAACACTTTTCTCTTTACAAATGATCATTCCTCCTCCCTCGTTACCTTTCAGTTTAACATCATTCGCTCTGACTATCTGTCTATGGGAGATTCACCCACGCTCTCATCAATTTACATAGCAGACAATCTCGGCACAATTTGTGCTTTCTCGCTCCCACATATGGGGAGGGTGGTGTTTCCAGAGCCACCAAAGACTTGAGTGAGGTAAATGAAAATCAAAGAAGGGAATCTTTATGTCTCTCGCTTTCTGAACTCCCAGTTGGTTTTTGTGTTCTGACAAGTGGCCCTGGACCACAATACTTAAAATCACAAGTGGCCGTGGAACACAATACTTAAAATCATAACTGCATTAAGAAATCTCAGCATGTTATTGCAAAGTCTGTGGGAAAATTCTGGGACCATGATTCCAAAGATTTAGATTCACTGAAATTAGGAAAAGGACAAGTTAATTCAAAATCAAAGTTGTAGCTGAACCTTTGTTGAAGATCTTAGCAGTAAGCCACCTTATGAAAAATGTCTGCCACACCTGTTCCCTGGCACTGTAATCTCTGTCTTTAACATTTCCTGATCCTATCATGGCTGAATTTTGGCAGTTTCTCATTTCATAATGAATGGGGAAGAAGTTGTGGGTTGGAAGGAATAGTGGGGTTATATAGTTTGTCTGTTTTACTGAAAAGCCATTCTTATTGCCTACCCCCACCCCTCACCTCACTCTCTCAAAAAAATTCTGCTCAATCTACTCAGTCAAATCTTGGTTTGAGTAGTACTGGGCTTGAAACCTCAACCTACAGCAGCAGATATGTGGCTTAAGTCTAGCCAATTGGATTTTCCTTGTGCCCATGGAATCATAATCTTTGCCAATCACATGGTTCAGGGCTGCCAGTGGCCATCTGGAGGCCACACAGGAAAAGCCTGTCTGAGACTGAAACCTAGAAAAGCCCAGAGATGGATACAAAGTGCTAAGACCTCCACTGAACCTCTGAATACAGCATGCCTAAAGCCTACTCCACTTTTTAGACTATTTATTTGTGACATCCCAATAAATGTCCCCTCTTGACTTAAGCCAATGAATACAAGGAGCAGGGTAGATGCCAACACCTGAGGAGTAAATTCCCACAAACCACATTATACTTTGGACACCTCACGTGTATGCTTTTTACACAACACGCAAGGTCATTTGTCTCTTTATAACCTGTGTTATGGCCATTCATAAGTTATGACATTGTGAAACAAGAGGTAAAAAAGCACAGGATTCTACTAAAACAAAGTGTTGTTCCATCCTGATGGCAATTTCTGTTTTAAGCAGCCCAGGAGACCACCAGCCTGGACCAAGATAAGACCAGAGGCATCTAGATTTAATCCCCAAGCAATAGGGAGCCAAGATAAGTATTTGAGCCAAAGAGTCACAATTGAAG
Source organism: Rhinopithecus roxellana (assembly GCF_007565055.1). Lineage (NCBI taxonomy): Eukaryota > Metazoa > Chordata > Mammalia > Primates > Cercopithecidae > Rhinopithecus > Rhinopithecus roxellana. The sequence goes on from NC_044565.1 coordinate 34,176,079, forward strand.
ATTTGCTAAGAAGCTAAGACTGCAAGTCTGTAAAAGAGGGTTGACAATAGAAAGAGATTTGTGCAACGGACAGTTCTCAAGCCAAGTAGAGAGATGATGCTGGCCTTAGCTGAGGCAGTGGCAAGAAAAGGGGACGAGAGAACCAGTTTTCAGAAAGTTTCAGAACTCAGTAATTAAACAAGTAGATGTGGGAATGGAAGTATCAGAATTTCTAGTAAAAAGACAGAAAGGTAGTGATGATATTAATCATCCCAAGAAGAGGAGAAGCACGTATTGGGCAGGTGGAAGGAGGAAGGGATGGTAGTTTTCTAAGACAACTCACCTTTGATGATAGGTTTACTGTCTTTAGGAGAACCAGGTGATGATGTCCAGTGATCAGTTGGCAATATGGGTCTGGAAGTGTAAAGAGATATTATGGCTGATGACATTAATTGTAGGTGACATCAGCATGGAACGGCAGTTCAGTCATGGGGATGAATGCATTCATTCATAGAAAACTTGCATGGAGAGCCATGGAGGGAAAAAGAGCAGGCACTGGGGAGCCACTGACATTTAAGGGGTGGATTCAATCTGACGAGACAATGAAGGAGACCAAGCAGGAGCAATCAGAGACCAGGCAGGAGAACCAGGAGAAAGTAAGTCCTCAGGGATTAAAATGGAGAGCATATTCACAAAGAGGAGAGTAGTCTACGATCATTGAATTTACAAAAGTGACAATATCACTGACTTTCTCAATTTACTTACAAATGAGTAAGATACAAACAACCCCAAAACACATCTGTTGGAGGGGCCATATGGGAAATGGCATTACTATAGAACTGGCTTTTTGGAGGGAAAACGTCCCTGCCCAGTGACAGTAACACAGCTGAAAATTTATTCAACATCAGCCAGCAAACTATATCATGCCCTTTCCACTTTAGAATGTTCTTTTTCCTTCCCATTCAAATGTGATCAACCCTTATGGGCCATGCTCTGTTTCTCACCACTCAATCCTTGTTCTTTTCATGCTCACACACACACGTCCTCTCTGCACCACTACCCCCACCTGTACATTACTGTGAACACTTGTTACATGCCACACACTCTTCCATGCACTTTGCATATATACCAGTTTATTTAATCCTCCCTAAGACTCTGTGATTGAGGCACTATTATTACTTTCATTTTGTACCTGAAGTCACTGAGATGCTGAGATGTTAAGCAACTTTTCCAAGTTCCCACAACTTGGAATGTCAGAGCCAGGGTTTGGCTCTTATTATACATTGATCTGTTTTTGTGTGGGCATATGTTTGTGTTATGTTGTGCTATATGGGAACTTTCAGTGTAACTTGCAACCCCTTTGAAAATATTGCCAAGATCTTATACTTTAAAATCTTCTTTGCCTTCAGTAATAGTAGCTAATGTTTATTAAGTACTTTCTAGGTTCACAAACTTATGCTAAGCACACGCATTCTATTTATTCTAGTCAACCCCAATGATGTGGATAGGGTTATTTTTATTTCTCTTTTACAAATGAGGGATTTGAAGTTTGGGGAAATTAAGTAACTTACTCAAGGTCACCAGTTAGTTGGTGGTCCACCTTGAATTTAGACTCACATCAGTGCTAACCTCTATATTATATTCCCTCATATACAGTTGCTTATATGCAGTAGCCTAGATAAATGAAGAACTTACTGATTGACTGTAACCATATATGTGACTGCAGGAGTGCAAACTCACTCCTTGAATGCAGAATTCATCCTGCTTGCCGGCCTGTCCCAGTTCCCTTCTACTTTCTCTCTAGTGGGAAACTTCTGAGTATGGCTATCATCACACTTTCTAGATTCAAAACTACAGTGGAAGCTCAATTATCCAAACAAATCAGGGCTCAAAGGTACTCAGGCATGCAGTGGGTTTGACTAATACAGTTTGAAGATTTAAAAAAAGAAATAGAACAATGAAAGAAATGTTCAATTTCAGCATGTCAAGGCATAAAAGATAAAGGAAATTGGCTTTAGGGAGTCATTTGAATAATGGGACAGTTCAAATAAAGGATGTTCAGATTACTGAGTTTGCACTGTGCTTAATCTACCATAGAGAGAGCTGCACTCTAGAGCATTTGCATTGGCAGTAGGCACCCACTCTCAACATTCAGCTCAGCCATATTCCCTTCTCCAATTTCCTTATCTCATCTTTATACCATGAATGGTCTCAAATGCTTTTTGTCACTTTGCAGATGAGGAAATCCCTTAAGTTATGCTTTTTGTGGAATGCTGTTAATCAGCAGTCAAAAATAAAATCCATTCCACCTGATCTCCTTTTCCAGGTTGAGACCACGTTGTTACTTTCTTTCAACAGAAGCCCTAGGAATAGTCACAGCAAGGCTAGTAGGTGGTTTGCCAAGTGCCCTCTCAATACCTCAGTCTCATTGGATGATTTACCTGAAGCACTGTCCAGATGGTTGACCTGGCCCAGGTCTATCATGGTGTGGTGGAAGAGAGTGAGGAAGGAGGTGCCTTGGCTTTCCCAATGTGGAAGGCAGAGGTTCTATTCATTCATGCCATATACTGCTCCACTTCGGAGGCATGGAATGCACCATACTTAGGGTAACAGAAGGAGAAAGTTGATCGAGGGAGAGTTTTACCAGCCCTCAATTGGAGGATTATTTGGACTATATAGGAGAGATGCTTTTAGCATAAACTCACTTGTTAGTGTGAAATGTCTGGTTGTCTAGTGAATATTCCAACTGCAGGATTTGAATAGTTCATCTCCTATCATCCAAATGAAATGAAATGGCTGAAACCTAGGAAATTAAAAAAAAAAAAAAGACTCTAGAAAAGAAAAAAAGGAAAAATCTCAAAGATGAGCCAAAGAGTCAGAGGTTGGCAGGTAGGCGGGGAAAGTCCAAACAAATTAGAATTATCCTCTATTCATCCCAGTAACGTTGGCTACATGGAGGTTCCTGGAAACTTACGTCATAGAATTTGCCCAGGACACTGAGGAATGAGAGGAGTCATTTTTATGTCTCCACCTCCACCCTGCTTTTTGTAGATTCTGTGGCTGAAAAGACATGACAGGAATTTGAAATAATAGTCTGTTTTATAAAACTCTGGGACTCCATAGGCATGCTACAATAGCAATAATAGGAATATTTAGTAATATAACCAGTATTTAATACAATGACAAATGTCAGCCCAACTTTCCTTTATCAAGATTTCATAGAGGCTTACCTAGGGAAGTGCCATTCTACACCTACTTCTGTACAGAGAAACATGCTCAGTGCCTCCACTCCCAGCCCAACTCCCGACCTGAGCTCTACATACAATGACACAGGTTTCTGAAGTTAGCTATTACACTGCTAAAAGCTTTTTTTAAAAAAATGAGAATGAGCATTGGCATTTTGTACAAGACTACCTTCATAATCTGAGCTGTGTTCCTTGGCTATTCTTTTTTTAACTTTTGTTTTAGGTTTGAGGGTACATTTGAAGGTTTGTTACTTAGGCAAACACATGTCACAGTGGTTTGTTGTATATATTATTTAATCACCCAAGTATTAAACCCAGTGTCCAATAGTTATCTTTTCTGCTCCTCTCACTCCTCCCACCCTCCCTCCTCATTAGACCCCAGTGTCTGTTTTCCCTTCGTGTTCATAAATTCTTATCATTTAGCTCACACTTACAAGTAAGAACACGCAGTATTTGATTTTCTGTTCCTGTTAGTTTGCTAAGGATAATAACCTTCAGCTCCTTCCCTTTTCCTGCAAAAGATATGATCTTGTTCTTTTTTATGGATGCATAGTATTCCATGGTGTATATGTATCACATTTTCTTTATCCAGTCTGTCACTGATGGGCTTTTAGGTTGATTCTATGTCTTTCCTGTTGTGAATAGTGCTGCATGTGCATGTGTCATTATGGTAGAAAAATTTGAATTCATCTGGGTATATACCCAGTAATAAGATTGCTGGGCCAAATGGTGCTTCTGTTTTTAGCTCTTTGAGGAATCACTATACTGCTTTCCACAATGGTTGAACTAATCTACACTTCCACCAACAGTGTATAAGTGTCCCCTTTTCTCTGCAACCTCACCAGCATCTATTATTTTTTCCTTTAACAATAGCCATCTGACTGCTGTGTGATGATACCTCATTGTGGTTTTGATTTGCATTTCTTTAATGATCAGTATTATTAAGCTTTTTTAATGTTTGTCAGCCACATGTTATGTCTTCTTTTGACAAGTGTCTGTTCATGTCCTTTGCCCACTTTTTAATGGTGTTGTTTGTTTTTCTCTTGTAAATTTAAGTTTCTTATAGATGCTGGATATTAGATCTTTGTCAGATGCATAGTTTGAAAAATTTTCTCCGATGCTATAGGTTGCCTGTTTACTCTGTTGATAGTTTATTTTGCAGTGCAGAAGGCCTTTAGTTTAATTAGATCATGTTTTTCAATTTTTGCTTTTGTTGCAATTACTTCTGGTGTCTTTGTTATGAAATCTTTGCCAGTTGCTTTGTCTAGGATGGTATTGCCTAAGTTATCGTCCAGGGTTTTTATAGCTTTGGGTTTTACATTTAAGTCTTTAATCCATCTTGAGTTGACTTTTGTGTATGGTGTAAAGAAAGGGGTTCAGGTTCAATTTTCTGCATATGGCTAGCCAGTTATCCAGACAACATTTATTGAATAGAAATTCTTTTTCTCATTGCTTGTTTTTGTCAGCTTTGTTAAAAATCAGATGGTCGTAGATGTACGGCCTTATTTCTGGGCTCTCTATTCTGTTCCACTGATCTATGTGCCTGTTTTTGTACCAGAACCATGCTGTTTTGGTTACTGTATCCTTGTAGTATAGTTTGAAGTCAGTTAATGTGATGCTTCCAGCTTTGTTCTTGTTGCTTAATATTTCCTTGGCTATTTGGGCTCTTTTTTGGTTTCATGTGCATTTAAAAATATTTTTATATTTCTGTGAAGAATGTCCTTGGTAGTTTGATAGGAATAGTATAGAATCTATTAATTGCTTTGCTCAGTATAGCCATTTTAATGATATAGATACTTCCTATTCATGAGCATGGGATGTCTTTCCATTTGTTTGTGTCATGTCCGATTTCTTTGAGCAGTGTTTTGTAATTCTTATTGTAGAGATCTTATATCTCCCTGATTAGCTGTATTCCTAGGTATTTTATCATCTTGATACCAAACCTGGCAGAGACACAAGAAAAAAAGAAAACTTCAGGCCAATATTCTTGATGCATATCAATGCAAAAATCCTCAAAAAACTTGCTGAGTCCAGCAGCACACCAAAAAGCTAATCCACCATGATCAGGTAGGCTTCATCTTTGGTATGCAAGATTGGTTCAACATATGCAAATCAATAAATGTGATTCATCACAAAAACAGAACTAAAGACAAAAACCACATGATTATCTCAATAGTTGCATGAACAGTTTTTGAAAAAAGTCAACACCCCTTCATGTTAAAAACTCTCAGTAACTAGTTATTAAAGGAAAATACCTCAAAATAGTAAAAGCTATCTATGAAAAACCCACAGTCAACATTCTACTGAATGGGCAAAAGCTGGAAGCATTCCCAATGAAAACTGTCACAAGACAAGGTTGTCCTCTCTCCACCACTTCTATTCAACATAATACTGGAAGTCCTAGCCAGAGCAATCAGGCAAGAGAAAGAAATAAAGGGCATCCAAATAGGAAGAGATGAAGTTAAAGTCTCTGTGTTTGCAGATGACATGATTCCATATCTAGAAAACCCCATAGTCTTGGCCAAAAAGCTCTTCCAGCTAATAAACAATTCAGTAAAGTTGCAGGATACAAAATCAATGTACAAAAATCACTAATATTCCTATATACCAACAACAGTCAGATAAAATCGGAAAGGCAATACCTTTCACAATTTTTACTCTCTATCCTACTTAATATTTCTTCACAGGAAAAAAAAAGAGGAGAGGAGAGGAAAGGAAGGGAGAGAGAAGGGGAGGGGAGGGGGGCAGGAGAAGGGAGGGCAGTGGGGGAGAGGAGAGGAGAGGAGAGGAGAGGAGAGGAGAGGAGAGGAGAGGAGAGGAGAGGAGAGGAGAGGAGAAGAGAAGAGAAGAGAAGAGCAAAAAAATCTGACCATGGAGTTTGCTCTGCACAAAGCCAGAGGGCTGTGGCTTCATACTCAGACAGTCAGCTTTTCTGCTTTCTCTTCCATTTAGAGAGATTGACAGAATATTTGTTGTTAGATATTCAAAGCTCTTAGTGTAATTCCAAAGCTTCTTTTGATTCTTTGTGTTACCAAAGGTGAGATTTGAGCAGAGACTGCTCTTTTATTTAGGAAAGCATGTTAATGGTAGTTTTGGTTATGAAAAACTCTGCATAGCAAAAAACAAAAATAAAAACAAAAAAACTCTGCATAAGAATTGGCGAATGTTTTTCTGGAAAGCATAAGAGAAAAGAGATGGGGTTCTGTGGTCCTGGAGAAATGAGAAGAGTTGGAAATAAAGGTGAGCAGCCGCAGCAACATTGCAGTGTGTCAGACAGCTGATTCCTAGGAGAAATGACCAGAAATAGAGAATTAACTTCAGGAATAGTAATATCTGCTGTTATCCTTCATGCCATGAATAAGCTCCCTTTGTTATTGAAAATTCATTTTCTATAATAGGGCATGTTACTGACACCTTGGGGAGTTAATAGATGGAATGTGCCTGCTATTGAGATAAGACAGGGAAGGAAATTGTGGCTTCCATAGGTCACACTTGCGTTGAGGCTAGCAGAGTACCAGAAGCATCACTCTGGGGGAAAACAGCAGTCCTGAATTTCTAGGGGATTCCCCGCAGCCAAATTCTCTGAAACTCAATGTAATCAGGCAGTGAGAACAGAGTAGCATTCTTATGTAAGCTGAGTCCAGGAGGAGATGCAAAACAAACTCCTTTTCCCCTAAATGTAAAGGAAGATGGAATGACGGAATGATGGAGCAGTAGGCTAGATGCTAATATATGTGGCTTCGGACAAACCAGATGGCAGATAATTGAGTTATAATTCATCCAATAAGTGTTTATTGAGCACCTGTTATGTGGTAGGCACTGTGCCAGGTGCTAGGGATATAAAATCCAATTACACAGACAGTATCCTCAACAAATGTACATGTAGAGAAGAAGACAAGCATGTGGATCAGCAATCACCTAATAGTGAGATAAATAGGATGATGAGGATGACGCTCATAAGAACTAGCACTTCTCAAGTGCTTGCTGTATTCTTGGCACCAAGCTTAGTGCCCTTCATGTTCTATAACATTTACTCTTCCAAAGAATTCGATATGAAAAATCTCTTCAGTAGCCCTGTCTTATGCACTTAATCTAACATTTTTGCCCAAGTTCATAATGCTTATATACTTCTTAATTATGGTATTGAAACCTTATAGTCTTATTCTGGGGTCTGTCCTTTTCATGTGGAGTTATCGGAGTTTAGGGGAGGAGCTGGTGAATCAGTTGGTCATGATGGCTTTAAAGAAAGAGAACTGGTAATATCGAACTGATGTTAAAATATGAGTAATAGCTTCATAAAAGATGTTGGGGAATGGGAGTGAGGAAAGGATGTATATGCAAGTTGCAAGCAGTAGACTAATCTGTGCTGCTTCTGGAGATATTCACAGCATGTCTGGCTGAGAGTGCTTTAGTTTAGTTGAAGCATAAGGATGAAGGTGGGAGTGTGGCATGGGAGGGAAAGTGGAGACCTATCGGAGATGAGTCTGGAGAACTAAGCAGATTCTAATCATGATGGGCCTGGTGTGCCAAGCTAAGGAGTTTGAAATATAAAGGCTTGAAGTCCATGGAAACATCTTCAGGAGCAGGGTGACCTAATCAGAGTGTGTTAGAAGGGGTCACTCTGGCAGCTTGGGAAAGATGGGAGTGGTTGGAGAATGAAAGTGAGAGTCCAGTTAGGAAGGTGATTTGATCCACTTGGTCACTCAAGAAATGAGACAGAAGGCTGTTGAAGAGAAAGCAAGCGAGTAAACCAAGAAAATTGCAGACAGTGATTCACGGAGAGCCTCACAGTTCCTGCGTTCCTTTATGTCCTTCCTTTAAAACTCCGAAAACCCGATCAACAAGCTCCTAGGAAATTATAGCGTTGGATGTCATCCTTGAAGCACAACTTGGGACTTGGCTTCCCTCCTGGCATGTCTCTTTATTGTTCCAACAGACCCACGCTTGAGGCCAGTGATAGAAAATGACCTTGGCAACTGCAGTGCAGATGCTAAAAGTAAATACTTGGGATTGACTTCTTGCACTGAAATCCTATGCCTACTCCTCACTATCTGTGTACTTCTTCTTGGGCAGGTTTTTATAAAACATTCCTGTCCTTCAGTTTTCTTATCTATAAAATGGGGTTGATAACAGTACCCACTTAGTAAGATTGGTGAGGATTTCATGAACTAATAAATACAATTTATTACATTGAGAAGACTGCCCGGTAGATGGAAAAAAAAAAGGGCAATTAGTTTCCAGGTAACCATGGACCTGATTTCTGCCAAGCAGAAAAGCTGACTGTCTGAATCTGAAGCCAAGGCCCTCTGGTGTGAGAAAACACTTTCCAAGACTTCTTCAGGCTCTTCAGCCCTCTTGCTGAGCCCTCTGCACTCTTCTTTAGAAGAATAAGAAGTTATTCCATGGCCTCAGTGTGCTGGTGATTCAGATGCCTTCTCACCACTGATGAATCCCAGCTCCTGAACCAAATCCACAGAGCCTCCTTTTTCCATTAAGCTGAATAGTCAGGCTAAATACAAACTCATTTTGATCAAAAAAGGAAGACAAATTGAAGCCTGGTTCTACATGTGTCTTGGGCAATGGGAGATTGTCATTTGGGTTATGAAATTTCCTGCTGCCTTCCTTTGGCTAATAAACAGAATAAAGAAGGACCTCTAATTGGAAAGATCAATCCTATTTTGTGACGTCCTAATTTATTTGACAGTTTTGGACTTGGGCTCATCTACGGTTCAGAGAATCTTGGATTGAATGGGTGAAAAAAAGAGTTGAGTTTGGAATCCTGAAGGGAAAATACTGAGGACTTTTAGCTGTAAAGTCTCCAGGTGCAGGCAAGGAGTCCAGAGACCTGGAATGGAAATCCCTCAGTATCACTAAATCTATGCAGGGACATTTCAAGCCTATCAGGACTACTGTTTCTCTTCACCAACTAACAATCTTCTCAGGAGTGAGTCCAATCTCCAGCTATGGCTGGGGCACCCTAACCTTGAGGGTGCCAAAATTCCTCCAACCTAATCTTATACCCTTGAGATCTCTGACACCTCCATGGCTACTATTTCACTAGGGTATTTAACAGGGACAACTTAGCTCTGTACCTATTTCTCCAGGAACTGGGATCTATCAGAAATCAATGACATTATTTGTCATTGACAAATAGTCAATGAAGTTTGAAGAGGCTATAACATGATCAGTGCCTACAAGTGGAAGTAGATATTCACTAGATATTTAAGGACATTTCAAGAAGAGAAAATGGCAGGAACAAACATGTATAAAACAGAAGAAGGAAGGTATATATTAGCTATGGAATAAAGTTAAGATGTTTTGATGAAGAGACAACACTGGAGTGATTCAAACAAGATAGCAATGTATTTCTTTCTCTGTCTAGAAGTAGGTGGGCAGTCGGAAGCCAGTAGATATTTCTGCTCTGTGTGGTCATCAGGGGTTCAGATTCCATCTTGCTTTGCTTGCTATTTGCCAGCAATCACCAGCTCTAGGGCTCTGACCCAGCCCACAGGTAGGGAGAGAGAGAAGTAGAACATAGGTGATTTTTCTTTAAATGGCACATCTGAGAAACTGTTTACATCGCATCCATTCACATCCCATTTGCTAAATTCATCCCACCAAATTTTATTGAAGGCTGAGAAACATAGTTGCTAAGTGGGCCACCACAGACAGTTAAAACTCAAGGGATTTTATTATGGAAAGGAGGAAGGAAAGTATGTATTGTGAAGGACAATTACTATCTGCTGCAGTGTTGGAGGAAACCTGTGTAACTCTTGCCCAATGTATGGAGGAGTAGCAGGAAATGAAATGTTTTAGTTTGTCTGGTCTCAGCTAAGGACAGCACATTCTGTAATCCAGGCAGAGGGAGCAGAATATGCAAAAAGATAGAGGTGTACCAGTTAAAAATGAATACAAAAACTACTGTTATTATTATGTTAGTCTTGTGAAAACTTCTGACACAATGGCCTCACAGAAGTTAAGAAAAATTCACACTGGGACAAAGGACACCACGGTTCTATTTTAAGTAGAGTTGGCATAAAGAGGTTGTCAGCTCTTTGCTCCTGTATTGTATTCCATTAGAGGTAACTGGTTATAAAAGACACCTGATTAGAATAATTTATGTGAATTCCTGTTGGAGTAGAAGGAAAGTCCATTTCAGTAAAAAACAAACAAAGGATGTGTTACATGACGTGTGACATAATGCGTATCGGTCATTATATCACTAGAAAGCAAGACATGTTATTAATTATAGCACACAAATCTGTATTTAAATTATCATTTTGGTCAAAGTGGGCTGAGATAACTATACTATGGAGTTGCAGGTGTGAAGCTGAAAGCAGGAGGAGATGGTAAGGTGGATGGGATGTGAATTGTATAATGGATGTGCTTTGTAATGTACTTTTTGTTTTTCCACAGCAAACATAGATTTTATACTTAATGCCACATTATATCAAGGTGTAAGCTAATTATCTAACCCTAGAAAATCCAACTCTTGTCAAAAAGCCATGATTATGGTCTTTGGAAGTCTCCAGATTCTCTTGTTTAAGAAGACCATCATCTCTGAAGTTTCCCTAGTAATTAGATGGTACATCCTTGTAAAAGGAACTACAATTAGGAAAAAACAGCTTGATGCTGTTGGTGATCATGGTGCCCCAGTCAAGTGCACTGCTACAGTTGGGGAAACAGCCCTCTTGTTGACCAAAGACATTTCCTGGACATGGTGATGCTTGAGAATAATTTGAGTTTTCCTCCCTCACCCCCGCACTGCCTATCCTGTTAAGTAAGGGCCTACTGGAAGGTAAGCTAGCAAGTGAGAATTGGGAAGTACTAGTGACAGATTTTTAGCTTCATACCCAGAAGACCAGCTGCTCCATGGTGACCCTGCTTTGGCAAGCTACACTGGCAGCTGGTTAAATGTGTTGCTTTTGGCAAGTACCCACCAGCTGTTCCCACCTGTGGTCACATGCAGGATCTGTCACTTATGCTTATTAGATCTGTAAATCTGGTGGATAATCTGACCTGTTACAAAGAACCTCATGCATGGTGTATGAGTACCAAATATAGTGAATCTCCTTTCAGTGTGTGATTATTTTACACGCAGCTTTTTATTTGCTTTCTCTCATACCCACACAACCAGACAGTGCTTGATCAAGAGACTAATTAATTGGAGAAGTCATTCTGCTGCAGGATAGCAAATACATAAGACATCAGAACATGGTGCACCACTGAGAATGTGCCCCTGCTCAAAACCATTAATTCATGAACCCATTACCTTTATTCCCTCATTGCTTACCTTATTTCTCTGCATGGCAGTTGAAGTCATATAACTTGCCATGTGAAAGAGTTATATAAGGCACAAAGCATGAAATACTCAGAGAAGTCATTCTATTAATTAGATTGTCACATCATAGGGTCGTAAAAATTAGAACTGTAGAGGATCTAAAACATGAGGTCATTTGTGCCCATCTTCCTCCTCTCTGCCTTCTGCCCAGATGGGATTATTTTCAATTGTATTTACTAGTTCTTTGTCCACTTAAGCAGGAAATAGATTAAATATGGCGCTTTCTCAGTGGTCCATCCAGTGTTATCACAAAAGGTCCCAAAGTAATTGACACTACCTCCCTTGAACCTGTGTGATGAATCCTCACTCAGTGGCCTTTCCGCTATAAATACATGACCTGTCCCAGCTGACATGCTTGTATTATTGGACAGACTTTAATCTTAGCATTATACGGGCCCACATTTTTCCTCCGCCAAACGCTATTTGCAGTTCTGTCCCAGATGTAACAACCTAATCAAAACAGAATTTCACAGAGCACTACACAGAGGATTGGTTTCTAGGGGATTGTGCAACAGGTATCTGTATGTTTACTGCCTTCTTTTATGAAATTTGATACAATGCAATTGGCAGAGTGCACGTTGAATACTGGAACTCAACTCATAAGTGATGACTTGTAAATGATAAGGTTTAGCGATAACCAGAAACATTTGTATGCGCTCAAATGCCAGTATTCTCAACTATAACATTGCTGATGTTAAATTAACACATTTCTACCTTTCTCCATTGTCTTTCTCAGAGATGTATATTATCAGCTGAATTGCATCCCTAACAATAAATGCTGCCATGTTTAATATGCAAAAGAGAAAGCTTTCAATGATCAACAGAAGCAGGAAATCCATTAAGAGCACTCTGCCACAGAAATAGTCAAAGAACAAAAAAGCCCATTAGAAATGACAGAAATTGAGAAATTTTGAGGTGAAATAGTTTTTGTAAACCATCTTCTTAGAAAACATGTATTAAGAACATACTTTATAAAAACAATGTTACCTAAAAGTAAAAAAAAAAAAAAAAAATGGACACATAAATATTTGGTCTGTCACCTGCTGGTGGTATGAAAGCACATAGATATCTTTGATTCTTCTGAGCCTCAGAAGAATCTTCATTCATCAAATTAGGGTCTATAACATCTACAGGCATACTTTATTATCTTGCACTTCACTTTATCGTACTTCACAGCTATTGCATTTGTTATGAATTGAAAGTTTGAGGCTCCCCTGCATCGGCAAGTCCACTGCTGCCATTTTTCCAACAGCTTGGCTCACTTTGTGCTTCTGTGTCCCATTTTGGTAATTCTCACAATATGCCAAACTTTTTCATTATTATTACATCTGTTATTGTGATCTGTGATCAGTGATGTGTGATGTTACTATTGTAATTGTTTTGAAGTGTCATGAACCACACTCATATAAGATGCCGAACTTAACTGATCAGTGTTATGTGTTCTGACTGCTCCATCAACTAGCCATTCCCATCTCTGTCCCTTCCCTTGGCCCTCTCTATACCCTGAGACATAAGAATATTGAAATTAAGCCAATTAATAATGATGGCCTGTACGTGTTCAAGTGAAAGAGAGAGTTAGATATCTCTCTTTTCAAATCAAAAGTTAGAAATGATTAAGCTTAGTGAGGAAGACATGCTGAAAGCTGAGATAGGCCGGAACCTAGGCCTCTTGTGCCATTTATCCAAGTTGTGAATGCAAAGGAAGAGTTCATGAAGGAAACTAAGTATTACTCCAGTGAACACATAGGAAAGTGAAACAGCCTTATTGCTAACACAGAGAAAATTTTAGTGGTTTGTATAGAAGATCTAATCAGCCACATTTCCTTAAGTCAAGCCTAATCCAGACCAAGGCCCTAACTCTCTTCAGTTCTATGAAGGCTGTGAGAGGTGAGGAAGCTGCAGAAGAAAAGTTTGAAGCAAGCAGATGTTGGTTCATGAGGTTTAAAGAAAGAAGCCACCTCTATAACATAAAAAGTGCAAGGTAGAGAAGCAAGTGCTGATGGAGAAGCTGCAAGTTATCCTGATCTAGCTATAGTCACTATGGAGGTGGGTACACTAAACAAAAGATTTTCAGTGTAGACAAAACAACCTTCTAGTGGAAGATGATGCCATCTAGGAGTTTCATTACCAGAGAGGAGAAGTCAATGCCTGGCTTCAAAGTTTCAAAGGACAAGCTGACTCTCTTGTTAGGAGCTTGTGCAGCTAGTGAATTTCAGTCAAAGGCAATGCTTGTTTACCATTCTGAACATCCTAGGGTGCTTAAGAATTATGCTCAATTTACTCTGCCTGTACAGAGTAAATTGTTTTTAAAAATGGAACAACAAAGCCTGGATGCCAGCACATCTCTTTATAGCATGGTTTATTGAATATTTTAAGCTCACTGTTGAGACCTACTGCTTAGAAAGAAAGATTCCTTTCAAAAGAGTCCTGTTCACTGACAATGCACCTGGTGACCCAAGAGCTCTGATGGAGATGTACAAGGAGGTGAATGTTGTTTTCATGCCTGCTAACACAATACCATTCTGCAGCCCACAGATCAAGGAGTAATTTTAACTTTCAAGTCTTATTATTTAGAAAATACATGTTGGAAGGTGATAGCTGCAATAGTGATTCCTTTGATGAATCTGAGCAAAGTCAATTAAAAAGTTTCTGGAAAGAATTCACTATCCTAGATGTCATTAAGAACATCCATGATTGATTCATGGGAGGATATCAAAATATGAACATTAGCAGGAGTTTGGGAGAAGTTGATTCCAACCCTTGTTGATGACTTTGAGGGGTTCAAGATGTCAGTGGAGGAAGTTATTGCAGATGTGGAAATAGCAAGAGATTTAGCAATGAAGGCTGAAGATGTGGCTGAATTACCGCATTCTCATGGTAAAACTTAAATGGCTGAAAAATTGCTTCTTATGGATGAGCAAAGAAAGTGATATCATGGGATTGAATTGACTCATGGTGAAGATGCTGTGAAGGTTGTTCAAATGGCAATAAAACTTTAGAATATTACATATACTTAGTTGATAAAGCAACAGCAGAGTTTGAGAGGAATGACTCCAGTTTTGAAAGAAGTTTGACTGGGGGTAAGTACTGTCAAATAGCATTGCATTTAACAGAGAAACGTTTTGTGAAAGGAAGAGTCAATGATGTAGAAAACTTAATTGTTCTCTTATTTTAAGAAGTTGCCACCGCCACCCAAGCCTTCAGCCACCGACACCTAAGTTCACAGCTATGTACCATAAAACAAAACCCTCCACCAGAAAAAAGTTTACGACTGTCTGAAGGGTCAGATGGTCATTAGCATTTTTTAGCAATTAAGTATTTTTAAATTAAGGTACATGCACTTTTTATATATTATATATTTAAAATGCTTATATGCATATGTGCATAATATACCTTTATTACAATATTTACTTTATAGTGGTGGTCTGAAATCAAACCTGCAAGGTGTGCCTGTACCATCAAACTCAAGGCATGCCTGTACCTTCAATTCCTATCTTTAAGAGAGCATTTTAAAGAATCAAGTTTGATGCTGTAACAGCAAGAACTATTTAAATGGTAAAAACATCAATTCCCATCTTTAAGAGAGCATTTTAAAGAATCAAGTTTGATGCTGTAACGGCAAGAACTATTTAAATGGTAAAAACATCAATTCCCATCTTTAAGAGAGCATTTTAAAGAATCAAGTTTGATGCTGTAACAGCAAGAACTATTTAAATGGTAAAAACATCAATTCCCATCTTTAAGATGGCATTTTAAAGAATCAAGTTTGATGCTGTAACAGCAAGAACTATTTAAATGGCAAAAACATCAATTCCCATCTTTAAGAGAGCATTTTAAAGAATCAAGTTTGATGCTGTAACAGCAAGAACTATTTAAACGGTAAAAAAAAAAAAAGTAAATAAACATAATGTATTATTAGCATTCTTATCATTAACAACATCTCATCCAACTTCTTCATTTTATAAATGTAGAAACTGAGGCTCAAATATAGTAGAACATTCATTCAGAGCACCAGATGCTACACACTAAAGCTAAGCCAATAAACAAAGTCTGTCATTGCCCACTGGGTGCACTTTCCTTTACATAACACAGAGGATTCACAATATTCAAATTTTCTTGAAGATAAGTGCGTGGCAAAAGGGTGATACACACTTCCAAAAAAAAAAAACAACAACAACAACTAACCTTGCTCTTGTACCCTGCTGCCTCTATCATTTTAGCATTTCTATAAAAGACTATACTTGCAAACTGGGATATAACAATTAGTTAATTGAGTCTTTGTAGCAGATGGTGAAAGTTTATGAATTGAATCAATTAATGAATAAATACAAATAAACTGTTGCTTTCATTAGTGTCCCTAAAAATATGTAAATGGCATACATTTATTTTTATAGTTCGCAGATGGAGGTACGGAGGCCCACAGAGACTCTGTTTGCTCCTGGGTAGGTGAGTAGTAGACAGACACTCAATCTAAAAAGAAATTTCAAAAGGCTATCATTAATTTTTCTTTTTCTTTCTTATCCAGATCAAAACTGAGTAGAGGCTGTTTACAATCTTTTCTTCCTGTCTCCTTATCTATCTACCATTTCATAATCCAATTTGGCCTTGACACAGAACGAGTTGCACAAGCTGTGAGCAACCTGGATAACACTCAGTTCTCCGTCCTTTTCTTTCTGAAGGTCTCACAATTAGAGGACTAGAGGCAAAAAGAGACTGGGACTTTGGAACAAGCGCCTGGGAGGATAAAATGAAATCATCTATTGTGCAAAACACAGCTAATAGATGGTCCCATTTTTGGTAGAGATTTTGTGTAGAAGGAAGAGGAGGGAGACCGTTGAGTTGTTTGTGGCTTGGCATTTCTTTCTTTCTTTCTTTCTTTTTTAAATTATACTTTGCTATCCCTCCCCCAACCCCACACCCCACGACAGACCCTGGTGTGTGATGTTCCCCGCCCGGTGTCCAAGTGTTTTCATTTTTCAATTCCCACCTATGAGTGTGGCTTAGCATCTCTAACAATCCTTACATCTGGAGAGGTTTGTTTCTGTCCAAGAGCAGCCCTGGAAACACCCCCACAGCTATGCCTGTCCCTTAGGCCACCATGATGGTGCCAGTGTGGAGTCAGAACCTCCAAAACATTTTGTGAAACAGGCTCATGCTACGCCGTATTTCACTGATGGTTAGCACTGCGTTAAAATGTCATTTCAGGCAATTAATATTTTATTTATAACACATAAATATTTATTATAAATGACTATTTAAATAGTAGCTCATGAGAAAATAAATC
Organism: Rhinopithecus roxellana; assembly: GCF_007565055.1. Lineage (NCBI taxonomy): Eukaryota > Metazoa > Chordata > Mammalia > Primates > Cercopithecidae > Rhinopithecus > Rhinopithecus roxellana. The sequence goes on from NC_044565.1 coordinate 34,192,928, forward strand.
TATTACATTTGTATTAAAACATCTTCGGATGCTTAATTATAGGACTATTTAGACAAATCATTAAAAATTTATGCTAACTTTCTTGAAAAGTCTGTGACAAACCCCATTCTTCCCTCATTTAGTTGAGGGTGCAAATTTGATAGGATAACACAAAAAAAATGAAAGAAAAATCCATTCCAAGTTCCCCTCTCTAGTAGTTAGATAGATCCTGTCTTCATACTAGGGAAGCCAATAGGCATTTTAAAATATTTTCTTAAAAATTGTCAGAAAAGGGCCAGGCGAGGTGGCTCACGCCTGTAATCCCAGCACTTTGGGAGGCCGAGGAGGGTGAATCACGAGGTCAGGAGATCGAGACCATCCTGGCTAACACGGTGAAACCCCGTCTCTACTAAAAATACAAAAACGATTAGACGGGCGTGGTTTTGGGCGCCTGTAGTCCCAGTTACTCAGGAGGCTGAGGCAGGAGAATGGCGTGACCCCCAGGAGGTGGAGCTTGCAGTGAGCCAAAATCACGTCACTGCACTCCAACCTGGGTGACAGAGTGAGACTCTGTCTCAAAAAAAAAAAAAAAAAAAAAAAATTGTCAGAAAAGAACAGGTGTGGGGGGCCCCACCTGTAGTCCCAGCTACTGAGGTGGGCAGATCCTTTGAGCCCAGGCAGTTGAGGCCACAGTGACTATGATCCTGCCACTGCACTCTAACCTGGGAAAAAGAATGAGAATTTGTCTCTAAAAAGAAAAAAAAAAAAAAATGTCAGAACAGATGGACTCATTTTGGATAAATGTCCCAGGCTTACCTGAAATCAAAATTTGTCATGTCTCTAAATGTATCTGATTAAGAATCGTCAGCTTCTTAGCTATTTTAATCAGTTCCCAAACATGTGATCCACATCCTATTTTTCAGCCAGGAAGAAAAATGGTTATTGCCTGCATTGATTTGCTGTAGGGCATATCACCTTATCCCACTCTGTTCTGAAAATAGAATTAAAACATTCTATTTTGAGAGTGGTAGTTCACCAATGTATAAGAATCTAAGTGTACATTTTCTTCTTTTGTGAATCTTAAGTTTAGGGTGAAAAGAAAGTCTATGGGACCAAATCACTTTACCTGGCTGTAACTGATTTCTTTCGGTTGAGAAGCACGGCAATTTCCATAAAGCACATATTTTCACCTCAATTACTACACTGTTTAATTGGACTTTATTTAATCTCCTTCTAGTATTTGTATTATAACTATGGCACAAATACCCTGTAAGACTTGCATACATATGGAGCTTTTGCAATGACCAATTTGAAAGGAAAGTTGCAATCCCTTCATATATTTCAAAGAACTGCTCTTTGAACATTCTGTTGTGGTTGCAACACGTCTCTCAGTTATACTTAGTTTAATTGCTGTTGGCTTTTAGTACAAGACAAGTTCACTCCACTACATTACGGAGTGGTTTGAAACAGCATCATAATCCATAAGGGTTATCTTGTAAATTTTAAGACCATCCAACCCCGTTAGCTGTTTTAATGATCTGAAATATATTTTTGAAAACTGGCATTATTATTTGTAGTGGAAAATATCATATAATGTAAAAAAGATGGCCTGGATGTTTTGTGTAATCAAATCAAGATATAGAGATGGGCGAGCATTGTGGAATAGAAATGGGAAATCTGGAAAGATATGCTGGATAGTGATCTCTGATGGGCAGAGCTTTGAAATAAAATCCTAATAACCTGAGGAAATCATTTTAAAGACTTTCAGAAAAAAAAAAAAAAAAAGACATACAAGAACAGCTAGTTCTTTGCCTGGCGTCTTTTCCCCCTAAAGCCCCAGTAAACAATCTCAAGTGCAGTTAAGATGTTAACAACATTGTTTTGAAATATTTGCCATAAGGTAGTACACTATGGTGAATCATACCCTAGAAGTGAGCAATAAGATATTATTAAAAGACACAGCCTTTACATATCTAATTCCAGTTAACCACTTGTAACCTGGTGACAAATGCAAATTTGAACCACTTGTCCAGTTTTCTTTCTTTCTTATACAAACAAAATCACCATCCATATCGACACAATTCTCCAAGCAATGAGACCTATTGACCTATTCCAAAAACATCTAAGCGTCATTCCGTGAAAACTGTGATGTTTAGTTTGCTTCTCTGGTTGGGGGTCTGCTTTTCATTTTGTTTTATCCCAGAAGCAGTGGCTATTTTTGGAATTTAGCTTTTGGTTCTTCCTTTAATCCCACCCAGAATGCAGTGCTTGTAAACTGTACCAGTGTGTCACCTATCCTCTATTTATTACATCTTATGCTTTAAATATCACCTCTGACAAACAAAAGAAAAGCAAATGTCCCTAAATTTCCTGAAGGGCTGAAACATCAAGCCCGGATTATTATTGTTTATGTCTCAGCTTTAGCAGCTCCAGTGTCTCCATGGTCTGCTGTGTGCTGGGCTGGCAATGATGGATGGCCATTACGGCAGCTTATTGGAAATGGCTTGATTTATAACCTGTTCTCCTGCCTCAGTCTAATGGCTTCATTTCTTTCCTCCAGTGCGTGATGCCACAGCCAAGGTCATTGCGCCAATGGCCTTTTGTTGTTAGTCTGCTGATGACCAGTGTGCCCAGGAGTCAGCATGGGGAGGGGTAAAGGGGGATAGGACACAGGAGGGGGTGAGAAGCCTGGGGGTGGGGAATCGCCAACCTTTACATTTTAATTTTTTTTTATCTCAGCCCCCGATTACTGCAGTAGATTAAATGCTGTCTTCTATTTGCTTCCCGTGCTTGCCAGACAAGGAGCTGCTTTATGATCCTCAGTGGGGAAGTCTATTACTCACCTCTACTTTAAATGACCAACATCAAATATATACAGCTCCCATTAAAGCTGAGATCAATAAAAATGCCATTAAGATAGTAAAAGTTGCTGATATTAGTGAAGCCCCCAAACAAAATATTTGATTTTCTTTCAGGTTGTTAGTGAGATGGAATACGAACATATAAGTGAAAGGAGAACTGGCCATGCCTATGGTCAATAATTTATCTCAGAGATTCATTCAGCCTCTCACCCAATATTTCCCTCCTGTCTATTGATTCCCCATCATTATTTGTCATAAGCTGTCCTAACTCAAGGAGAAAATATGCCTTGCTGGTCCAAGGGGAGTCATACCTGGAGAAATAGAAAGGAATTTCATTAAAAGCGAGAAAGAACTGCTGTGGCTTTGAGAAACTCCAAGAGCAAGTTGCCAAGACTTTTGTTAGAGTCCTAAAGCAAAGTTGTAAGCAGCTCAGCAACATTGCACATGGATGTCAGGAAAGCTGGACTGAGGTTCTGATTGTGGTTCAAAGGAAATCAAAGGCCTTTTCTGCGTGAAATTTGAACTTCCAAAAAGTGTGCATGTGGTGGGGCGGGGTGGGGGAACAGGGAGTGTTTTCTTTCATATTTTCTCTTCCCCTGTAATGTTTCAGTTGATGTTCCCAACGAGGCTCTTACGAGTACTAGAGGGAAGTCAAGGGCTGTACCTTAGTAAAGAGTATATGAGTTTATGCCAATATCATTAAGTCAAACTGGAACCTTAATGGTATAAACATAACTTTGGAAATAGAGTTAATTTTTAAAGTCATGGATATTTGCTTAAGGACAGTTTTTTAAAAAAATGGGCTATATTTTATTTTGATAGGAAACATATTTCTGATGTAGCATTCAATGGTAATATTCAAAATTGGTTTTGAACAATGACTCACAAGCTTGATAACTCTCCAAAGGTCAATGATAAAGAAATTGTCTAAGTTAAATCTACCTGGAGTTGACTAATTCTTGACAACAGATGGTCTTATTAAAATTTTCTCAAATCTTAAGTCAGTTTTGTCTGGAACATGAATTCATAGCACTTTAAAACTGAAAGAGATCTTGAGGAATACCTAGTCCCATTTCTTTATTTAATAAAAAGAACACTACTGTTACTCCTAATAATATTAATCTAATACTTACTCTGTGGCAGGCATTAGTTTAAGCTACTTACATCCTCATAACACCTGTATTAAGTGGGCGGAAGTCCCTTTTTATAGAAGCATAAAAAAGCTAAATAACCTGCCCAAGATCATACAGTACGTAGTGGTGGCATGAAGGCTCATACGCAGCTCTGTTAGATTTCACAGCTAATCCTAAATGAACTATTTAAAATCAACCAGGTGAGCCTGACCAACTCACCTAATCTCAATAATGGGATGCCCTAAATTGGAGAGTACCAAGAAAACTGTGATGATAATTCTGAAAATACTTTTATTGGCTGGGCATGGTGGCTTATACCTGTAATCCCAGTACTTTGGGAGGCCAACACCGGACGGAGGGATAGCTTGAGCCCAGGAGTTTGCAGCCAACCTGGGCAACATAGTGGGACCTTGCCTATATATGTATGTGTGTGTGTGCGCGCGCGCGTGTGTGTGTATAATTCCAGCTGTGGTAGTGTGTGCCTGTAGTCTCAGCTGCTGGGAAGTAGTCCTAGCTGCTGGGAAGACTGAAGTGGAAGGATCACTTGAACCCAGGAGTTCAAGGCTGCACAGAATTGTGAAAATGCCACTGCACTCCAGCCTGTGTGACAGAGTGAGACTCTGTGTCCAAAAAACAACAATAAACAAACAAACAAAAAACTTTCATCAAGAGATTCAATAATGAGCCTTTTTACGTTGAATTACCCATAAAAATGAAAAACCCAGAATCACATATTAGTTCTAAAAATGTTTCCCTTTTACTTCCTTGTAATTAAATAAAAAAATTCAGTAACTATAACTCGAAATGTCAGAGCCTACTCTATACCTAGATGCATTAACTGCTATTAATAGAGATTAAAATTATAATTTACTTAAATATTTGCTAACTTCTACATTTGATTTACATTTTAGTTAATAAATGAAAAATTATATATGATGTCTATTCCTTTCAATATTTAACTTGCAATCCATGGGGCTATATTGTTTTCTCTGACTTCAGATAGAAACTTTGAAAAAACCCCTCAAATCTCCCTTTAAATTCTTGACCAAAATTTATTTCTGTAGTAAAAATAAATATGAGTTTGTTTGAATTTATATCATCAGGAAATGAGGCTATCTCAGGGGCAAGAGGCAGAAAGGCTTATGCAACATATACAGAACCAGTTTTAACATTCATTCTTAACAAACTTCGGAGTTTTTAACTATCTACCTAACCAATTAGTTACAGAGTACTTACCTAAATTTACCAGGTAACAAGTATTAGTGATCTCTCAATTTAGTCATATTGTCCATGTGACTGAATTGAGTAATTAATAAACTATTGTCAAAAAATCACTCTGGGCCAGAGGGGCTGATGACCAGGTACAGAAACCTACGTGCCCCAGCCTCATTCAATATGACGTTTAATGAATGGTATAGGTATTATGTCCATTATGATATTGTGTGGATAGGAAGACCAGTTTGGAGATGAATGTCATTTAGTTTCAAAATGTTTACAGAAGAAAGGAAAGATAAAAAGAGATATAGCAAAGAAGAAAGGGTGAGCAAAAAGCAAAGAAGGAAGTGGAGAAGGAAGGAAGGAAGGGAGGGAGGGAGGGAGGGAGGGAGGAAGGAAGGAAGGAAGGAAGGAAGGAAGGAAGGAAGGAAGGAAGGAAGGAAGGAAGGAAGGAAGGAAGGAAGGAAAGAAGGGAGGGAAGGAGGGAGGGAAAAGGGAAAGAAGGAGGGGAGGGAGGGAGGGGAGAAGGGAGAGAAGGAATATAAGGAAATTATTCTGATATAACTATAATAAATTCAAGTTTTCAGCTTTGAGTTTCACATAGTAAGTCAGCTTTTCACAGATGAAAACTGTCTTCCATGAGAATGACTTCCATGAGTCATTTTTAAATGAACAGTTCAATAATGTGAAGTATATTCACATTGTTGTGCAACAGATGTCCAGAACTTTGTCATCTTATAAAACTGAAACTCTGTACCCATTAAACAGTAACTCCGTCTCACTCCAGCCCCCGGTAACCACCATTCTATTTTGTTTCCATGAATTTGACAACTTTAGTTATCTTGTATAAGTGAAATCATACAAGATTTGTCCTTTTGTGACTGGCTTATTTTACTTAGCATAATGGCTTCAAGGTTCATCCATGTTGTAGCTTGTGGCAGGATTTTCTTATTAAGGCTGAATAATGTTCAATTTTGTGTGTGTGTGTGTGTATGTGTATATTATATATATTATATATATAACATTTTGTTTATTATTTATCTGCTATTGTTACAGAATTTGGGTTGCTTTTGGCCACTGTGAATAAGGCTGCTATAAACATGGGTGTACAGATATCTTTTTCAGGCTCTGTTTTCAATTATTTCTTATGCATACTCGGAAGGGTAATTGTTGGAGCATACGGTAGTTCCATTTTTAATTTTTTGAGAAACTGTGATGCTGTTTTCCATAGCATCACTTTACAATCCCACCAATAGTGCACAAGCATTCCAATTTCTCCACATCTTTGCCAACACCTTTTCTTTCCTTTCTTTTTTTTTTTTTTTTTTTACTGGAGCCATTCTAAAAGTGTGAAGTGTTACCTCACTGTGGTTTTAATTTGCATTTCTCTAATTATTAGTGATGTTGAGCATCTTTTCATATGCTGTTGGCAATTTGTATTATCATTGTTGGAGAAACGTTTATTCAATTCCTTTGTTCAGTTTTAATTAGGTTGTTTGTTGCTGTTGTTGTAGAATTATAGAAGTTCTTTATGTATGCTGGATATTAACTCCTTTCAGATATATGATTTGCATATATTTTCTCCCATTCCATAATTTGCCTTTTTACTCTGTTAATTGTGTCTTTTGGTGCACAGCAGTTTTAAAGTTTGATATAGTCTCACTTATCTATTTTTGTTTTGTTGCCTGTGCTATTGGTGTCATATCCAATAAATTATTGTTATATCCAATATTGTGAAGCTCTTCTACGTTTTCTTCTAGGAATTTTATAGTTTTTTTTATTTTAGTGTTTAGGTCTTTAATCCATTTAGAGTTAATATTGTGCTTATAGTGTAAGGTAAAAGTCTAATTTCACTTGTTTGCATGTGGATGTCCAGTTTTCCCAGGGCCATTTGTTGCAGATTGTCCTCTCACCCATTCTTTCCCACCTTTAACACTGCTGTGAATGGCCTTTATTCTCTACCTCACACCATGTGGCTCTCTCCTTCCTAGAAAAAAACCTTTCTCAATCCCACTTAAAATCATTTACTGGATTGCATTGGTCTGGATTATCAGATGTCTCTATAATTAGGTTGGCTGTGCCAATAAATATCTTGAATTTGTTTTGTATAAAGAAGAAATAGGCAGATGACATTGTTAGTGGATCGGTGAGAAATTTGCAATAAAACTCAATTGTGCAAGACATGCCACATTTGTTTTTCCTTTCCTCAAATTACAAATATTGGATTTGCCCTCCTTCCTTCACAATTTCTGGCAAATTCAAACTCCAGATTATCTGAGGTGGGGACTCTGCTTCTCTAAAATTCTGGAGACTGACATGGTTCTCAGATAAAGTGAAAAGGACTGTCTTGTCTCCAGTCCAAATGGTAGCCACAGTATCTTTCCTATTTAAGTGTATGAGGGGCCTTGAAGGCAAGAGCCTCTGTTGATTTTATGCCAAACTTGATCATGGAGCTATTTATTGGTTTTGAACATAAAAAATAGAAGTTAATATTTCTGGAGGACTCACTATGTTCCAGGCAATGTCCTAAATATCTTCCATGAATTCCCTCATTTAATTCTCCCATGCACTCTATGAGATTTTAAAAATTTATTGCTACCATACACATAACTAAACCAAGGCACAAAGAATTAAGTGGTGTCCAGTGGTCCCACAATGGTGAGTTGGGATTGAAACCAAGTCAGACAGGCTTCAGAGTCTATACTGTTCATCATAGCACTTGATGTTCTTCATTCCAACACTTCATTTCCTCCCAAGAAAAGTCTAGAGACCACCTGTAAGTGGCTCTACTGAGGAATGGGGCAGAAGTCTCACTTCTCAAAAAAAGTATCTGCTTCACAACCAGAGTGGAGATAGGGATAGAATCTTCTCCATCTTTCTCTCCTGATCTTAAGTTCTCCCTTTCCCTTGCTTTTATCATCTTTGGTTTTCTGCACGCCACGAGGAGTTCAGGCACGTAGAAAACCAAAGGCAACAAAAGAATTTTCTTACAGCAACTTCTCTCTGATGGCAATAAAAATTCCCCCCAATCAGCAGAGCAGAAAGGCCTACTTACCTACTTGGGAAAGGAGCAAGGGAGAATACATAGGGCTGAGTCTCAAAATAACAGCTCCATGTATTTTCCACTCAATTCATTATAAATCCTTCCCACCAAGGACCTTTGCTGATGTTCTGGCAGTGTTGGGACTGGTCTCTTATGTTTGTTTATTCATAAAAGACAACATATAATTCTTCTCAGCCAGAGACTTCTCCTTGAAGCATTCCATGGAATGAACAGTATTGGAGTTTTCCCACGGTTTTCAAATCACTAATGGAAGGAGCAGTCCTGGCTGGGTCACGTCCGAGTGGAGCGCCCACTCCAACAGTGAGAGGCTGGATGCTGCCATGTGTCATCAGAACAATGGTTGTCAGTGTGCACTGCTTTACCTGTTGACTACATGATTTCTGTTGGCTTTTGTGAAATATAGGCAGTGTAGACTGAAAGAAAGTAGCAGGGAGACCCCATATAACATCATGGAGTCAAGAAATGCACGTCTGGAGGGTTGAGAAATAGGGGCTGTCAGGGCCAAAACAAGCTTGGTCTCTGTTTTCCCTGTTTTCTCTCCCTACATCCCTCTCCATTAATCATCCACACATTCATCAAACTGGTTAAAAATACTTCCAGAAAATTTAAACCAAATTCTTAACCCTAATGAGTTAACATAACATTTATTAAGGTGGCATAAAAACCTTTCAAATAAAAGGCCAGAATTTGGCTGACTGGAGAGATTTAAACAAAATTGTTCAGCCTTCCAACTGAGATTGTCACCTTATAGGTGGTATAAGTAGAATTTTAACAGTAAATGCAGGATAAAGATCTGTGGTGTGTATGGCTTTTGTAACTCTCTACTTGCCACCAGCTTATCAATGACAATGACATATCTTGCCATTTTATGGTAAATACAAACTTGATGAGGTAATGCACACATTTAATTAATGATGCTATAATGAATAAAGCATTGGCAATGGTAGGCTAGAAGGAAAATGGGTTTGAAATAACAAGTACAAACCATTTACTAAGCTAGGATTTGAGAAGTCAATATAGCAAATTTTCAGAGCATAAATGCATTACCACTGATGCAATTACCCAGAAAAATTAAGCCAAACAAAAGCTTCTGTTCTGAGAGGCATAGAATCTTAAAGAGCCAGCAATCCATTCAATAAGGTGCAAGAAGTCCTGAACAAAGAACAAGTGACTGTTTTCATTTTGGATTTGCTACCTTGGATATACTTTTCCCTTTACATAGAACTCAACACAATTTGAGAAGTAAGGGTGGTCTTTGACAGCACCTTATAAAGCCAAATGTCTTATCCTTTTACATACTGGTTTTGATTAGGCAGTTACAGTTACTAGTTTTATGTTCTTTCTGGTTGGCAAATGAAAGAAAATCCCTGTAGAAGAATAATGCATTCAAGATCTCTAGACACTTGGCAAACACCAACTCCATAATCTGTACAGCACCTGTAGCATAAAAAGCATTTGAGGCCTTAGGAAGTGAGTCATCAAGCATTAAATGGGGATGATAAACCTAGTTCAGTGACCTCGTTCAGCACAGAATGAGAGCAAAGTCATCCTCCTCTCACACAGGTTGTTAAAAATGTTCTCTGGGTGAAAGAAAGTTAGACACCCCACCTCCACCCCAAGACAGAAACAACATTAAAGAGGGTCTCACAGTTCCTAACCTTTTGGAAGGAGGTACAGACGTGTGACCTGATGTTAAGCCTTCCAGTGATCTTGGCAACTGGAAATGCAAAATCTTCTACTTACCCATCAACAATCAAAGACCATGAGGATGCTGGTTGTATCTTAAGTGACTTGGTAGAACATTGGATATTAGAAGACATAATTCTGTGACATAAAGAATGGTGGTTGAGAGCTTAGTCTCTATAGACAGGATTTAAATCCTGATTCTTGTCCTTGATAACTGCCTGAACTCAGGCTAATATTTAATCTCTTTATGCCTCAGTTTCCTCATCTGTGAAAAAGGGCCTTCCTCTTAGGGCAGTGGTTCTCAATGGAGGCAAATTTTTCCTCCAAGGGATTTTGACAATATCTGGACACGCTTTGGGTTTTCGCAACTGGAGGTGGGGATGAGGAGGATACTGGCATCCAGTGGATAGAGGCCAGAGATGCTTCTAGATATCCTACAGTGCACAGGTCAGCCTCCACAACAGATAATCATCAGTCCCCAAATGTGTGCCAAGGCTGAAAAGCCCTGCCTTAGGGTTGTTTTAATAATTTAACACATAATCCATGTACAAGCTGTTTAAAAAGTACCAGTAACATAATAAGTCTTCTATTCATATTACAGATTTACTTTCACAAGACACTACATAGTCTATGTATATATGTGTGTGTGTGTATATATATATATATATAATTTACACACACATGATTGGCTGTATTTGAAGGTTTCACATATGCAAATACTATGCATTTTATGTAAGGAACTTGAGCATCCACAGATATTGGTAACTCTGTGCATGTGTGTGTGTGTGTGTATGCATGTATTTTTCCTGGAATCAATCCCCCGTGGATACCGAGGGATGACTGTAATTTGTTGTAACATAAATAATTTGCACTCTAGATTCACTACTTGTTGTGCATACACTAATCTCAGGATGCCACTCTGAGGAACAAAATGGTACTCAAGCTGCAGTAGTCCTAACGTGAGCAATGCTGGGGAAAGCCTGCAGAATCCAAGGCTGCATTTCCTACTAGAGATGATTTTCAGAATAAGTGGTGAAAGAAGCAGCAGCAGTATTCATGCTGCGACCCATTCATTCTGTCCTCTGGGTGCTTCCCAGGGAAGATAGAGTGCTGGTCTCTTAGGCTGCAGCTTAACTGGCCTATTTCATGGCTGGACAAACATAGTCTCCTCAGCCTCTTTTATATCCTTGACTAAACTGTAAGTATTCAACAGTGTGACATAAAGCAAAGGTGGAGTGCTGCTTCCAGTGCAGTGTTTAAAAAGAAGACTGCCTTCCAGCCCAGGTGGCTCAGCCACTAGGGAGGCCAACAGTGGAGCCAGGAGCCTCCCCTGGCCCATAGAGCCCTGCTGTTGAGAGGAGCATTTCTCTGGTTCTACTTTCCACCAGACTTCATCCCCAGCCCTTGGTGAGACCTAATTCTGGGCAGCAGTATTGTCAGGCTCAATAAATGTTGCTAGTGAAGTGGGCATTTCTGCGGAGCCACAGTTCCCCCAATAGCCATTCCAGTCCTTGACAGACCCTAAAGTCCTGCAAATCTCCTCAAGTGCGAAGAGTGCTGCTGTTGAGTGAGGCATTTGTGTGAAGCCTCCAAGATTCTCTTCCCAGCCATAGTGGGGGCCTAAAGGCAAACACTCAGTCTCTGAAGGTTCTCAGAGACTGCAGATCTCTGAAGAGATGACTGCTATTGTGAGGTACCTTATCCTTGGTGAAAAATAAATTCCAACAAATCTCCTCAGGTCCAAAGAGTGTTGCTGTCTGTCATGGGGTACATTTCAGTAAAGATGCTGCCTTCCAAGGCTCCTTTCCAGTCTTTTATGAGGTTCAGAGGATGGCAAATCTCAAGTTTGGGTGCATTTGTGCACCTCCGAACTGACTTTAATTCATCTTTCCAAATTTTGTTGGAGGCCTCATGTCCAGCACCAAGTCTTCTCATGTTTGGAGGGCACTGATATTGAAGAAGAGATTCCTTAGAAGCTGCTTCCTAGGAGATATTCTTTTCAGTCATTTGGGGAGGCCTGAAGACAAGCAAGAAGTCTCCTCAGGTTTAGAGAGTGCTTGTGAAAAGTACAGTGGGGTCAAGGAGCAGCTGACTTCAAGACATTTTGTCCAGGTCTTGAGGAAGCCTGGACATCAGCCAAAATCACCTTAGTGTCAGAAAGCTCTTCTGAAGATGAAAGAGTTCTGAAGAGTGGCTGCCTCCCTGACCCTCTTACCAGACCTCAGAAAACCCTGAAGATTGGCAACAGGTCTCGTCAAGTCCTGTAAGTACTATGCCGAGAGAAGCAGGTTTGAAAATAATCCTGGAAGCTGGTCCCCTCCAAGAGGCCCAGCTTCTCTAAATAAAGCCAAGAATCCCAGCCAGGTGAAGGCTCCCAAGACTTCATTAACGGTACATTAATATTTGCTACAAAACCTGTGAAGTTTACCATTTCTTCTGCCTGGAAAAAAAAAAAAAAATCCATTTCTAAGTTCTCTAAGGAGGAGCTCCACAGGAGAAGTTGCCCAATACTCATAAAGCCTTGACCAAAGAGAATGGCGTGGAAGATGTTAGTCCGAGTTAACCCAACCAAAGAACCCCGAAGTTGTTGAAAGTGATGATCAAAATAACAACAGCTATTTGAGCTCACTCACCAATGGGCCTCATGTTGAAATCCTTTTCAGAGTCTTACTGAAAAGAATCCCTTCCTTGCAGAAGTACAAAAGGGAGAAATGAAATGATTTTATTAAGCTGTCTTCAAGCCTCTTGTACCCAATGTTATCATCCTTAGCTAGAGAAGGATGAGTCAAAAGAAAGATTGTCCATGGGGGCTCCTACACGCCCCAGATAAGTTCACCACAATATCTTATTTGGCAGAGAAGCAACTAGTCTGTGCCAAATCTGAAGGTATGCTCAAGAAGCAACCCATGTAGACGATCCCAGAAAAGCCTCCTAAACTCCAGGCAAATAATGCCATCTCGGTCAGTGGGTGGGCATGGTAAGGCAGCCCTTGGGTTTGAATACTCTTGTGTCAGGCCAAGCTCTTTCTAACAAGTACCTTACGTACCCTACTCATGACTCTCTCCCTGCCTTGGATGGGTAACAGCTGATGGGGAGTGATTTTCTCACTTTTTTCATCCTGTCCAATTTGTACCAAGTATATCTCAAGTTCTTCTTCCTCCAGGGGTACTTACCAGATATTTAAGTCAGCATTTCTTAATATTTTAGCATGCGTCAGAATCACCTGGAAGACTTGCTAAAATATATATTGCTGGACCTCGCTCCTAAAGTTTATGATTTATCAGGTCTGGGATAAGGCCAAGAATTTAAACACTTCTCAAACCCAAAAAAAAAAATTTTTTTAAAGAATAAAAGGCCAAGCCCGGTGGCTCATGCCTGTAGTCCTAGCAATTTTGGAGGCCAACACAGGAGGATAACTTGAGCCTCGGAGTTCAAGAACAGCCTGGACAACAACATACTGAGACCCTGTATCCAAAAAAAAAAGAAGGAAAAAATACTTTGAATATTTCTTATAAGTTCCAAGTGGATACTTGCTCTACTGATTCAGAGACCACACTTTGAGAACCAGTGCTTTAAGCCAACACTGGACTCACCACTTCCTGGCTAATAATTTTGATTATTACAGTTGTGTCCCTTAGTACATGGTCTTGAAACATCTGCAGCAGAATCATATGCACTTTTTGAAAAACAGGCAAGCACATTTCTGCTCTCTACTAAGACCTCCTGAATCAAGCTCCTACTATACTTTTAGCAGGCTTTCCTCAGTGATTTTGATGCACTGTGAAATCTGAAAATTACTGATATGTGCCTTAAGTATTGGCACAAAATGTATTGTTTTTATGTGGTTAGTCCATGTAATATATACTTTATCAGATTTGGAACTTTATTAAGTCCTTCCCAGTATAAGACAGTGTATTTGAAAACATTTTTAAACTTTAAATTAATAAACTTGTATTATTGTTAATATATCTTTCCAAAGAAAAGGTAATCACCTTGAGGTCAGTTTCTTTGTATATTTTTGTTGCTTCCAAGACCGAGCAGAAAGCTGATAACAAACTCAGCAAACGCTTATTCACAGGAAATAAATACATGTGTGTGTATGTGTGACATAAAAGAAATTCATTGCAAAGAAGCGAAATTCAGAAGCAGTGTAATAAGTTCATGGACCTGTCCAAAGAACCCAGATTTCCATGCGCCTAGGAGAAGCAGTCTTTTTGAGCAAGAAACAGTTTTCTTTGCAGTTTCCTAGGAGAAAATCTCTTTCCAAAAGTCTCGTGGAGAGGGCTGCTTACCGAGGGCTTACATGCTCAGAAGCCCTTGCACAAAAGGCAAATGGCTCACAAACAGTTTAGGAAATCGATGTTTGAGGTGAAAGATGTTCTCTTACCTGAAATTCTATCCAAAAGCATGTTGAGTAGGTATGTAGTTTTGCAGAGATCCAAAGGAAAGTGAGCACCATTGAGTCCATCTCTTTCCTATGTAGTTCAAAATTTTGCATCAGTTTGGGAGCTTTCAGTCACAGGTAATAGATCAAGAATGCTTAAACAGAAAAAGGAACTATTGTTTCACAAAATAAGAAATCTAAAGTCAAATCAGTTCTAAGGAAAATTTAGTAGCTTGACAATCCCCAACAACACAGATGTTTTCCTTGTCTACTTTGCCATGTTCAGGGTATTGGGGAGCTCTCCTTTCCTGGTAACAAGTTGATTGTGGTAGTTTCAAGAATTACGCTTTGATGTGGTCCCATCCAGAGCAGAAGAGGATGTTTTCCCATGCACATATTTTTATTACCAAGAAAAAAATCTTTTCCAGAAGCCCCTCAGCATACTTCAGGGCCCACTGGTGAGGGAGGGGTCACAAATCCATGCATAAACCAATCACATGATAACAAGTCCTTGCTTGGGTTGGGAAACAGACCATTTCCCAGCACACACATGTGGCTAGGCAGAGGCACTTTCTAAAGCTGAAGCTCTTCCAGCAAGGAAGAGATGAAGCAATGGGAATGTGGCAATTGGGCAAATGACTAACAGTGTCTGCCAAATTGGTCTTCAAATGATGTAGGTCTAAGATATTGAATTTAAACATTGCATTTGACATTTGCAGTAGAGTCTCAGAAACTATCCCTTGAATATTTAGCAGCATCGTCACTAAGTAAGCATCAACAACTCATTTCAGCTCTCTAGGCATGTTCTTGTCTAAAAAAATGACAACAAACGCAAGAGCAGCAACCCCAACCACACTAGCTGACATTTAATGCCACTTTAATGAGCTCATACTATGTGCTAGGGACTGTGAATTGTCATTTAGTCCTCTCCACAGGACTATGAGATAGTAACTGTTGAAACCCTCATTTTATAGACAAGGAAAGTGACCTTTAGAGAGATTACAATACTTACCCAAAGATGCACAGCTAGCCTTCACTCTAGAAACCACAAATAAGTGCTCCTGAGGGGCTCTTTACAGTCATCTCTGCCTCGGGACAGGTTTGGAAACACTGGGAAAATAGGTTATAGTTTGTTTAGCTGAAATCTGAAATAATAGAGGTTAAAGGAGAAAAGCAGATGAAAGAGTCACGGAATTAGAAGATAAATGGAAAACATGTAGACATTTGTGATCGGATTAGGTTTTCCAGATAAAATACAGGGCATCAAGTGAAATTTGAATGTAAAATAAACAATGAATGATATTTCAGAAAAAGTATGTCCTAAATATTGCATGGGACTTATACTAAAGTATTATTTGTTGTTTATCTGAATTGAAATTTCACTGGGTGTCCTGATTTTCTTAAAGCTGACAATCCTAAATGGGATGGATGATGACTAGTGGGTGGATAGGTGGGAGGATAGGGGATGAATGAGATGAATAGGTAAGGGGTGTGTGTGTGTGTGTGTGTGTGTGTGTGTGTGTATCTTTCTTGGAGATAGACCGACAGGGGAAGGCAGTGGCATATGATGAGAGTTTAGAGAAGATAGTCTAACCTAGAGAACAAAACATTTGCTGCCAAGGAGATGAGAACCTGAACATTTGCTTTGTGATTACAGCCATGGCTCACGGTGTGACCTTTGATAAATTACAACTTCTTTGTTAGACAGGGTTCTGTATTAATACAGGTGAGATAACAGTATCTGCCTTATTTCCACAGGACATGAAAACAAGGTCACTTGAGCATTGCTTAAAATCCCAGGATTGAAGGAGGGCCAGGGGATTGTATTTTTGTTATGTTAGGTCCATGAGAAGGAAGAATCCAGAAAGCTCTGTTAAGCTTGGAAATCTTTTCTAATTTCTTTGGGAAATGCTCACTAAATAATGATTCCAACTCAATGCCGGATGCACTGATTACAACCTACACTTTGTTTTCAAGCCTTAATTCACATACCTGGATAGTTCCCTCGTTAGCTGAGCACATTGCCCTCTAACTGAATCAGCAGAAATTAGCAAATTTGGACATCAGCTGTTTCTTCCCTGTGTTTAACAGGAAGCCTAATGCAACCTAGTTTTCCCAGGATTTATTTTTTTCACAAGTGCTAGAGCAGCACAACACCACAGGGATCTGAGCTGTGAGCATGTGCTGATAAAAGCTGGTTTCCTTTTGTGGTTGCCTTTTCATTGAATTGGCAAATAAATGGGCCTCTAATTATCTTTGGAGGTAGAAGTCTATTGCATTTCACTAGGCCTGGGTATTTCACTAATAAAATTGATACAACCCAAGAAACAAGAACTGTGGAGGGTGACAAGGTTAGCACTTTGACTGATATTCTCAGAGACCTTGGAAGCATCCTCCTACAGTAATCACATGGCCAGGGCCAAAGGAAAAGCACGGTGCCAGTGGATGAAAACAGGGGACAGTCCCCACAGAGGGCACAAGTTGAGAAGATTCCTCCAGGTGGCAAAGGAGGGTAGGAAAGGAGGTGAATTTCATGACCCCAGATTGTAGAGGGGGAACCCCAGACCACCCCCTAATGCAGGAGAACCTTATGATCAGTGGAATAAAAATTATGAAATAATTATGTCTTCGTGATCATTTGCAAAAGATTTCCTTAAACGATAGCTCATTTTGTATTTAGTGCAATGATAAGGAAATTGAAGCTCACAGAGGTGAAATGATTTACTCTAATGTGTATACGAGACAATGTTCAAAATTAGGTCTACTGAAAGCAAGGCCAGGAATTCTTCCACCATGCCCGACAGTATTTGCCATGTGGTGTAAATTAATACCTGCCAAAATGTGACCTTCCTCCTCATACGTACAGCTGTTGAAATTCCCACCACAGTGGGAATTTCCACTTTGTGGGTTAGAGAAGGAAGGAAGGAAAATTATATACTGTATAAACCATGTTAGGTACTGACCGAGAAAGAAAATAAGGAACAATTCTTTCTGGATATTTCATCCCGGTTGTCAAACTTGGAAAGCCAAGTTGGGAAGCACAATTTATTGGTATTCATTCATTCATTCACTCATTCATTCATTCATTCATTCAACAAGTGTAAATTAAGCCTCTATATGCCAGACACTGTGTAAGGCCTTGTGTATTCAGTGGTGTGTGAAAGAGCCATGCCATGGGTGACCAACATGGTGAGAAAAAAGAAGAAAGTGAAAGCATGAGTATCTCATCACTGATTGTGGAAAGTGCTGTGGAAGACAATGACAGGACTTGAAATTATCACAACAGATAGAAATGATAAACACTCGAGGTAAGGATGCCGTAAATATCCCACTTGATCATTACACATTCTATGCGTGTAACAAAATATTACATGTACCCCATGGATTGTACAAATATTATGTATCAATGAAAAACAAATTTAGAAGGAATAAAACACAGAGATGGCTTCTCTAATTTAGAGCAGACCATTCTAAGGCAGTGATCTGAAAAATAAGAAGGAACCCTACAGAGGAATACTGGGCAGCAAGCATATGAGGCTCTGATGGTGAGGGAGCACCATTCCTTCCAGGAGTTGAAAGAAGGCCCCTGAGGTTGAAATGAGGTGAAGGGGAATGAGAGGGTGGTAAAGGGTGCAGAAGCAGGCAGGAGCCTGAAGGACTGGCCTGGAATGTTCTGTGTGCTCAACAGCAACTGGCAGGCCTGGCCTCTGGGCGAACCAGAAGGGCAGGAGACACCAAAAAGATTGAGGTGAACTTCAGCTTGCCCAGTTCTCAGGTGTGCAATTCCAGGTGTTTGTAGTGGGTCTGCCACTTCCATAGGTAAGTTATTCCCCCATGTTAAATTCTGTTTCTGCCACTAACCCTACCCACAGTGCCTAATACCACCACCATACTCACCTTAGTAAATGGACTTTAGTTCCACATGGGAACAGGGGAGAAGGAAACCTAAGCTGCCAACTAGGTTCACAGAAAATATTTTCCCAAGCTCCAACAGAGACTGTGCAATAAACTGAAAGGCTTCTGGCCAAGTCCTAGCCACCTCTGAAAGCCGTTATCGGGTGCAAATCCCACTTTCTCCCATTGTCCTGTTTGCTATTTGTGGCTGAGTAAGCACCCAATCCGGGCAGCAGATCATTAGGAGTAACTGATTAACAGCCGCTGCTGTAGAACTTGAGAGTTTTGTTTTCCACAACCTGAAAGGGTGCTTGCTTTATGATTTTTTAATTACAGTGTAAATATTGCAGCCCCATAAACCTCTTGATTTATAGCTGACAGGTGTGAAAGTTTGCACTTGCTGTAAAAGGCCCCAAGTCTTCTGTTCTCCGCAGCCCCTGTTTCCCACCCCTTTCTCAGGCTATCCTGGCAGATGGCTGTTTGGAGGCACTTACTTTACCTGCTGTCATACAAGGGCAGTAAACGGCAAAATCTCTAAATGGAGAGCTTATTCTCTGATTTCCTCCCAACCTCTCTTTTGGGGCCGCTTTTCCCCGTTCCTTCTTTCTCTTCTATTTCCCCAAACCACTGTGTGACCTCAGCCTGGTTAAGAACTTTCCACTGTGACTCCCCTGTCCCGAGTCACACTTCGTGTTCTGATTTTCCTTCTGAACGCATTAACAAGGTCTGTGCTCCAAGTCCCTTAAACTGCTAACAAAGAAGAATTCATTTAAATATTTATTTGTGTCTTCATTTATTCCACATATATGATTGAGTGTGGCTATGTTACGCATATTGGTCCAAGTGCCAGAGAGGCAGCAGTAAACACATCAAAGTCATTGCTGATATGAAGTACATTCTAGAAGGGAGAGATACAAAATACATACATGGTCAAATAAGTTAAAAATTTCATTTCGGCCACGCATGGTGGCTCACATCTGTAATCCCAGCACTTTGGGGGGCCGAGATGGGTGGATCACGAGGTCAGGAGATCAAGACCATCCTGGCTAACACGGTGAAACCCCATCTTTACTAAAAATACAAAAAATTAGCTGGGCATGGTGGCGGACGCCTGTAGTCCCAGCTACTCGGGAGGTTGAGGCAGGAGAACGGTGTGAACCCAGGAGGTGGAGTTTGCAGCAAGCCGAGATCTCGCCACTGCACTCCAGCCTGGGCAACAGAGCAAAACTCCGTCTCAAAAAAAAAAAAAAAAAAATTCATTTCAGGCCAGGCCCGGTGGCTCACACCTGTAATCCCAGCACTTTGAGAGGCCGAGGCTGAGGCAGGCAAATTGCCTGAGGTCAGGAGTTCTAGACCAGCTTGGCCAGCATGGTGAAACCCCATCTCAACTAATAATACAAAAAATTAGCCAGGTGTGGTGGTGCAGGCCTGTAATCCCAGCTACTGAGGAAGGTTGAGGCAGGACAATCACCTGAACTCAGGAGGCGGAGGATGCAGTGAGCCGAGATGGTGCCATTGTACTCCAGCCTGGGCAACAAGAACAAAACTCCATCTCAAAAAAAAAAAAAAAAAAAAAAAAAAAAAAAAAAAAAAAAAAAATTCATTTCAAACTCTGATGGGTGCTATGGAGAAGATAAAATTAAGAGATGTGGAAAAGAGTGATTGGAAGTAGCTTTGGCCAGAAGGACAGGAGATTAGGTTATTTTCTCCAGCTTCCCCGCACATGGCCCCTCACTTGTGTTTCTTTTGGAAGACTGGCTTAACTTTTTTTGTTTTCATGCCATGTTGACTACTATCCACATGACCGTAAATGACCACCCCATCTCTGTCTTTACACTGACTCAGGATAAGCAGTCAACAAAAACTAATTGTCCTCCCTGGGTCCTATTCTTAGAAAATAGAATCTAGCTGATGCAGCACGGGTTAGGTTCCATCTTGGTAAAAATCAGCCTTGAGCAACCAGCTGTGTCACCTATGAGTACAGCCTAGATCTTCAGTGCTACCGGCAGAGGAGTGTTTAGCCTAGAGAGAGGAAGAGTACAGGCTAGAAAATACATGCCAATCTATCCCTGCTATAGCAAGATTCTGTGTTAGTTATGGGAAAGCAGAAAAGAGAAGAGAAAATAAACATGAGATTTGGTCCTTGTTCTCAAATAACTTGCAGTCTAATGGAGATATTATGATATACATACACAAAAATATTGCCCAAATATAGTGCAATAATAAATGGTGCTTCTAATGAACATCAAGGACATTAAGTGTTACAAGAACCCAGAAAAGGAGACAGTGAATGTGACAATAAATTAGTGGGGAGGTCAGATAATGCTTTGGATGAAAAGTAGATTCTACAAACCTAAGCACAGAAGTGGGGGAAAACCCACAAGCAGGTTTCTTTATGGTTTTCTCAGAGATATTAAGAAGAACCAGAGGAAATTCGCAGTAGTCATTAGAATAGTAACTAACTAGTAATCTTGCTTATAGACAGCTGGTGTTTTGTAGACCTAGTCAGGGAAGAAATGATTGAGTCTTGAACTAAAGAGAATTGCTAAAAAGAAATAATGAGATTTTTAGGTTCAACATGTGCTAATAAGCTGAATTAAATAAAGTAACTATCCTTGTAAACTCAGAATTTAAAACCTGGTCATCTAGAGAAAACACCTGAAATAAAATTCCATAGCTATTTAATGTACTCTCACAGGCCTCCAGAGAACAAAGCAATGTTGCTTTACAAAGTATTTTGAATTTTAAGATTTTTCAATTCCTGTAGTCATTTCTATTCACTTCATGTCTAGGGAAATTGCTTCTAGGTTGGTAACAACACCCATTGAATAGATGCATTTTACACCTGTGGCAATTATTAATAATGACCTCTTTTACTCAAATTGGTGTTCCAGTTTGCATGATTAATTGAAGATTATCTTATTCCTAGGCCAAGTTGGATAAAAGAAATTATGTTTACTATTATTTCAATTTCTTGTATCTTTCAATGAAGAGATGAGAAAACGCAATTTTAAAAACTGTCTGAGTTAAAAGTTTCTAGGTGACTTGGAAGTTTAGAGATTAAATCACTTGGAATGTTCTAGGAAACCACAGCAACTCCATATAGACTTTTAAGGCATTACAAAACTCTTCGCATGTTATTATGCTCTCTCTGATTCTAACTCTGTCAGGCAAACAACCCAATCTTAATTCTTAAGTTTATATTTCCATGACAAAAAAGGGGGGACTTTTTTTGCATTATGGTTTTTTGGTAAAATGAACAGTTATTATTATCTTTGGCTGGAAGAAACGTATTTTTTTTAACAGCAAACCTAAGATTGGACAAGATATTTTCAGCTTTTCAAACACTAAACTGAAAAAATAAATGAGTAAAGGATTTGTGTGTCATTCAACAGAGTTTTAGTGTCAACCATAACAGTTCTTAGTGGAAAAATGTTTAATACCTTCTACTTAATCAAACTAAATTCCTCATAAATGACTATTTGATAAAAAGAAATGCCTATTAGTAACTTATCTTACAATGTGAAATTGGCCTCCTAACCCCCAAACCCTAAAAAATGAAGCAAAGCTGATTGAGAATATTCTGAGTATGGTATTAGAGTTCTGATAAACACAATAAAATCTCAAGTATCAAATTGGTTAGCCAGAAAGACAATTGGATAACCTTGGACAAGTTGATCCTCACCGATTATTTTTCCCTAGAAGCTTAAGTGTGAATAAAATGTTCTGGCATTTCACTCTCTCATCAGTTTTACATACTGGGGTTTTCAAGTTTCTCATATCCTTCTATTCTATTATTATCCTCCTTTATCTTTCTTAGAGTCTATGCCGGGAATTACTCATGCATAAAGATTATGTGAGAAGACTTCATCTCTAGTGCTTTTTTCTAATTGTCAAATTTACAGTAAAAGGGATAATAACTATTGAGTACTGATTGATCTATGTTTTCATAAATGCCATGTTTTCAAAAATGCAATTTCTTACCAGGAGAAATCATAATGTAGGTTGCAGTAGTTGACTGCCTTAATTATCAGCCAGATATTTTCCAAATTTTCCCCCCAAAATATAAAATCTTAACAGATATAATTCCCTTAATTTTGATAATGGAGGGCAGAAAAAACTGTGCCTCATTGAAAATCAAAGCTAGCATTCAATTGAGATAATTTCTTTATTCTCTTTATTGATTTAAACTCTATCTGCCTCTTTGTGGCACAGGCCAATCCTTAGGTTAGAAGTGACAGTGTAGCATAATGGTTAGGAGTATATAGTTAGAGTCACACTGTCTAGGTTTTAAATCCCAACTCTGCTCTTGCTAGCTGAGTAAATCAGGATAGGCTTTTTTTTGTTTTGGTTTTGGTTTTAACATCTCTTGGTCCCAATTCTTCTCATTTGTAAAACAGTATCAATAACACCCCTCCCAGTGGGTTAAATACACAGTAAACATCAGCACAGAGCCTGACAGAGAGTAAAACCTTAATGAAATGTTACCCTATTACATGAAAAATATAACTAGAGGATAAACAGAGACCTTAGATAATCGGCCCGTTAATAATCATAGACTATGCATTTCTCCTCCAGCAGATCTTGGTATCTGCTGACATCCTCTTTTTAATTCCTGACACATTCTTCAGTTACAAGCTTAAAGTTCTCTATCTTTTTGGCACAGACCGAACACCATTCCCTGAGGAGGCAGTTAATTCATTCAGGCCAATAGAAGGCAATCATTACAAGCAATTCAAAGTTCCCTTTGGACTTCCTCTGAGATGAGGATACAACCACTTCTTTATTATTTCCTAGAGAAAGGGTGACATTAACCTGGGTAACATATTAAGATTGACCCCAAATCAGTAGGAAATGTTTTCACTGAGTTACATTTCTGACCATTATAGTCATTACAGAAAGATGTCAGATATGGTTCCTGATGGTTTACTTTATCATGTATCTACCAGATAATACTGGTTCCTGGTACAAGGGTTCTTCAATTTCCACATTCCAGGATTTCATTTTGCAAGGCGTGTTTTTTGATCCATTGACATTTATTTGCTAACTCCGTTATCCACAGATAACCACTTTTATCTACCAATCAAGTAGAATGGCAAACAAATCTGAATCTATTAACACTGAAACTCAATCTGGCAAATTCCTTCCCAACATGTTACTGGCAGAATTCTGATTTTTACAAGCATTTCAAGGCTTAAGTCAGTTTTATACTTAGATTTCTTAAAATGTTGCTCCAATTACCAAGAAGTCACTGTTCTGAGCATATATTCTTTTGTAGATACAACACCTATTGAAAATTAAGAGAAATTCATGTTTTAATTTATGAAATAACAGTGGGTAGTTTTGGCAGACAACATTTTCTCCCAGCTGTTGAGAATACTCCCTTATTACAACTGCTCATCTCTATAATCTTTTTGGATGCCTCTCTAAGCAGCCAAATCTTCACATCCCTCTTAGATAAAAGCTGGTTTTCTAGATAATCCAGGTAAGGCCTTGGTGAGAACTGCCCTCCACAAACTGAAGTGGTCACAGTGTCCATTTGCCATCATTTTTGCACAAGACCTGTTGCAACTTCCTTCAAAATCATTCTTTATTCTATTTTGAAAATAGGCCTCTTTCCTAAGGGATTTTCAAAAAGACTCTAGCTGTTAAAAATATGAATGCTATTTTTCTCCTACCCTTCTGAGTCCTATTCAAAAGAATCAAGAGTTTGGGCTGAAATATAAATTAATATGTCTAAAAAGATTAGTTACAAGATTCCCTATGTGAGTATCAATCACACATTTGGGATCATTGAGACAGTATGTAGAGATACTATTTTCAACCTTTCTTTATTTCATTAAGAAAGGAGATGGTTGTAAAGTGATCAAGTATTCCTATTCAATTTTCATGAAATCATTGGTAAAAAGAGACAGAATACATTTAATCAAGCATCTTGGGATTTTCTATTTCTAAGTGAAAAGAAAGTTTTTTATTAGTTTTTTAAAATCTTGCTGCTGGCTGCCAGAAAAGTCACTTGATACGATACAATTGCTACCAGTAATAAGATTGTGCATGAGAAACCTCATTTTTGGCATCACACTAGAGATGAAAAGTAGAGCAAGAAAAAAAAATCACCTTTGTCAGACAGAAGGTTAGATGTATTAAAATAAAATCTTAATGGAACCAAAGTGAAAACCTGTATCATGTCCAAGGTTTCTGGTGGGAAAGTTTCAGCAGTGATGAATTATCTCCCAAATGATGTAATTAATGGGGAATGCAGCATTTCACAATAGAAACAATGAAGTTTTGACAGACCCAGAAAAACAGGAATATTCGTCACATCAAGTCAAAGTGGTCAAGGTTTGTATTTGTTTGTTTGCTTTAAATACTTAATCTACTCCATCAATCTGGGAACATCCCAGGAAGAAAACAATGCAGGGTTTAAACAGTTAACTGAATGAAATAAATGGGCTCACCTCAATCTCCTAAATTGAATTTATTAGATGAAATGACCTTTCCTTTTGTTACATCAGTACATACCATGAAAAACAACCCAATTCAATACATTGTTTCTCTGAATTTCACTGAGATAAACCCAAAACACTTGCTACTTCTACTTCATTACTTCCCATTCACCACACAAATCTTTTGCATTTATTTTCAATCCCCAACTCTGGTTGGAAATTCCTTCTGTCAAGGTTATTAATTTCTTCCATGTGGCCAAAGGTAGTGATAATCTTTCATTATCATCATATTCTACATCTCAGTTGCATTCAACACATTTGATCATTTCTTTTTTCTGGAAGCATATGTTCTTTCGTCTTGTCTGACTTGTTTCTCTTGGTTTCATTTATATTTATTAAGTTGCTCTAACTCAAGCTCCTTTTCTCACCCCTTCTTCTCCTTCTCTATGCTGTTCTAAGTGCTCGTCGATCCAGGATCAGTACTGGCTGCCATATCTTCATTTATGCAAAGTCTCTATGTAAATTCATCCAGTTCCATGACTTTATCTGTATGCTATCGACTCTCAACGTTAGTTTCCAGTCCTGATTACTCCTTCGAATTCCAGGCTCATGTATCCAGCTTCCTTCTTGATATATCCAGGTGCATGTTAATATGGACTGTGACATTTTCAAAGCAAATCTTGATTTCCACTGAATCCCTGCCCAGTTACCTCTTAAAATGCCCACTCATACTCTACATTCTCAAATGTGTTTCTGTCCTTAGTGTTTCTACATTCTCAAATGTGTTTCTGTACATTCCAGTGAAGACTGTACTATCTATTCAGTAGCTTAAGCCAAAGCCTTGAAAGTAATACTTCTGTCACATCCTCCTCACTGATTTGGCCCACCGTGATCCTAATGCAAACCATCATCATACCTTTTCTAATCCACTGCAATAGCTTGTTAAATGATGTTCCTGTTTTTAATTTTAACATCCCTAGAGCATCCAAAATGCTCTATTTTAATATAAGTTAGATAGTTACTCCTCTGCTTAAAAGTCTTTGTGAGCTCATTATTAATGCTGTTTTCTAATGTACTTAACCCACTTTACTCCCCTGTCCTTATTGTCTTCATAGCACTATCATTACCAGAAATTGCTGTGATTATTTTTAGAAGACTGTATGACCTCAAGGCAGAGAAGGCACAATTCTGTCTTACTGACCAGTGTATCTAAGTATCTGGTACATGATAGACACTGAATACATTTTGAAAAATTTTCAAAAAGATGGTTTTTATACTATGAAGAATATAGTTTGGAAATGTTCATAAAGCAAAAATTATTTCAAAGCACATAGGGATTTAACCAGAGTAAGATGCAACCACTCCTTTTCAAAAAGTAATAGATCAAGAGGACAAAAGTAATATATAGGTAATGTCAATCAAAATAAAATTAAGACTGCATATTTTAAAATACTCATGATAAATTATAAAAATTGACAATATTGTAGCTACAACGGAAATCCCAAAGGATTCCAATCAGCAGAAATAATATAAGGTACATTTTAACAAAAAAATAAATTGCTAACACACAAAAAAAACCCAAACTGCTGAGATTTTTAAAATACTATTTTATTTAATATTGGGATTAAAAAATAAAAAATAAACATAATGTAAAGGCTACTTAGATGTGAATGACAATGAGAGCACTGCATAGAAAAACGGATGAGTTATATCTAAAGCAGTAATCAAAAGAAAATTAATAGCCATAAGTGCATTTATTAGAAAATGCTTGGAACCAGAAGTAAAGAGGGAGCATAATAAAACAGGAGAGAATGAATCTGAAATCAAAATTCAAATCAGTACAATTGATACGTAAAACCAAGATCTAGTTATAATAAACGATGAACAAAATAGCCACCCTCTGTCAAAGCTTATAAAAATATAGAAAAAGTAAATAAAAACTATTAGAACCAAAAAAGGAGCCATAGATAAAGATAGAAAGGATAATTTAAAATTATAAGATATTATGTATAATTTTATATAAGAAATTCTATATGAAATACATAATTTTATAGGAAAATGTGAATTTATTTATTTATTTATTTATTTATTTTTTTTTGAGACAGTCTCGCTCTGTTGCCCAGGCTAGAGTCCAGTGGCCGGATCTCAGCTCACTGCAAGCTCCGCCTCCCGGGTTTACGCCATTCTCCTGCCTCAGCCTCCCGAGTAGCTGGGACTACAGGCGCCCGACACCTTGCCCGGCTAGTTTTTTGTATTTTTTTTTTTTTTTTTTTTTTTTTTTTTTTTTTTTTTTTTTTTTTAGTAGAGACGGGGTTTCACTGTGTTAGCCAGGATGGTCTCGATCTCCTGACCTCGTGATCCGCCCGTCTCGGCCTCCCAAAGTGCTGGGATTACAGGCTTGAGCCACCGCGCCCGGCCGAAAATGTGAATTTTTTAAATTAAAGTAAAAGATACATGAATAGATCGATAATGTTATGAGACATTTGCCTGCAAAGAAAAGAGATCAGATGCAGATGTTTTTATATATAACCAAACATTCAAGCAACAGAAAATAACTTATTTATACTTTCCTATAACGTTGTAAAAGAAGAAAACTAATTGCCTAAGACAAGGCTAATATAGCCCTGATATTACAATGAAAAAAAAAAAACAGAGCACAAACAATATGCACACAAAAACTTTAAATAAGATAAAAATTCATAGTCATCTATTGGAAAGAAGAATGTATCATGATCAAGTAATGTTTAGTAATATAAGAATAGCTCAGCACTAGGAAATCCATGCTTGTAATAAATCTGTTAATATATTTTAGAAATAAATATATGATTATTTTAATAATTTAGAAAAGGCATTGTTCAACTACCATTCTTAATTTTAAAAGACTTATAATAAACTCAATTGCCGTTAGATGTTTACTCAGCATCATGGTAGAGGGCTGAATGTATGCAGCAAGAAGGAAAGAAAAGCAATATGACATGTGTATATATTAGAAGAGAACAAACTGTCATTGTCATCTACTTAGAAAATCTAAAAGTGTTTAAAAATAAATCAAATAATTCACTATCTAAAGAGAATAAATGGGAAACAATTCCCATGATTATTTTAGTAAATATAGAAAGAGTATTTGGCAAGATTCAACAGGTGTTTATGCCAACATCCTTAGAACATTCAAGATATCTGATAAAAGTCACTATGAAAATTCTACAGATAATTTCTTGTTTGATGGTAAGATATTAAATGCTTTCTCTCTAAGATTGGTAATAAAGAAGAATATCTACTTACAATTTCTATTCAAATGGATATTCTACTGCTTCTAGGCCTTTTGGCTAAAATCAAGTGCAAATAGAGGTTGTAGCCATTGCAGTAATGCAAATAAAAAATATGACAAAAGCTGTAAAGATTTAAAATAAAGAAGAAAGATCGTTTCTATTTGCAGATGGTATGATTGTTTTTGTAGAAAATCCTTAATATACAAAACAACTTCATAAACAATAAGTGAATTTCATTAGTTTATAGTATACAAGGTAAATATACAATATTCAATAGAATTTTATGTAGTTTTAGCCAACCGTTGAAAAATTAAATTAAAAAATTCATTTACAATAGTGTTTAAATTATAAAATACTTGGGAATCAATATAACAAAATATGTGCATTATCTCTACAATGAAAACTACAAAACAACATGGAAAGAAATTAAAGTAGACTTAATAAGTGAAGAGATACACCATGTTCATAAAGTAAAATATTAAATGTTATTATGATGCCAATTCTTCCCAAATTTATCTATAGATTCAGTGCAATTTCAAGTGTAAACCCAGTAGCCTTTTCTGTAGACATTGAACTGATTTTAAATTTTATAATGAACTGGAAAGGACCTAACCTATCCAAAACAATTTTGAAAACTAATTTAGTTGTAGGATTTACATTACTTGATTTCAAAACTTTCTACAAAATCGCAATAATTAAAACAGTGACTGGCATAAGGATCAACACATAAATAAATGGAATGGAACAGGAGACCCAGAATATGTTCACACATACCTTGTCATTCGATTTGTGACAAAGTTATGTAATGAGAAACTAATTTCATCAAATGATGCTGGAATAACTAAATATCAATATTGTTTTGAAAAAGGAACTTGATACCTACTTCGTGTAATACACAAAAATTAATTCGAGATGAATATACATCTAAAAATAAAAGCTAAACTTATAAATCTTTGGAAGTAAAGCAAAGAATAATATCTTCATGACTTGAGGCTACTAAAAGTTTTCATAAACAAATAACAGAAAATATTAATACAATAGAAAAAAGTAACATAATAGACTTTATCAAAATTAACAATGTCTGTTTATCAAAAGATATAAATAAATAAATATGCGACTACAGCCTGGGAGGAGAAATATTTGCAAAATGTATCTAAAAAATGTGTGGAATCTATGATATACAAGGAACTCTTACAACCAAATAGTAAAAAGCAAAATTCAGTTTGATTCTTTAAATGCAAAATATTTGAACAGGCACTTTACAAAAGATGGTACATAAATAGCCAAAAACACATGAAAAAGTGCTTCAATTTTATCACTAAACAGATAATAAGTGAACTAATATTTACACAAAAATTAGATAGCGTGTAATACCACTCACAACATTTTTAGAATAGGATAAGTAGGCCGGGCGCGGTGGCTCAAGCCTGTAATCCCAGCACTTTGGGAGACCGAGACGGGCGGATCACGAGGTCAGGAGATCGAGACCATCCTGGCTAACACGGTGGAACCCCGTCTCCACTAAAAAAAAAAAAAAAAAAATACAAAAAATTAGCCAGGCGTGGTAGCGGCGCCTGTAGTCCCAGCTGCTCGGGAGGCTGAGGCAGGAGAATGGCGGGAACCCGGGAGGCGGAGCTTGCAGTGAGCCGAGAACGCGCCACCGCACTCTAGCCTGAGCGACAGAGCGAGACTCCGTCTCAAAAAAAAAAAAAAAAAAAAAAAGAATAGGATAAGTTAACTGATGGAGGAAAAATTCAGAATAGTGGTTGCCTTTGAGAAGGTGAGAGCACAGATTGACTAGAAAAGGGAAAAGGGAATTTTCTGGCTAATGGGCTTTAGTTGCCAGGTTTGTGCATTTCCCAAAACTCAGTGAAGACTCACTTAAGATTTGTGCATTTCATTGTAAGTAAATTACTTTTAAAAGAAAAATGTACAAAAATATAAAGCTCTAGTTAATACTGTGAATGCTGAAGCATGTAGAAAATGTATTGATGTCTATGATTTACTTAGAAATGTTTCAAAATCTAAAGTGTATTATTAGATGCAAAACACTGATGTATGAATAAATATGTGACAAGCAATTATAGTACAATGTCAATGGTAGAATCTAGATATTTTGTATCTAGATGGTAGCTGTACAATTCACCTTGGCTACCCACTTGAAAATTTTATAATAAAAATATACATAAAATATATAATATGTAATAAAAATTATTTTAAAATAGCTAAAAAGAATACATCGAAAATGATTATATCTGATAACCCAGAAGGTGGCTGAATAAAACATAAATACACAAAAAATAGTTTTCTAGTAAATGTAATAGAAAACTATGACTTAATTCATAATAACAAAGCTATAAGACTCAACTTATAATAGCAACAAAATCCATAAGATTCAATTAATACTAGTAACAAAAGATAAAATGTAATAGAAGCATATTTGACAAGAAATGTGTGAAAATGATATGACAAAAATTATAATGCTTTCGGGAACTGGAAAATTTCTGACCTGACTGCAAAGAGACATCCCATACACCTGTGTGTAAAATGAATTCATATAAATATTATAGGATAAAAATTTTACTGAAACTAATGTAATTCAATGCAATCCTGATGAAAATAATCTAATGGAATATGAAAAAGTGACTCTAAAATATAGTTGGAAGAGCAAAAGGATTGAAATAATAAAGCAAATTTGGAGTAAGAAAGAAAAGTCTAAGGGAAAACACTTTGGCATGTTAAAATAAATTATAACATGTCAGAATTAAAAAACATGTTGGTTTGTCAAATAAATTATTGAGACAGAATAGGGAGCCAAGAAATAAACTTTTATAAATATGACAATATAATAGAAATAATTTTAAATTAGGAGGCATAGAATTTAGTAAAATTCTTGTCACAATTACATATCTATTGAGACTATAACAGTGTTCAGCCCCTATAATACATGCTGAATTGAGGAAGTTTCTGATAAACATAATGCAAAATGATAAACTTGGAAGAAGAAGATAAAGGAGAATATTTTATATTATTTTGGTAGGTTATATCTTCAAGAAAACATAAAGATCATAAGCCATAAAAGATAAAATTGACAATATTGACTGTGCATAAAGTAAAAATATCTTTAAATAAATATATATCCTAAACAAAGATAAAAACAAAGGATAGAGCAAGAGAATTATCTATGGCATAGATAATGTAAATAGGGTATAGATAGATGAGGCACAGAAGTAAAGCTATTTATTAGTATATGTAGCCAGTTTATTTGTTTGTTTGTTTGAGTTGGAGTTTCGTTCTTGTCGCCCAGGCTGGAATGCAATGGCATGATATCGGCTCACTGCAACCCTGTCTCCCGGGTTCAAGTGATTCTCCTGCCCCAGCCTCCTGAGTGGCTGGGATTACAGGCACCCGCCACCAAGTCCAGCTAAGTTTTGTATTTTTAGTTGAGGTGGGGTTTCACCACGTTGGCCAGGCTGGTCTCAAACTCTTGACCTCAGGTGATTCACCCGCCTTGACCTTCCAAATTGCTGGGTTTACAAGCATGAGCCACGGCGCCCGGCCATGTAGCCAGTTTTTACCCTTAATATTTAAGAGGTTCTTTCAAATTAATGAGAAGACAAAGCAATAGAAAAAAATAAGTGAAAGCTATCAATTAGAAATTCATAAAAGAAAAAATACAAATAAGTAATAAACAGAAAAAGATGCTAAATACTATTTTACAGTAAATAATAAAATCATAAAATACACATCATAAAAATACACATTGGAATCACAACAGAATATTTTTAGTCTGTAAAAATGAAAATAATATTCCAAATAGATTTTATAATGACTAATGTTAGGCAGAGAATGAAGAAATAATATCTTCCATACACTGGTGGTATAAGTAAACAGAAGCTCTGGAGGGAGATTTTGTAGATCTATCAAATTTTAAAATATTCTTTAATCATCAGCACCAGGTCTAGGCATACATCCTTACATATACGAGTAAATAAAGAGTAATGTGCAAGTGTGTTTATTGCAGGGTTTTCGATAATATCAAAAAATGGAAAAAATCCTATATTTGCAACTATTAGAAATGGTTAAATCAATGGTATATTCACAATATGAAATATGTACAAATTAAAAGTTTATATGCTTATATGAAAAGAGATCCATTACTCATTGTTGATTAGAAAACAAATAACTTGTAAAAATGATATGTATCTGATTATTTTCCTTTTTTTAAGAAAGTATATACTTTCAAACTATGTTGAAAATGGTCCAGAAATATAAAAGTTAAGGTCTTAATAGTAATTTTCTGTGGGGAAAATATTTATTTGAGAAGTTTAAAGAGAGGTAATACTTTTATGTTTTCATATGTCTTTCTGTAGGCTTATACATTCCTCCGCTCCAACACACACACATTCTAAGAGACAGCATGCTGTGTATTTCTTGAAAAAAAATTTTTTTTAAACAGAAATTGCAATGAAATAAAAAGGAAGCAATGAAATGGAGAGGGAGAAAGAAAGTAAAAAAAGGAGGAAAAGAAAGATGGATGGAGAGAAGGAAGACCATATTGCAGAGACAAAGAGACCTAATGGAAATCAGAAGTATTTAGAGAATGAAAGATAGGCTGTGGAGACAACTGAATAATGACTTGTGAGGAGGGACAAATCTTCCCAGCCAGTAAGCTTAGATGCTGGAAAGGGGGTTGATGCTTTAGAGGGCCCAGATATTACAAATACACACATATGCAGTATGTTCAAGACCTCATGGGTATTCCCTCACTCAGGATCTAATATCCATCATTGGCCCTGCCAGCGTGACACTAAACTTCCACTGTTGTAAGTAACACTGTTTAAGCCCCAGGGGGAGGTGCTTTTCCATATTTATTTCCTACATCTTTGAACCAAATGGCAGCTGCATTTGAATCCTGATTTTTGTGGGTATACAGTTTATTTCATTATCCAGGTAATAAACATAGTACCCAATAGGTAGCCTTTCTATCGTTACCTCCTCCCACCCTCCACCTTCAAGTAGGCCCTGGTGTCTGTTGTTCTCCCTCTTTGTGTCCATGTGTACCTAGTGTTCAGCTCCCAATTGTAAGTGAGAACATGCGATATTTAGTTTTATGTTCCTGCATTAGTTTGCTTAGGATAATGGCCTCCAGCTGCATCCATATTGCTAAAAAGTACATGATCTCATTCTTTTATATGGCTACATAGTATTCCATGGTGTATATGTACCACATTTTCTTTATCCAATCTACCACCAATGGGCATTCAGGCTGATTCCATGTCTGCCATTGTGAATAATGCTGCAATAAACATATGTGTGCACGTGTCTTTATGGTAAAATGATTTCTATTCCTTTGGACATACACTCAACAATGGGGTTACTGGGTAAAATGGTAGTTCTAAGCTCCCTAAGAAATTACCAAACATATTTCCATAATGGCTGAGCTACTTTACATTCCCACTAGCGGTGTATAAGTATTCCCTTTTCTCCACAATGTCACCAGCATCTGTTGCTTTTTGACTGTTTAATAATAGCCATTCTGGCTGATGTGAGATAGTATCTTACTGTGGTTTTCATTTGCATTTCTCTAATAGTGATGTTGAGCATTTTTTGTATGATTTTTGGCTACATGCATATCTTCTTTTGAAAATCATCTGTTCAGCCGGGCGCGGTGGCTCAAGCCTGTAATCCCAGCACTTTGGGAGGCCGAGATGGGCGGATCACGAGGTCAGGAGATCGAGACCATCCTGGTGAACACGGTGAAACCCCGTCTCTACTAAAAAAAATACAAAAAACTAGCCGGGCAAGGTGGCGGACGCCTGTAGTCCCAGCTACTCGGGAGGCTGAGGCAGGAGAATGGCATAAACCCGGGAGACGGAGTTTGTAGTGAGCCGAGATCGTGCCACTGCACTCCAGCCTGAGCGACAGAGCGAGACTCTGTCTCAAAAAAAAAAAAAAAAAAAAAAAAAAAGAAAGAAAAAGAAAATCATCTGTTCATGTCTTTTGCCCATTTTTTAATGGGGTTGTTTGACTTTTTCTTGTAAATTTGTTTAAGTTCCGTATAGATTCTGGATATTAGACCTTTGTCAAATGCACAGATTACAAATAATTTCTCCTATTCTGTAGGTTGTCTGCTTATTCTATTCTTTTGCTGTGCAGAAGCTCTTTAATTATGTCCCATTTATCAATTTTTGTTTTCTTACAATTGCCTTTGGCATCTTTGTTATGAAATCTTTGTGAGGGCCTATGTTCACAATGCTATTTCTGAGATTATTTTCCGGAGATTTTGTCGTTTTCAGTTTTACATTTAAGTCTTTAATTCATCTAGAGCTAATTTTTGCATATTGCGTAAGGAAGTCTGGTTTCAATCTTCTGCATGGGGCTAGCCAGTTATCACTGCACCATTTAGTGAATGAGGAGTCCTTTCCTCATTTCTTGTTTTTGTCAACTTTTTCAAAGTTCAGATGGTTGTAGGTGAGTGGCTTTATTTCTGGGTTCTCTATTCAGTTCTGTTGGACTGTGTGTCTGTTTTTGTACCAGTAGCATGCTTTTTGGTTACTATAGTCTTGTAGTACACTTTGGAGTCAGGTAATATGATGTCTCCAGCGTTTTTTTTTTTTTTTTTTTTTTTTTTTTTTTTTTTTTTTTTTTGCCTAATATTGCTTTGCATATTCAGGCTCTTTTTTGTTTCAGATGAATTTTAAAATGGTTTTTTCTAATTATGTGAAGAATGTCATTGGTAGTTTGATAAGAATATCATTGAATCTGTACATTGCTTTGGGCAATATAGTTATTTTAACAATATTGATTCTTCCAATCCATGAGTATGAAATGTTTTTCTGTTTGTTTGTGTTATCTCTGATTTCTTCAGCAGTGTTTTGTTGTTCTCATTGTAGACATCTTTCACCTCCCTGGTTGGCTGTATTCCTAAGTATTTTATTCCCTTTGTAGCTATTGTGAATGGGATTGCGTTTTTGATTTTGTTCTCAGCTTGGATGTTGTTGGTGTGGAAGACTGCTACTGATTTTTGTACATTAATTTTGTATCCTGAAACTTTGCTAGAGTTGTTTATCAGATTTAGGATTTATTGGGCAGAGATTAAGGAATTTTCTAGGTATAGAATCACATAATCTACAAACAGAAATAGTTTGACTTCCCCTCTTCCTATTTGGATGTCCTATATTTCTTACTCTTGTCTGATTGCTCTGGTTAGGACTTCCAGTACTGTGTTGAATAGGAGTGGTAAGAGTGGGCATTTTTATCTTGTTTTGGTTCTGAAGGGGGATGCTTCCAGCTTTTACCCATTCAGTATGATGCTGGCTGTGTGTTTGTCACAGATGGCTTTTATTGTTTTGAGATATGTTCTTCCAATGCCTAGTTTTGAGTGTTTTTTTACATGAAGGGATGTTAAATTTTATCAAAAGCTTTTTTTCTGCTTCTATTGAGATGATCATGTGGGTTTTTAAAAAAATTTTGTTTATGTGATGAATCACATTTGTTGGTTTGCATTTGTTGAACCAACCTGGCATCCCAGGAATAAAGCCTACTTGATTGTGGTGGATTAGCTTTTTGATGTGCTGCTGGATTTGGTTTGCTAGCATTTTGTTGAGGAGATTTGCATTGATGTTCTTCAAGGATATTGGCCTGAAGTTTTCTTTTTTTGTTATGTCTCTGCCAGGTTTTGGTATTAGGATGATGCTGGCCTCATAGAATGAGTTGGGGGAGGAGTCCCTCTTCCTCCATTGTTTCTGGAATAGTTTCAGTAGAAATAGTACCAGTTTTTCTTTATACATCTGGTAGAATTTGAGTGTGAATCCATCTAGTCCTGGGCTTTTCTGGTTGGAAGGTCTTTTAATACTGATTCAATTTCAGAACTCATTGTTGGTCTGTTCAGGGATTTATTTTTTTCCTGGTTTTATCTTGGGAAGGTGTATGTTTCCAGAAAAATGTATCTGTTTCTTCTAGGCTTTCTAGTTTATGTTCATAGAGGTGTTCATAGTATCTCTGAAGGCTTCTTTTTGTATTTCTGTGAGGTCAGTGGTAATGTCCCCTTTATCATTTCTGATTTTGTTTATCTGGATATTCTCTTTTTTCTTTATTGGTTTAGCTAGTGTTCTGTCAATCTTACTTATTCTTTCAAATGACCAATTCCTGAATTTGTTGATGTTTTGTACTTTTTGCGTCTCAATTTTATTCAGGTCAGCTCTGATTTTGGTAATTTCTTGTCTTCTGCTAGCTTTGGGGTTGGTTTGCTCTTGTTTTTCTAGTTTCTCTAGTTGCGATGTTAGGTTGTTAATTTGATAGTTTTCTAACTTTTTGATGTGGGTGTTTATTGCCATAAACTTTCCTCTTAATATTGCTTTAGTGTGTACCAGAGATTCGGGTATGTTGTATATGAGTTCTCATTAGTTTCATTGAATTTCTTGATTTCTGCCTGAATTTCATTATTTACCCAAAAGTCATTTAGGAACACATTATTTAACTTCTTTTTTTTTTTTTTTATTATACTTTAAGTTCTAGGGTACATGTGCATAACGTGCAGGTTTGTTACATATGTATACTTATGCCATGTTGGTGTGCTGCGCCCACCAACTCGTCAGCACCCATCAATTCATCATTTATATCATGTATAACTCCCCAATGCAATCCCTCCCTCCTCCCCCCTCCCCATGATAGGCCCCAGTGTGTGATGATCCCCTTCCCGAGTCCAAGTGATCTCATTGTTCAGTTCCCACCTATGAGTGAGAACATGCGGTGTTTGGTTTTCTCTTCTATATAATTGTATGACTTTGTATGGTCTTCTTAGTATTAATATCTATTTTTATTGTGCTGCAGTCCAAGAATGTGGTTGGTGTTATTTCATTTTTTTTTTTTTTAATTTGCTGAGAATTGTTTTATGGTCCATTGTGTGGCCAATTTTATAATATGTGCTAAGTGCAGATGAGAAGATTGTATATTGTGTTATTTTGGGGTGGAGAGTTATATGGATATCTGCTAAGTCCATTTGGTCAAGTGTGAGTTCAGTTCCCAGATGTCTTTGTTAGTTTTCTGCCTTAATGATCTGTCCAATGCTGCCGGTGGAATGTTGAAGTCTTCCAATATTACTCTGTGGTTATATGAGTCTCTTCATAGGTCTTTAAGAACTTGTTTTATACATCTGGCTGCTCCTGTATTAGGTGCATATATATTTAGGATAGTTAGGTCTTCTTGCTGAATCGAACCTTTTAGTATTATGTAATGTCTTTTTTTTTGTCTTTTTTGATCATTATTGCTTTAACGTTTGTTTTATCTGAAATTAGAATAGCAAACCCTGCTTTTTTCTTTTCTCCATTTGTTTGGTAGATTTTTTCCCATTCCTTTACTTTGAGACTATGGATGTCATTGCATGTGAGATGGGTCTGTTGAAGACAACATTTGGTTGGGTCTTGCTTCTTTATCCACTTGTAACCCTCTGCCTTTTAATAAAGGCATTTTGCCTATTTTAATTTAAAGTTAATATTGATATTTGCAGATTTGA
Organism: Rhinopithecus roxellana; assembly: GCF_007565055.1. Lineage (NCBI taxonomy): Eukaryota > Metazoa > Chordata > Mammalia > Primates > Cercopithecidae > Rhinopithecus > Rhinopithecus roxellana. The sequence goes on from NC_044565.1 coordinate 34,230,376, forward strand.
TCCCGTCATATTGTTAGTTGGCTATTATTCTGACTTGATTGTGTAGTTGTTTCATAGTGTCGATGGTCTGTGTAATGAGGTGTACTTTTGCAGTGACTGGTAACAGTCTTTCTTTTCCACATTTACCATCCCCTTAAGTACCTCTTGTAAGACAAGCCTAGTGATGACAAATTCCCTTAGTATTTGCTTATCTGAAAAGGATCTTATTTCTCCCTCACTTAGAAAGTTTAGTTTGGCTGGATATGAAATTCTTGGTTGAAATTTTCTTTTCTTTAAGTATGCTGAATATAGGCCCCCAATCTCTTCTAGTTTGCAGGGTTTCTACTGAAATGTCTGCCATTAACCTGATGGGGTTCCTTTTGTAGGTATCCTGTCACTTTAGCTAAAGCTGCCTTTAGCATTCTTTTTTTTTCATTTCTACCTTGGAGAATCTGATAAATATGTGTCTTGGGGAATGATTGTTTAGTGTCTCTCAGGGGTTCTCTGCATTTCCTCAATTTGAATGATGACTCTCTGGTAAGATTGTTAAAATTTCCATGAATGATATCCTCAAATATGTTTTCCAAATTGTTTGCTTCCTTTTTCTCCTTCTCTTTCAGGGACATAATTGAGTCAATACATGGTTTATTTACATAATCCTATATTTCTTAGCGGTTTTGTTTACTCTTTTTAATTATCTTTTCTTTATTTTTGTCCAAGCAATTTAATTCAGAGAAACAGTCTTTGAGCTCTGAGATTCTTTCTTCAGCTTGGTCAATTCTGCTGTTAATATTTGTGATTGTATTTTGAAATTCTTGAAGTATGTCTTTCAGCTCCATCACATCCATTTCTTTCTTAAAATGGTCATTTTGTCTTTCAGCTCCTGTATTTGTTTTACTGTATTCCTTAGATTCCTTGGGTTGGTTTTGACTTTCCCCATAATCTCAATTATCTTTATTCCTATCTATATTCTGAATTCTATGTCTGACATTTCAGCCATTTCTTCCTGGTTAAGAATCATTTATGTGAAACTAGTGCAGTTGTTTGGGAGCAAGAAGACATTCTGGCTTTTTGAGTTGCCAGAATTCTTGCACTGGTTCTTTCTCATCTGTGTAGGCTGATGTTCTTTCCATCTTTGAAGTTGTCACCCTTTGGATGGTTTTTATCTTTATTTATTCATTTATTTATTGCTTTTATCTTCTTTGATGCCCTTTGGGGTTTCATTATGGCACAAGGGGGGTTCAGTCAACTACCTTCATTTCTGGAAGATTTTAGGGGACCAAGGCTCAGATCAGCACTTCTAGGCTGCATGCTCTAACTCTGAGGGCTGGTATCAATCCCCTTGCTTTATTCTCTGTCCCCTTGAGGTTAGGAACCTGCTGCACTGGAGTGGCCAAGGTGTTCCTGGTCTACTTGCCACAACACTCCAGTGGGTGGTATCATTCAAAGCGCTTTGTCATGGCTGTGGCTGCGAGATTCTTACTTGTGATGCATGCCAGCAGCTTCAGTAGCATAGTGGGATGCAGGTGTGTTGCTGGGGCACGGCACCGGCAGCAGCAGGTTATTAGTGATTCTCAGCAGTTTTCCTAGCACTCTGTAATTTTGGTGTAGAGATGATTCCATCTTGGTTTCTCATTTCTTGTTCTAGCTGGAGAGTATTCTGGTATTTTTCAGCGTCAGAAACTGGATCCCCTAGAACAAAATCATATTTCTTGGTGGTAACCTGGCTCGACCTTCCCTCTCATGGTGACTACAATGGGAGCACGCATACCCATGCATGTAGCAATGTATATATCCACCTGCCTGCCTTACAGGGCATCTGGGAGAGCCATGATTTCCTTACATTTGTGTGTGTGTGTGTGTGTGTCCACACATAACAATCGTGAAGTATACTACCAGTTCCTACTATTAATGTATAAATCTAGATACTAGTTAAGAAGTGGTAAAATTGAAATGTAAATATTAACAACTTGTATGAAAAAGATAAAATAGTCTACAATTTTTGATAATGATAATTTATCATAAGCAACCATATATTTAAACATGACAAAAATTTTAATTTAATTTCTAAATCTAAGTGTATTTAAGAACCTTAAAAATTTAAGTTGCTTCTGCCACAGTAGACTGAAGTTTCTAAAACTAAAATTAATAAAGTACTTCCAAATAATTGCAATAAGTCATGAAAGGCTGTCAAATTTGGCATTATTGTCAGTAGTGTATAAATTATGCAAAACTCTTGATTATAGTGATTATCAGTGATTTTGCTTAAATACAGATGATATATATTTTATGAAAAATATGTGACAATTTATGAATTATTTGTCTTAAGGTTATTACTTATCCAACAGCACTGGTCCATCAATAGAATACTCAGATATGTGCAATATAATTGAATGACCAATTCTTTCATATTTTGCCAAATTTCAATATTATTAAAATTTAGCTTTATATTTTTCTAATTTGTTGTTATAAATGAACATATATCAAGGTTTGAGAATGAGATATATTTATTTAACAGATTGGCAATTTGTTTTAGATCCTTTGAATATTTACTCAGAGTGCATGCGGTCCTCCATTTGTAGTCTGGCCCCAAGTCCAGGCAGATTTTATGCACTGACCTGTTGCTAGTTTCTTCACAGTTTAAGTCCTTTATCCAGCTCCTCTCTTTTCCTTGCCATTCTTCACGTGGGAAACATTCATGAAGTCAACCAATCTGTTAATCTATCTGTATGGAGCTTCTCTCTCTTTTTAGTAAATTTAGACCCTGAACAAACTCCTCTGCTTTCTCTGTGGTTGTAGCCTCTCACTCTCTTTTGTATAGAATCCTACATGGAGAATTCGGTCCTCTTCATCATCTGTGAGATTCTTCATCCCCCCTGAAGGTGCTTGATATGTTTTCATTTCCCATGCATACTATCTCCTGCCATGATAGGAATACAGAGAGGGTCATGCTTGGAGAAAAAGAATAGGGGTGTAATGGTGGAGCTTCTATTTCTTTACCATCTCTGAATACATACCACTTTTGTTGTGCTGGAATAAGCACTGAATTTGGAGCCAGAATCCATATTACATAGGTTCAAGCACTAGTTTTATTCTACTTGCTATCACCCCTAGAAAGACATGTTGTCTCGGGCTTTTCCTTTGCAAAGCAAAGAGCAACAGAGAGGGAAATGGATGGTGATATGGTTTGGTTTGGATCTGTGTTCCCACTCAAATCTCATGTCAAATTGTAATCCCCATGTGTTAGTGGAGGTGTTTGGTAGGAGGTGTTGCATCATGGAGGTGGATTTCCCCCATGCTGTTCTCATGATAGTGAGTAAATTCTCATGAGAACTGATGGTTTAAAAGTGTGGCACTTCCTCCCCTCACTCTCTCTCTCTCCTGCCACCATGAGGAGAAGGTGCTTGCTTTGCCTTCGCCTTCCACCATGGTTGTAATTTTCCTGAGGCCTCTCCAACCATGCTTCCTGTTAAGCCTGTGGAACTGTGAGTCAATTAAACCTCTTTTCTTCATTAATTACCCAGTGTCAGGTAGTTCTTTGTAGCACTGTGAGAACAAACTAATACAGATAGTTTCTTCCTAACCCAAATCTTATTATGGAATAATAAGTGAATTCTCCACCTCTGCCAGGAAGGAATGAAGAGAGAGAGAAAATGAACCTCAATCACTACCACTAAAAAAATGATGTGGTGAAAGTAGGCATTTGGGAGGCACTGAGCTGGAAGATCTACAATTCTAGCTCCTAAGATCACCATGTTAACTCCTATAACGTGTAGGCATGGCTAGATAGTGACATCTCAGCAGACTAAATTATTTTCAAAAATAATGAGCTTCTTTTACAGGCTACAGATTTACTATAAAATAATTTGAGCTATTTTCCTCCTTGGCTCCCCAAGGAGATAAATAAGAATTTGTTTTCTGGATATTTGGGATTTTTCTGCAAGGAACAGTTAGGCTATTGTATTCAAGGTCAATCATCCATTAAATAAATTAAAAAATACATATTTTGCTAAAGTAGCAACATATTCTGCACTCTTTTGGAATGTGACTGAACTCTAGAATACAGTGTAAGTGGCACTATGCCAATTTCACAGGTAGCCTGGGGTAGTTTGGTCTGGATCCCCACTTCCTGTCTGCCCCACAATTTTGTCAAAGGCACAGCTTACAGAGAGAGAAAGACCAATGTCCAAAATGGATAAAAGAGAGAGAGAGAGAGAGAGAGGGAGAGAATTCTTCAGACAGGAATGTACCTAAAGCTTGTCACTCAATGATAATTAAACTTGGCTAGGAGGAATGAAAGGAAGATTCGTTATCAGACAGCTGTGTTTTTTTCACTAGAATTTGGTTTAGGGGAGAAATGTGAAGTTCATAACTAATATCAACCATGCTGGTATCTCTTTCAAATACACAAATACCAAAACTGAGGGAGAAACCCCAGGATAGAAAGCTACACGCCATGCTATTTGGGATTGTTTCCTTTATATTTGTAAGAGATCGGACATGATTAATATCTGCCCTAACTCAAAAGGAAACACCGTTAGCTTAAAGAAAAGCTCTTCTAATTCTCCTCATCTTACCTGAACTGAACAGCTTCTCTGATGGACATTGATACCCTCCAAATAACATTTCTTTGGAATGTGCACCATCTTTTCTCATAAAAAAGTATATGAAATATGGCAGCATAAGTGGAAGAACAGCATATCCTTTAAGATGATGACAACATTAGGTTTATGTTAGGACATTGCATTCTTGCCTCAGGGGAAGAAAGGGAAGAGAGAGATGATAATGAGAAATTTATCTGATTCTACTGAGGCCTTGCCTAAAAATTCAATTCTTCAGATTTTTAATATGTGCTCACTTTTGTCCTTCAGATATTGGAAGGTACTCAATATTGTATGAACATTCTTCAGTGGTTCATGAAATCATGGTGACTTGGGTCTGGGCCCAATCTCAATTCATTTGCAAGGTAAGCATCAATGTTGCCAGTGTTGCACTTTATTGGGAAAATGTTCTCTCACTTTTGTTATTATCATGCCTATATATTTTTTATGAACGAGAGAATTTTATTTGATCATTCCCCTCCCAATACATACACATTCATATGCACACACATAGAGTCAGCTCTGATAGGGTTTATGGGATATATAAAAAGCTGTATGTGAAAGCAAGAATCTTTGGAAAGAAATGTCCTACAGGGTGTGAATGCGAACAGCAATATGATACAGTATTGAAAATAGGTGCAAAAATAAGTAACTCTCTTTACCCTTTCTGCAGGTGTCATATCAATCTTGCATAGTGATTTATACTAGTTGTGTCTAATTGACTCCTACCATTTACCATCAAAGCTAGGTTGAATAGCTTAAATCTGTTCAATTGAGTCAATTGCTCAATTTGAATAGAACATACCCTTTGTTCTGGGAATAAGTATATAACGTGCACTTTTAAAGAAAGGGACTAGCAATTTCTAGAGAAGTATTATTTATCTAAAAGTAACAAAAACTCTTAAATATATGAGGAAGTTATCTACATAGGACCTATTTTATAATACATTATACCACAATCTATGGAATGCAGATGCTGGAAACAGATTGACTGTATTTAAATCCCATATTGGGCAAGATACTTAGCCTCTCAGTGTCTTCATTATTTCAAAAGTGGATAATAATGACAGTACTAACCTTGTGGGAATGTTGTGTGGTTAAAACGATTAATAAATGTTAAGTATTTGGAACTGTGTCTGGCATATAGGAAGTTCTATGGAAGTTTTTTTTAACATAAAAATTTTATCTTCCATATAGGATTAGATAGTGTGATGATTAATACTGAGTGTCAACTTGGTTGGATTGAAGGATGCAAACTACTGATCTTGGATGTGTCTGTGAGGGTGTTGCCAAAGGAGATTAACATTTGAGTCAGTGGGCTGGGAAAGGCAGACTCACCCTTAATCTGGGTGGACACCATCTAATCAGCTGCCAGAGTGGCCAGAATATAAAGAAGGCAGAAAAGCATGACAAGACTAGACTGGCTTAGCCTCCCAGCATACATGCCTCTCCCATGCTGGATGCTTCCCGCCTTTGAACATGGAACTCCAGGTTCTTCAGCTTTGGGACTCAGACTGGCTTCCTTGCCCTTCAGCTTGCAGATGGTCTACTGTGGGACCTTGTGATCATGTGAGTTAATACCCCTTAATAAACCCCATACACATATATATACATACACACACATTTATGTGTGTTTTTCACAATGCCCTCCACTTTTTCTCCTAGTCTTTTTCATTCACCCTCTTCCAGACCATCCGCCCTTTACTCCAGGTTCAGTGCTCACTCATTTGCCCACATTTACTACTGCACCCTGCTCTTCGTGTGTGTGTGCGTATATATATACGCACACACATATGTACACACACGTGTGTGTGTACGTACACACACGTATATGTGTGTGTGTGTACGTATGTGTGTATATATATATATCTTATTCATTCTGTTTCTCTAGAGAACCCTGACTAATACAGATAAGTAAACTCTTCTAAAGCACTAAGAATAGCACCTGGCAGGTACATAATTACTACATGCATTCCCTAGTATTACACAAATTGGAAATTATTTACACTTTCCATTAATCAGTCATTATATTGGTGCTGATAAAGGGATATAACAATTGGATAAAGAAAAAAAGTAGCCTTTATTTAGCACCAACTTTGTGTCCATCACCCCATCACCCCATTAGCCATCAGCATTAAATTGTCTCTGCTAATTTTCACTAAAACCAAGTACAACTGCCACAATTTTACGCAAGAGGTGATAAAACCCAGGAAGGTGAACCAAGAGACAAACCATAAAAACATGAAGCAAATGAGTCTTGGAGAACTCAGACTTGCCAGACACCAAAATCCAAGCTCATTCTGCTAGATTTCATAGTTTGTGTTTTCAAGGAGCTAACAACTTAGTGAGTAGATACATACACATAAATAATTATGGGCATACCAGATATTGACAAACATCTAAACAAAGATATAAGGAGTATCTGAACACAGCAAAGGGAGAGGCATCAGATTGGAGAGGATAGAGGAAGCGCTTTAGAAAAAGGATGGTATTTGTTTTCAATGCCAGAGAAAAGTATTCCTTCAAAAACAATGATCACTGGCTGCAGAACTTGTTTTGCATTGGGTACAATATTCAACGAAGAGCAGGGTGCAGTGGTAAATGTGGGCAAATGAGTGAGCACTGAACCTGGAGTAAAGGGTGGATGGACTGGAAGAGGGTAAAGGAAAAAGACTAGGAGAAAAAGTGGAGGGCATTGTGAAAAACACACACAAAAACTCATGCCTTGGGACACTTGAAACCTTGGAGAACCATGCTGAACACAAACCTTGTGTGCTTTCTCAGACTTAACTGCCTGTTTATCTACAAGGGTTACATGTGCCTCTTGGGCAACGATGCCCATGCTCATGCTATCTTTGCATAGCTCCCCAGCAGCTGTAGTCTGAATTGAAGTCACGGAAATGCAGAACCTTGCCTCCCTCATGCCAAGCCCTCTTAGTGCTAAGGTATCTCTCCACTTCCTAACTTGGAAAAAACACCCTATAGAGAGGTTTGGGATCTGATTGTGGGCACAGCTGCCAAGAGGTTAAAGGATGCAACCTTGGGGAGTTATCTCTGTGTGGAGTAAACTTGGATCAATGAACAAAAAGAGGTGGCAGGGTGCGAGGAAGGTGAGTTCCCTTTCATTTCTTGCTTCTCTGGGCTATTCTGAGGTGCAGTTTCCACTGAGTGCCTAGCACACACATGGGCTGAGAAACCTGCTATGCCCCATTGCAGTTCACTGTTTGGCAAATGCCAGCTAGATTGCTCAGAGCATCACATTGCTTTGCATCTACGCTTGCTTTGCATCTACCCTTGCTTTGCATCTACCCTTGCTTTGTTTCTTTTTTTTCTTTTTTCCTACCTTACCATGGGCTTCTGCCTCTCAAATTAAAAACCAAATAAAACAAAACAAAAACAGACCTTTCATCCTTGCCTCAGGCTCTGCTTCCTGGCAGACTAGAACTAAGAGAAAAACAATGTGTTTCCCTATTTACCTGTACAATGGTCTATCCCTAATTTTCTAGCACTTCTTATGAACCCTTTAAAAATTCTGAAAAGTTTCATAAAGAGAGTGAATTAAACCATGCATGGTGATGCATGCCTGTAATCCAGCTACTCAGTAGACTGAGGAGGATGTCTTCTGATGTAACCATATTCCTAAAGAGAAAAAGTCCTCCTTGATCTGTGCTCTTGCTCTGAACCTCAGCTACATCAAGGAAACGCCTTGGGTCCTGGAGGGGAAGCTCCTTCCTTGGTGGACTCACCTCCTCTAATACAGCTTTGATAGGCCTAGCATCGCTGGGCAAGTCACCCACCACCTCTGCCTTGTGCAGAATTTGCATTATCTAAAGATCACTTTGTAAGCTATGGTCCATTCGCCTTGGCAAATACTGTTTAAATATAGCATCCATAAATAAATGTTAAATAATTCATGAACATAATTTTGTAAATTCTGCTAGGCCACACCTCTCTGGGGGCATATTTATGAACATGCATCAGCCCGGAATCAATGTGTCTGCCAAGCTCCTTGCCTCTGAGGCAGAATTCCCACATCTAGCCCAAAATGCTGCAAACGGCTCCAATTCCCCTTTAGTAGTCATCCATCATACTGTCACTTTAATTCAGATGCTGCTACTTGTTTTAATAACATACATCTTACACAAAGAATATTGCTAACACAAGAATCTTGGGGTAGATTTTTACAACCTCATAAAATGGTATTAACCCCCTGATCCCTGATGTTCTTTTCATGCAGCAGGGGCCTCTGAATGCTTTCCCTGCCCCCTCCACGCCCTCCAATCTTCCTGATGCTTATCAATAACCTTTGTTCATGGGCTATATAGCACCAGGACCTGACATCAATCACTGCAGTAAAAATATTATTCCTCCAGCATTCCCCTGAAGAATTATGGAAAGAATAAAAGTGTTATTGCAGGAATTATTTAGCAAACAATAGATGGATAAAATGTATTACGGTAAGTGTTAAATTATATCACCTCATTATGGAGAGCCAACTTCAGATACCATGAAGGTGGCTCACTGCCTTTTCTAAGTGGTTCAGAAGAACAATGGCATAGACCACAAAAGATTTCAAAAGAAAACACCAGACTATCACAACTAGGATATATTCTACTGAGGAGACATTTGTTTGGGGGAATAATTTGGAAGAATGCCTACTCCTCCCCATTTTGAATAGTAAGTTGGAATTCACAGATGAACAATGGGGATTTTATATTTAGTTGTTGACTATAGAATGCTATTCTAGGAAAGAGAGATTCTTAAGAATATAGACATGTGGTCTAATCGCCCCCACTACCACTTAGCCACTCCTCACACTTTCTGCACACTCCTCTAGCAGGGGTTGGGGGGACCATTTTCATTGGTGAGAGAAATATACATCTATTACAATTGAGTATTAGTTGGTTATAGAAAAGTGGACCATACCAATATTCGTAGCCTCTGCCAGTGTTGGAAAATAATGTTCTCAAAATATCAGATTAAGCCAATTACTGAAATCAGGCCTGCATTTTAAATACTATTAAGGATACCTAAACAAGGTTGGAAACCATGTTTTTTTTTTTTTTTTTTTTTTTTTTTTTAATCAGTTAATGCAGATTTTTTTCCTTTTCTAACTTTTTTTTCTTTTTCTTTTTCTTTTTTTTTGTTAGGCACAATGTTACACCGGGCTCCTGGGATTCATTTGATCAACATGATTAAATTATTTCCTTACTCAGCTAGAAGGAAATTACTAGTTACCAGACATTATGTGTCTGTTAATTATGTGCAATAAGGCTCTCTCCTATCACACCAGCTCCTGCATTCATGTTCTGTGCATTTTAAAGGCATTATCTTAAAAAAATTTAAATATTGAAAAGGGACAGCTATAATTTTGTTTCATCTATTTAATAAATAAGTAATCTGTGAAATCAATGGTACAAAGTGTTTCTTTGCTCTTTGTGTCAGCATAGACATTCTTAGGAAGAACATACTAAAAGATTCTTTTCACTTCTGTTTTCACAAAAGAATGTTTCTCTGTCAGCTTTCTAGGGCAACAGCCAGGTCTTCTGTTACCGAACAGAGTGAATATGAGCATTGCCAAAAATACAAAAACAAAACCCTGTGATTGCGTGGCTCCTCAATGCGTTCTGCTCACCTGGGGTGGGTGATGGTGCCAAATTTACATTCCCTCTTGTAGCTCAATCTAGAATAGGAGCTTTCAAAAGAGATTTTTTTCTTTTTTCCTTTCTTGCAAAGGAAGAGACAACATATGGTAGCTGAGAGGCCTTATTTTGCCTCCTAATGAAATGATGTGCTTCTGTTTCATATTAAAGTGTTAATCGGTCTGAAATTAGGTCTTACCAAAAAAAAATAGTGCTTTTAAAATACTTAATATGATTCATTTTCTGCAGTCAAAGCCAGATGACTTTTATTTTTGTATCAAAAAGAGAAAGTGGAAAGCTAGCTCTTCCTCTCCTGATGCCCCCACACTTCCCCATCTGTCTGCGCTTGGGACCCAGATCCAATAACCGGTTTATAGAACAGAAAGCTCTTTAGAGTCAGAGCTTGCGCCAAAGCCTAGAAGGTTTTGTTTGAGTTTGAGAATCTTCATAGGTTTATGAAATCTCAACAAATATTTCAAAGAAGGAAGTTTCACATTTGAAGTAGGTGATCCTATTAGGCGCTGAGAGACAGCGCCTTTGTTGTGGGCCCAGGCAGCATTTTATGTAAGATAGAGCCGTGCCCCATTAATATGCCAAGACATCACTTTCATGCCAGAAACAGATAGGGCTGAACTTGTTTCATGCACTTTGGCTTTCATTGTTAATAATGAATGACGAAAGTTCAGAGGAGAGGAACTAAGTGGATACTCGGCTTTAAAAGAATGAATTTTAACAAGCAACATGCCAAACTAGTCAGACACACCACTTAGATGGTCAGCAAAGAATACACAAAGAGAGAACTCATCCTGCAACTCAGTCCACAGTCAGCAGTTCACAGGGAGCCCACTGTGGGGACACTGGTTATCCTGTGAGCCAGGAGAAGCAGGAGGTGACTCCCCTTCAAGATAGATTTGAGCTGCTTCAGGTCAAGTGAAATGTGCTTCTCCTATCCCCACCTCACTCCCAAGGCCTGAGGGTGGTAGGAGGACCCAGGAGTCACAAAATTGGAAGCTCTTGTCCTGGTTTCACAGAATGGGAAGGAGATGGACATTGAAACAGGAATAAGAAATTAATTTTAAATCTTAATGGATAAAAATATTGATTAAGTGAATTAGAGCTTCTTCTAAGTAAAGCCAATACTTGAAAATTTACAATTTCTTTTATTCCTTCCTTTCTTCTTCCTTCCTACCTTTTCCTTAGTTTCTCCTTCCTATACTCCTCCCTTTCTTCATTTTTCCTCCTTCCTGTTCTTCCCCTTGCCTTCTTTTTCTTCTCTCCTTCCTTCCTTCATCCCTTCCTCCCACCTTATATTTCCTCCTTCCTTCCTTCCTCCCTCACTTCCTTCCTCCTTCCTTCCTCCCTCCCTTTCTCACTCCCTCCCTTCCTTCCTTAATTTCTTTCTCTTTCTTTTTCTTTATTTTACTTTATAAGTTGACTTTCTGGAGAAGGAAGTAAATAACAAAAAACACACTTTGAAGATCACTTACATAGTATTTATTCATTCAACCAATATTCATTAAGTGCTTACTTCATGCTAGATATCTGGTAGGTATCCAGGATAGAAGATTGAACAAAACACACCCAGCCCCTTCTCTCAAGAGCTCAGAATTTAAGCTGCTGGGCTCAATACAATTTCAGCTCAGTCTCCTACACTATCTACAGTCACAACTTTGGAGGATTATAACTGATCATCTGTTCCATCAGTTTAATCATCAAAGATTCCAGTTCATTCATTCAACTTGACATCTAGAACAACAAAACAGACATTTTAGCAACTGATAGTTTAAAAAGATTTTCCACAATAAGGAATAAAACCACACAATTTGGGAATTTAAGTGGAGATTTGAATGATCTGGAATGTCAAATTATCTGAACAACACATTTCAGGCTGTCTTAAATATGTTGTAAGAGAGTGGGTGGGTAAGGAGAAAAGGACCCTGCACTGGTAGCCAGGACATGGTAATTGTAGCCTGTCATACCCATGGTCTAAGGGTGACCTCCAGCACAGCCCTTCATGATTCTTAGCAGCCTGATCCATTATAGTAGTGTTTTACTGTCTGCCTTCTATACCTTACTGAATTGATGTGAAGATCAATACAAATGCTATACAAATAGAGTGAATTAAACTAATATCTTTTGATAGTCAAAAGCCCTGTAAATTTAAATTCTGGGCCTTCAAAGCCAAATTTTAGAAAAGAATTGCTTGATATTTAACGCCATACAAATGAGCACATTCTCATGCTCTCAGTTTAGCAGAGTGCCCTAATTTTAGGCACTTCTCTGAGATGCTGAGGCTCTTGTCCTGGCATTCAAATCAAAGCATTCTTTATAGATAATCTATAGGAATATTTCACTTTAGGTGTCAGAATTTGCTTTAGAGTATCTTCCTAGCCACATCTAGACCATGGCAGACCAGCCTTAGGGATAGATGCAATATCATTGCTTATAAAACTGAAGTAAGATATTGACTTGCTCTTTTGCCACCTTAGAAAGTCAGGCTGATACAGATGGATCATGAACTGATTACTAGCTTGTATTTTTGCAAGGCTACAAAATATGGAAACTCAGTTTTGCTTATTTTTCTATTAGTTGAAACCACCAGTTGTCTCAGTGCCACAACTGTAGATGTGCCCTGTAAGCCTCGTCAGCTGTGCCTTTGACTTGTAAACCCACTGCTATTTGCAGTTTGATGACTAGATGTCTTTCCATGTCAGCAGGATTCAGTGCACACATTCGTGTTGCTTTGTGCAGAATTGTTCCTTTGTCTTATACAATTTGCCTCCCAGCTACCCTCATCTTATGCATCTTAGCAACCAATCCTAGAATGTCTTTCTCCCTGGAACACACATTTTTCTTCTGCGGTTTGAATTTTGGATGTCATGGTCCTTGTCTCTTCTCTGGAGACTGGCCTTGGGTGTCTAATTGAAATGCCCCTTTATTTCCCTTGCTTGGATAATACTTAGATTCCTGTTCTCTTTAGATTATTCCTCCAAATTTGGAACCTAGCTATAGCCTTTGGACTTTTGCTTTACAATCTCTTGAAAGATAAACTCTTCCCTGATAAGAAACATTATTGATATTTCTTTTACATCCCTTCTGCTTTTTTGTACTTCAAGTATTTAGAAATGTACAACATTTACAAAATAACATTGTCTATAATAGCAAAAATGAGACTTACCTGTTCATCAATAAATTAGTGAAATAAAATGTGCTATATTAGCGTGACAGAATATTAAGCAACATTAATGACATGTATGCAGATGAATATTTACTGACATTGAATATATACATGATATATTAAGCAAAGATAGCAAAGCACTCCTCTACAACCAATTAGTCAATTTGCTATCTATCTACTTGTCTACATGATCTTGACCTATCTTTCTATCTAGTTCATTAGAGCAAATAATTGTTTACTTATGGATGGTAGGAGTAGGGGCATATTTTATTTTCTCCTTTATGCATAGATATACTTTTCAATTTTCTAAAATAAATATTTATTGCCTTTGAAATAATTTAAAAAGCACCAAAGATTAAAGCAAAATAATAAGACTCCTGGCTAGTGCAGGTCTCATGGACACATTGGGAGATTACACCACATCTTGACTCAGCACTGATTATGAGTTCTCCTAATTCCCACCATTAGCCTCTCAGGAATCAGGTACTCTATGTACAATATATACCTTTAGCTTTTGCACAGTAAGTTATATGAAGTAGGTATTCCGTGAATGGTTGATGAATTTAAATAAACCAGAATCTTTCTCTAGTGCACTCTGTATCTCTGTGCCCTGTAAATGCTAAGAATAAAGAATGCATTGTTAAGTGAATGGTATAACTTAGGTTCTTCATACCTACGGTAAGTTTGACTGTGACTCCCACTTATTCATGACTCCTGAATTCACATCCTCTGCCATGTGACTGTACAGTTTCTCCCCCTAAAGGCAGAGTACACTTCTCCGCCCATTAACTTTAGGCTTGACTACATGTCCTGCCTATGGGATATTAGCAAACATACAAGCAGAGGATTGAAATGTGCTTGCACATTTCTTCCTTGAGCTTCTATCATCATCATGAGAAGATAATGCCTAGGCTAGTTTACTAATATGAGGAGGATGGGAAACATATAGACAAGATTTGAACCTGATGTATAATGTGGAACCGTGCTTAGTTGAGCCAAACCTGTTACAGCATACAAACCACCTTCTCACTGCCAGCCCAACAGCAAATGCATGAATGAGAATAAATTATTATTGCTTTAATCCAGTATGTTTATGATAACTTGTTACTTAGCACCATTATAGAATTAGCTGATCAATACATATCCTGGATGTTAAATTTTATTATATCAGTAGTTGCATATAAGATATTAGTAAAACTTGATAAAAAGTACATAATTCCAGATATAACAAGGATCACAACATAGTCTTCAATTACTATATATTTCCAGAAAATGGACAAGACAGGTCTAAAGTTTAAGAGTATAAAGGAATTGAGAAGCCTCTTAGAAGTCAATTCAGGTAAAGTGAGCCACTCAAAACAACACTTGAGTTTTGACTGTTAGACAGGAACACCAATTTCAAATGCGGCATAGTGTAAACATGTACACCATCTAGTCCTACAGACTCAGGTTTGGGTCCTTGAGAGAGAAGGAGGTAGAAGCCATAGCAGTGCATGATGACAGATTGAGTGGAACACAGAGGAAGCTCAAGTAATGACCGATAATAACTGACCATACTTGTGTGGGAGCAGATATGAGACACAGTTTAGGCTTTTCCCAAATTCTAAGATACAGCATATTGAAGAAGATGTGCTTCATAAAAATAATGGCAAGAGCCAGGGTAAAATGTGTTTTGTTACTGTTTTATACGACTTCATTAAGATGAGCCCATTTGTTCTCATGGCCTAGTGAGGCATCAGGAAACTCAAGTTGAAAGAATGCTGTTTCACATCAATAAGCAGAGGTGGGATCTCATCATGTTGCTGCCAAACTGGGGTATTTCACTTGAGTTCACCACTAGTTCAAAATACCCAAACGTGCATCCAGGAAGTTTATGAAGTCATGTGAAATCCTCTTTTAATGTTTTTGCAACTTTGCCTGAAAATTGCTGCTCACAAGGCCATAGTGACTCAAGAAATGAAGTGTAGCATGGGTTGCCAAAGAGAAAAATCAAAGCATCACTAAAGGTGTTCTACATCTGAGGAACATCAACCTAGATATGAAAGAAAATAACTATTACCTTAATTTTATAAATTAAAAACAGTCAGAGCTGCTCTTTTTATTTTGAAACTTTTTAAATAAAATAGTGGCCGTAGACAGATTTTACATACTCTTGTGGTTTCTACTGAACTCGTACTTTCAAAAAAATGTTCTGTTTGCTTTTGGTAAGATTTGAATTGGTCATAAGTATGTGGACACCAAAAATTAAAATGCTACTTAAACTTTTACCAACTGTTTAATATACATCAAACAACCTGCATGAATCCTTTTATAGTCTTTTTGACCTACCCTGTCTGCATCTTAATCATTTTCTTGTTGTGCCAATATTGTTTGCATAAGAGTAGGTTTATAATTTATGTTTTTTATTAAAAGATGTCTGTAGAAAAGAGATTTACCATGGCTCTTCAGAAAATTATATTTTTAATCAGCTGTAGAAATTCATGGTACTTTCTACATATGGGGCACCTATTACAATGATCCAAACAGACCAAAGCCAACAAATAATCGTGTCTGTCTATTGTTAATTCTTAGAAAAACAAACATATGTTTTGAATGTCGTTACTGCTAAATTAGCAGGAGCAATCAGGCATCCTAGGAGAATAAAATAAAAATGCAGAGTACTATAGTATAATTACTATTTGCATTTAAAGTGTGTGCAATACTTTTCTAATTCCATGTAGTAATAGTAATGTCTAACATTTACTGAGATCTTTGTGTGTGTCAATAAATAAGAGGATTACCTCAGTTAATCTTCACAACAATCACATGATATAGATACTATTATACCCATTTTGCATATGAGGGAAGAAACTGAGGTTTGGAGAGATAGAATCTCTTGTCCAAAGTTGCAGAGCTACTCAGCAGACGCAAAGATTCAAGCTTGGCAGGTTTGACTCTATTGCTCATGCTATATGGTAGGCCTTCATTATTAATCTGCTATGCTAATGTTTGGTTTAGATACTAATTTTGACATAACAGTATTTAATTTTATCAGTAACAGAGAAAGTTCTATCATTTTGAAGGAAATAACTCTTCAGCACCTACTTCTAGAGTGGATTGTGATGGGAGAAACAAAGGATTTATCTGAAACAAAATACATTGCTTATATTTCTTACCAAAATAATGATCATGGATATGCCTAATGGTACCCGAAGATTACTCTTTCTTTAGTGATTTAAAAAGACAAACTGTAAAAGGCAACTCATAGCTTATTAGTGTTCAAATTTTTAGAAAATGAAGTGCTTGATTGACATGCAAAATTTAAGGAATAAGGATAGAGGTACAAACTGGAGGTCACATGCTGTGGTCACAAACCCTGAAATGCATTTATTTATTTATTCGCTTAATGGGTAATTATTGAGTACCTACAAAGTGCATTGTTGTAGGTATGAAGAATCAACAATGAACAGGTCAGACAAAACTATATCTTCATGGAGCTTACATTCTAGTTGGCAGAGGAACAAATAAAAAGTTTGTAAGTTCTTATAGTAATAAGTAATATGATTTAAAAATAATGTAGGTGACGGCAGAGATGGAGAAAACAAGGCTGCATGTTTGTTAGGTGAAAAAGGCTGTAATATCACAGCTTCTAATTACATTAATGTAAAAAGAAGAGTGTAACATTCTGTCTTGATACTACCCTTACGCAAGGTGATGTAGGTGCCTTAGTTGATTAGTGAATCACATCACTAACTGATTTCTTACTGTGAATGAATATGTGTAACTACTAATAAAATTCAAAAGTCTTGCTCATGTGGAGCTTATTAACAAATCAGAAGAAATATAATACACACGTACTAAAGTAAAAGAGAGGAGGATGGAGCATGTCTCTTGTACCCATCCTGAAGTGGAGTTCAATCAGCAATTCAGAAGAGAAAAATCCTAGAGGCTGGAATGAGGATGGGGGTAGGACAGGCTCCTTAGGGGAGGAAAAAAATCAAATTTGGAATTTAAAAATAGGTGGATGGGTTATCTTTCTGATGTGCTGCTGGACTTGGTTTGCCAGCATTTCGTTGAGGATTTTTATGACTGGGTTCATCAGGGATATCAGCCTGTAGTTTCTTTGTTATCGTTGTGCCTTGCCAGATTTTGGTATCAGGATGACACTGGTTTTGTTGAATAACTTACGGAGGAATTCCTTCTCCTTTATTTTTTGGAATAGTTTCAGTAAGATTGGTACCAGCTATTCTCTATACATCTGGTAGAATTCAGCTGTGAATCTGTTTGGTCCAGGGCCTTTTTTGGTTGGTAGATTTTTATTACTAATTTACCTTCATAACTCATTATTGGTCTGTTCAGGATTTTATCACAATCAAAGGGGCTTTTTTCTGGGATGCAAGGATGGTTCAACATATGCAAATCAATAAATGTGAATTACCACATAAACAGAATTAAAAACAAAACCCATATGATCATCTCACTAAGCACAGAAAAAGCATTTAATAAAATCCAACATTCCTTCATGATAAAAACCCCTCAACAAACTAGGCATCAAAGGAACATACCTCTAAATAGTAAGAGCCATCTATGAAAAACCCTCCACCAACATCATACTGAATGAGAAAAAGTTGAAAACATTTCCCTTAAGAACTGGAACAAGACAAAGATGTCCACTCTTTCCACTCCCATTTAACATAGTACTGGAAGTCCTAACCAGAGCAACTAGGCCAGAGAAAGAAATAAAAGGCATCCAAATGGGAAGGGAGGAAGTCAAATTACCTCTGTCTATCAAAAACATAATTCTATACCTAGGAAACCCTAAAGATTCTTCCAAAAGACTCCTAGACCTGATAAATTACTTCAGTAAACATTCAGGATACAAAATCAATATACAAAAATTAGCAGTATTTTTATACACTAATAACATTCAAGTCAAGAACCAAATCAATAACTTGATTCTATTTACAGTGGATGCACACACACACACACACACACACACACACACACTCACACCACAAATACCTAGGAATACGTTTAACCCAAGGGGTGAAAGATTTCTATATGGAGAACTACAAAACACTGATGAAATAAATCACAGGCGACACAAACAAATGGAAAAATATTCCATGCTCATGGATTGGAAGAATCAGTATCATTAAAATGACTATACTGCTAAAAGCAATCTACAGATTCAATGCAATTTCTGTTAAATCATCAAAGTCATTTTTCACAGAATTAGAAAAATATTCTGAAATTCATATGAAACCAACAGGAGCCTGAATAGCCAAATCAATTGTGACCAAAAAGAACAAAGCTAAATCCCTCACATTACCTGACTTGAAACTATACTACAAGGCTGTAGCAACCAAAATAGCATGGTGCTAGTATAAAAATAGACATATCGACCATATAGAATAGAGAACACAGAAATAAAGACACATACTTACAACCAACTGATCTTTGATAAAGTTGACAAAAATAAGCAATGGGGAAAGGACACCCTGCGTAATAAACAGCCCTAGGATAGCTGGCTAGCCATATATACACAGAAGAATGAAACTACACTCCTACCTTTCACCATATACAAAAATTAACTCAAAACAAATTAAAGACTTAAATATAAGATTTCAAACTATAGAAATCCTAGAAGAAAACCTGGGAAAAATTATTCTGGACATTTGCCTAGACAAAGAATTTATGACTAAGACCTCAAAGCAAATGCAATTAAAAACAAAACTTGACAAATAATTCTAAAGAGCTTCTGCACAGCAAAATAAACAATCAATAAACAGACAACCTACAGAATGGAAGAAAATATTTGCAAGTTATGCATTTGACAAAGGACTGATATCCAGAATCTATAAGGAATTTAAACAAATCAACAAGAAAAAGAAACAACCCCTTTAAAAAGTGGCAAAGGACATAAACAGACACTTCTCAAAAGAAGACATACAAGCAGTCAACAATTGTGAAAAAATGCTCAACATCACTAATCATCAAAGAAATGCAAATCAAAACCCCAATGAGGTACCATCTCACACCAGTCAGAAAGGCTATCATTAAAAAGTGCAAACATAACAGATGTTGGTGAGGATGCAGAAACAAGGGAACACTGATACATTGTTGGTGGGAATAAAAATTAATTCAGCTCCTATGGAAAACAGTATACAAATTTCTCAAAAAAAATGAAAAATGGAACAACCAGTCAATGCAGCAATCCAATTACTGGGTATATACCCAAAGGAAAATAAAACATTTTATCAAAAAAACTCCTATACTCAAATCTTTATTGCAGCATTATTCCCAATAGCAAGTCACAGAATCAACCTAAGTATCCATCAACAGGAGATTGGATAAAGAAAATATGCACATACACAGCATGGAATACTGGGCGACACAAAAAAAGGATTAAATCATATCCTTTGCATCAACATAGATGTTTCTGGAGGCCATTATCCTAAGTGGATTAACACAGGGACAGAAAAAAAACCCTGCATGTTCTCACTTATAAGTGGGACCTAAGCAATGGGTGCCATGGGCATAAAGATGGAGACAATTGACAATGGGGACTCAAAAATAGGGGAGGGAGAGAGGGGGGCAAGGATTGAAAAACTACCTATTGGTTACTATGCTCACTATATGGGTGATGGGTGAATAGAAGTCCAAACCCCAGCATTGGACAATATACTCATGTAACAAACCTACATATGTACCTTCTGAATCTAAAATGAAAACAAAAGTAGCTAGAGTTTGATTAGGCAGAGACATGTCAGTCTGTCCTGGAAGATTTTTGAAAAGAGAGTCTATGTCTGTCCTCTTACCCCTCTCTGTTCATATCTCTATTGCAGCAATTATTTTCTCCTGGTGAACTACACGCAACCATTTCCAGAGCTCTTATGGCAGGCAGAAGTATAAGAAATGTGATGACACAGAGTCTTGGACTAAGAGGCGAACTGTGGGGTTGGGGGGTTTTCCAGCCATGTGATCTTGGCTATGTCACCAAACCTCTCTGGGCCTCAGTTTTCTCACTTGAAGAAATGGCACAACAATAATTTCTCTGCCCCCTTCTTAGGACTACATGGAGCTTAAATGAGAAAAAGTGATGATGTGGAAATGCTCTCGCTGGACCATAAAATACTATACAGCCACTAGGGCCTGGCAGGCACTCCTCTCTAAAAGTAGGCAACACAAAAGAGACATGTCTTACAGAGATTTTAGAAATTACCTTCCCCAATCCTTAAATTTTGCAGATTAGGGAAACCAAGGATCAAGGTAGTTAATGAACATCTATGAGAACACACTACTAGAGTGTGGCAGAACCTACTTCCCTAATTTCTAGACTCTCAGTGTTCTTTCTACCGTGCACTATTGGTTGAACCATGGCATTGCATCAGTACTAAAGGGAAACTGCATTAAAGGGAATAACGCTGAAAAAAAAAATGCCTCCGAGTTTAACTTCGGATGTGCAATCAGTGCCTTGGTCCCAGCTGATGCCTTGATTCTGTTTGCTCTGGAAATAGTATTTTAGCCAGCACCTGTGAGGTGTCACTACCTCCCACCCCAAGCACTTTCCATGTGGCAAGACGGTAAGACTTATAGCAGACTAAACTGAGAGAGTGTTACCTACTTAAACTGTTTTTCTGACTTAATAAGAATTTTTCATCTACAGCAAGCCATCTTAAAATATTGTCTATACACAAACAGTCACTCTGAATAATAGGTCTGCACACAGTAAATGTCACCTCTCTAAATCACAGGAGACCTCGGCAGCACAGCACAGGAGGCTCCATAACAGTTTAAACTTCAGCCTCCCATTTATTATGGATGTGTTTATAAATCTCAGAGGGCACTCTTCTGCCTCCTGGGAAATCCAAAAACGGTGCCGCTGTTTGTCAGGGTGACTTGTCCTGGATGTTGAAGTCCTGGCCATGCTTCTTACACCCGGATCCCATTTGGCTCCAAAGTGGGTCAGCCAAGGTTGTTGTCAAAGATGTCATTTTCTCATCTTTAATGACCAAAAAACTCTGTTCCAGCAAAAGTATATGGGACTTTGAAAACAGAGGGGTTTTTAGAATCGATGTGGGAGCTTTCTTTCTTTTTTTTTTTCCCTTTACCTTGAATAAATGATCTTCTCTACAAAAGTGCTTTGAGTTTCTCACATGAGGGAAGCAAAAGACAGCTTACACAGCAATGGCATTGAAAAACTCCTTAGCCATTCCCATCTGTCTTGGTTAGTATGAATACTTTAGCATTAAGTGGAGAAAAGGAGAATCCATCAATAGTTAATAACTGACCTTAAGATGGGAATTCAAAGTTCACCACAATTACACCCAAGTGTCAGGGAACACACATGGGACACTATCAATATATTTGAGTACAAGAGCCTGGGATGGCAAATTTAAATACCATCAGAGAAAGAACTGGGCATTATTTCATGAGAAAATATTGTTACTATGTCCGCCAGCCCATGCTCAGATACTCAGAACCAAAATTCTCAGTTAGGAATAATTGTGGGAGGTAAGCATAATGTAAAAGAGCAAGTAAGAGTCAAGCTGAAATTCCATCATGTGGTGAGGTTGTAAACAAAATGTTTCTTAGATTCAAAGGCAGATTGTATTTTAAAGGTGGAAATGAGATTCAGTAAAAGATTAAAAGAAAATATGTTTGTGCTGAGATACTCAACATGGATTGTCATCAAGGATGTGCAAATTAAAACCACAATGAGTTATCACTACACTGGAATGGCTAAAATTAAAAAGATCATCAACACCAAAAGCAAAACAACTAGAATTCTCTCACACACTGTGACACTGCTGGTGGGAGTGTAAAAGTGGTACAACCACTGTGGAGAACTATTTTCTAGTCTCTTACAAAGCCAAATGCACACATATTTTATGACCCAACTATTTCATTTCTGGGTACTTACCTTGAAGAAATGAAAAGTGTATGTTCACAAAAAAGACTTGTCCAAGAATATTCATAGCAGTTTTATTCATGATGGCAAAAATTTGGATGGCAGCCAAATATCCATCAAAAAAAGTAGTAAACCTGGCAGCATAGTCACAGAATGAAATATTAATTGACAATACCAAGGAATGAATCATAGATGCAAGTACATCGATAGATCTCACAAACATTGTGTTGAACAAAATCAGCTAGACACAAAAGAGTACATCCTTATATGATTCTATTTAAATAAAGTTCAAGAACAGGCAAAACTCGTCAATGGTAATAGAAATCCGAATGGTGGTTCTCTCTGAGGGTAGAGGGGGACACAAAAAAGAGAGGAGGAAAATCCCCTGGCAGGGATGCTTAGTGTTCCTTGCATGGGTGCATATAGACAAGTTAAATTTTGGACTTAAGTTCTACTCATTTTATCTATTCATTAATTTATGTAATTATACCCCGATTAAAACAAAGATAAATATATGTGGATTAAGAAATGTAAAACTAATTGTCTTCCCATTGCTCATAATTATAAACGCTTGTTACTCAAACGGTGGGCCACAAGGCTGTCAGCTGGGTGTTTTCCAGGAATGTAGAATCTGGCTTCAGACCCAACCTATTGAGGCAGAGTGTGAAATTTAATAAGAAACCCAGAAAATTCATATGCACATGAAAGTCTAAGCATGGTTATAACAGTACCCTTCGAGGGAGTTGCCTCAACTTCATTTGTATAGTACAAAAGTTGCTCTTAATCAAAGTGCACCGTCAAGTCCTCGTTCAGCCAAGAAATGGACACGTCCCATAGCTAGGCCAAGCAGATTCTCTGTCCTTAGATATTATCTCTAAATGGAAGAAAGCAAACATCGAAAAATAGCTGAAGTTCATTCATTCAATGATGGTGGCAGATGAGACAGGTGCATGGTTCTTGCTGCCACCATCTCTTCACTCTTAGATTTGTCTGTGTTAGGAGCCTGGTTCTCTACTCCTGCATTGAATTCTGTGAGTTACCTGTTTCTTTCCAGTAAATTCACTTTTGGTTAGGTTAGCCAGGCTTGGATTCTGTTGTTTGCAACCCAGATCCTTAACTGATATTCTGCATTGACTCATCCAAAATATTTAAGGACTCTAAATGTAGTTTTTCATTGCATGGCAAAAAGCTGATTGTGATTTTGTTTTCTGAAAGCTTTTTTTTGTTTGTTTTCAGAAAACTGAGTTATGAGGCACTATAGGCCAGTAAAAAAGATTACCTTAGAATCTTCCATACCATCTCATTTTATCAATGCAACCTCAGGAGACTTAAGTCCCCAGAAGGTTCGACATTTATAAAATAATTCCCCTGGTTGTGGCCATTCACATTTATTCTTCTCTGTTTTGCTATATACCTTGGAATGACAAATGGGGTAAAAATCAGTGGGAACCCTTAAAAATCAACCACAAAGAGGTAAAATTAATTTGAAATTCAGAGACTGATAAGCTGTTGCCTGGGTGGCCTGCTCACACTTTAGAATAGTATTTCTGAAATAAATATGACATTGCCAAGTTGGGGGAACAAAAATTAGTCTTCTGGTAGAAGGTTGACTGCTATGTAATAGAAGTCTGCTTTCAATTTTTCTTATTGCATACAAAAACAGTAAGAATCTTTTTGTGTTAAAAGTGAAAGCTCATTAAACTTTTTCATCCAAGTAGACGTTGACAATAGCACAATAATCCCTTTGCTTTCTTTTTTAAACCAAAGACATTAGTTGTGATAAAATCTATTGTTTTTTCATAAATATAGTTAATTTTAAAAGAAAGACTCAACTTTTGAACTTACTGATTTTCAATTAAATATGACTTCCTTGTTAACTTTGTGTAAACACACACACACATCAAAAATATTTATTTTCACTTTTATTGTCATCTACAAAAGGGGATTATTTTAAAAAATATAAATGAACTTCTAAATTTGCACCGTGACAGACTATACAACAGAATACCTCCTACTTGGTTTTCAAGGAATAAGTGTGACGTTGAATGGGACTTGATCATCCATCACCATAGCCATGGTTACAAAATGAAAATAAATTATTTCTGTATTTTGGAGAGACTCTTTTCTGGGACCAGGGACCATAGTACAAAAATATTTTAAACGAAGGAGAAAGGGATTACATGGCAGATACTACTAGTTGCCTATCTAGAATCTATTTCTCTTTTCTTCCTTACTAATAGGACCTGGGTTTATTCTGGGCTGCAATGTACTAGTTAAAATACTCCATTTTCTGGCCTTCTTCACAACTACATATGACAATAAGAGATAAACAGAAGTCATTGGGTTGGGATTCCTGGAAAGTTACTTAAAAGACTGAGTATAGAGGTGGTCCACTCTTTTATTCCCAACCTGTATTTCTCCTTTTGTGCAGAATATACATGTGATGACTGGAACACCCACTGCCATCTTGAACAATGAGGAGTCTTTGAGGTTGGAAGCCTTTTGAGGACTACCAAACCTTGCTAGAGATATGAGTCTCTATTCTATACGGGGCTCTTCTGTTAGGCATAGCTAAATCTAAATCTAATTATAAATGATACAGGTGGGTATTGGTTTCTTTACGTTATATCTCCTGGTTTGTGGGTTTGTCCCTTAGAATCAAATGTTAGAGCTGAAAGAAAACTCAGAACATCTAGGCAAAATTCCTCATACTGTAAGTAGGAAGAGGACCAGAGAGTTTCAACGATTGCCCGAGACCCTGCCAGAGTTATTTATCAAGAATCCATTAGAATCAGAATTTATCAAGCACACATTTTTATGCCTGTCAATGCAACACCTTCCAGGACCCAGAACATCCGTCTTCTTTCCAGGATACCTAATGTGCCTCTAAATGCATCGCCTTCCCTTGTTGAAATCTATAAAGTAGTGCAGATCTAATATATACTTTAATATTAAAAATATTAGGGAGAGAAGCTTATCTTTTTAAGCTCTACCATGCCTCCATAATAAATATGGGATGACAGAGAGTCAATGATCATTTTTATTCCATTCCTATGAGTGTACGTGCACATGCATGCCTGTGTGTCTGTTTCAAGGAGAGATAGTAGTAGTGTGAAAGCCATTTTTAGAGGAAGCAACTCAAACCGCTGACGGACAATGATGCCTGACAAGCATTTCTTTTATTGAATAATCCAGTTTACAAATGCATCCAGACAGACTGAGGAGACTTGACTGGGTTGAAAATATGACAACCACAATCAAAACCCAGACGGGAACTGTCCTGTGAATCATAAGGTTAGGACAGGGAGGTTTCTCCTCAATGAACTCAGCTAATTATAGTAGGTCCCCTGGTCAAGATATACACTGTTCCCCTCTATAGCAAAATCCTGTTCAGGAAAAAAAGAAGAGAGTTGAATTGCTCTAAGTACTTTGCAAGATCTGCTACTTGTGCTTGTTTGAAAGATTCGGAAGCACCGTGGCCTGGGTGCAGACTGACAGCTGAAAGTAAATCAAGACAGCAGTTGGGGAAAAGGCACTTGAGTAGCCAACTTGCCTGTTTCGTAGATCCTTACAGAGAATATAGGCATGCTGGGGCATTTTTGTCTTAGCAATTACTACTGAGATTTGCCATTGCAGTGATCCATGGGGATTCACTGAAAAGGTTAATAGCATCTATCAGATTTACAGGGTACAACAAGGAAGATGGCACATTCCCCCAGTGTAAGGTGTAATGTCACCTGTGTGGGCTGAACAGTCCACATTCATTACCATTCATTGTCCAAATGGCCTGGGTTTTAACCAGCCTTGGAATGTAATCTGTCAACAGTTGAGCATTCATCGCATGAGAGGTAGCAGGAGAAAATAGAAGAGAGAGGACAACAGAACTGGCTGGCGTATTGTGCTATCAGCTGATGGACCTTCTACAAAAGTTAAGACTAATCAGTGCCTGCAGTGAAAAGTTGAGACAGTGTAAGGCCAAGGTGAAAGTAAATATACAGACCTTGTAGTGCAACTCTTAAAAATAACTTCATTAACACACCCACAGGCATGCTTCCAAAGCTCGGGGTAAAGCTGTTGTTTCTCATCCACTCATTCTTACACAGAGTTTTCAAAAAGCTGTTCAGATTTGTGTAAATATGTGACTGTAATTGGCTTTCCGATTTCACAGCTTATCAAAGGCATAAAGGGGGGCTCACCGACATTTCAAAGACAATAAGCACATTTGATGTGATGGTCTATGATTCTCCCCAATGTGTTTAACCCGCTATTGGAGAAACAGATGGTTAGATTTTCTAGGAAGCTTAAACAGAAGCTGAGCTAATACAAAACTGCTCAGCTATCAGATGGGGCAAATCCATTCTATCGCTTTTTTTTTCCTTTTCTTTTCCTTTTTTTTTAAAATCACAACCCATCAGAAGAAGGATTTAGCTTCACAAAAAGATATTTACCAGGAAGCTTTCTGCAGAAGAGAAGGACATGCTTTGTTAAACCAGATGCATTTTATTTTTCCTGGAACCAAGATTTATGAAAGCAGTATGCTCATATTTCTCCATATACAGTAATTGGAACTCATTATGCTAATTGTATTTCCATTATCACTAATTAACAATCAGAGTGACCTGGCCCACAGTCTAATTTGTCTTTAATCTGTTTTTGTATAGGGAGTTTTACCCTGTAATTTCAAGGTGATAATTCTATTCAGTGGAACTTTATGAATTACAGAAGGTAACATTTTTGATACCCCATGCTATCCTCTTGTAACTGTTTGGGATGAAATGGGGAAGCAAATGTATATACCTACATGTGCCCTCTCAGTGATGAGCTAGATACTTAACCCATGACATCATAAGTGCATCCTTCATGATTCTTGCCCAGACTGAACTTCCAGTCAAAGAAAGGCACAGTTGTCCATACTCAAACTCCAGCGTTCAATTTAAAATATGTAGCACTTCGTATAAGAAGTTAGTATTTTCTGTCATCAAGAAATATTTGTAAGGTGTTAACTAATCTTTAGACGACACATTTCAAGTATCATCTAAAGATTAGTTAACACCTTACAAATATTTCCATATGACAAATCTCTTGTAAAGTGGCAAAAGACAGGTTTGAATCATGAAGAAACTCCCTTCTCATAAAATGAGATATCCAAGGGAAAGAGAAGACACAGCTTGATATTCCTTTTTAGAAGATATGTTTGTTATTTGTTGGGAAAATGTATAGCAGTGGGATGGTAGAGGGGGAAGAAGCCAGATTTTTAGCCCAGGCTTTTGAGTTAAGTCCCATTCCAATGCTTAATCAAGAATACCACCGTTTCTGAACTTTTGTTCCTTCAGCTTTAAAACTGAGATAACATATTTGAGGTAAAGGTTCAAGGTGACAAACAGCAGTGGTTAAGAGTAAAGGCTTGGAAATCAGACTGACTTTTAAAATTTGGACTCCACCACATATTAGCTGATGGTCTCAAGGAAAACCTCAGTTTCCTTATATGTACATTTTAAATGGGCATAAAAAATAGTTCCTTCTCACATAATTCTTTGGAGGTAAAACTAAATAGAGACTAATGTATATAAAATTTTTGCGAAGCTCCTGACCCATGGTAAGCCTATAACAAAGGCTGGTTCTGATGTCGGAGAAGAAGTCACATTCAAGTGCTTAGTAAACAGGAAGACATTTCACAGGGATGTGACAATCACTAAAGGCCAAGATGTTTTGTTTCATCCTGGGGATTGAAACTGAACATCGTCAGTGCTCGTAATTGTGAAGAAAATACTTTTATGAGAAGGACAGAAGGACAGAGAATACTATTGAGAGAGACAGGGATTAAAGGAGACAGAGCGCTATGAAAACTGCACTTAAGAAATCAATTTTAGGCCAGGTGCGATGGCTCACACCTGTAATCCCAGCACATTGGGAGGCCCAGGTGGGCGGATCACTTAAGGCCAGGAGTTTAAGATCAGCCTGGCTAACATGGCAAAACCCTGTCTCTACTGAAAACACAAAAATTAGCTGGGCATGGTGGCAGGCGCCTGTAATCCTAGCTACTTAGGAGGCTGAGGCAGAAGAATCGCTTGAACCGGGGAGGTGGAGGCTGCAGCGAGCTGAGATCATGCCACTGCACTCCAACCCAGGCAACAAGAGTGAAACTCCGTCTCAAAAAAAAAAAAAGAAAAGAAAGAAAGAAAGAAATGAATTTTAAAGACTATGCCTCGACTTATTCTAAAAAACTTCGGAAATTTCTGAAGGCAAGCATCTGATACATTTTCTCATACACTGGCTTCTAATCTGAGTAAGCAATGCCCCAAATAGCACCTAGACTTGTAGGTTTCATTAGATCTAGCTTCTTAGACTGATTGGCTTGGTTTTCCTTTATAAAGTCAGCAACGAGGAGTTCTCTGGGGAAAAAAAAAAAAAAAAAGAAGCCCTTCTGTAATATTCTACCCGACTGTTATCCAGTCCTCTGCCAACACATGAGAACCAGCTGGATCACCATGCCTTTTTACCGCACTAGAAAATACTTCTCATGTTTTCAGGGAGCCTAGGTTCTTAGCTTGGCCTCCTATGCCTTGACAGGGAGATTTTTCTGAAGCTCCCAGGGTCTCAGACAATTGTAGTTCTATACCAAACCCTGGTTTCACAGGCATACACACACAAAAAAGTGATTTGCTTTTCCTTGTCCATGGCATAAATCATGAGATATCACCTAATCAACGAAATAATCTTAATCAATGCTTCACCGTCTGGCTTTCCATAACAATTCTAACTCCCCGTTGATGCTTTCCATCTTCCCTTCTGTTAGACCAGATGGTGCATGTTCTAGCCTCTTTATTATCTTTTTCTGACCACAGTACTCTGTCCAAAGATTGTTGTAAGAAACCTCTTGTGCTGTCAGCAGCAG
Source organism: Rhinopithecus roxellana (assembly GCF_007565055.1). NCBI lineage: Eukaryota > Metazoa > Chordata > Mammalia > Primates > Cercopithecidae > Rhinopithecus > Rhinopithecus roxellana. The sequence continues at coordinate 34,259,564 of NC_044565.1, forward strand.
TGGCTCTGTTCTGCCTGTGACACATCAGGATGATTCAGGCAGCCTTTGCTAATGACTCCCTATTTCTAAATCCAAGCTTTTTCCAAAGTCACTTCCTGACTAGTCCATAATTATTTGATAACACAACCACTTTGATCTTCATGTATCCATTGTGAGCTTTCTCTTCCAGTAGTAGCAGAGTCCAATGGGAGTACTTCCCATATGGCATGATGCTTTCTCACTAGAAGAGTTTGCAATCAGCATCCACCAAAAATCACAAATGTCTTCTTTCTTATTAAGAAAGGAAAAAGAGTCATTATACCTCCATGCTGAAAAAGTTGAAACAGCAGATTTTTCTCACATACATCACAGCTTAATTATATTAATCTTCCTAGACAACTATCTTCCATTTTTTTATGTATAAGCCATAATGCATATGAAAAAAAAAAAAAAACCCTTGAAGTAACTGACATATCTGAATATCAGTGGCACAGTGGCTCAAAAAGAAGATGATGGTGAGTGAATTAAATCTGTGGATGATTTTAAATATTAATAGCAATAATCAAACCTATCCTTTTCCTGCTCTGTGTGTATATTTGTGTATATGTTTAAAACTATCAGCACCAAATTGATTCCCAGATAGCAATATCCTATCTCCAGAAATCATTTTAAAAATGATATCCCCAAACAAGCTGTTTTTCTGGACTTTTTCCTGATCTCCTCAAAACATAAATTCACATAATACAATGGATAGGAAATATAATGGATATATTAAGTTGAATGAAAACATCGGTATCTAAAGTCCAAAGAATACGTGTCAGTCACTGGGTGGATACATACGCTAACTTGCCACCATTTTTCTGTGGTATCTGACAGAACTGAAACTCACAGTATGGAAAGATTTCATCAGAAAAGTTTTTCAACTTGTTTTTTAGGAAGATAGACCTGCAAGTATTCCCTTTATTCCTAATGACTATAGAATGTAAATCTTGTTATAACCCTATTTCATGTAAATTTTATCTCGGGATGAAGTAGATTTCCTTTTAGGCAATTTCTTTTTTTGTTTGTTTGTTTTTCTCTGACCAGCAAGCATATTATGTGCTTGGTCCTTGGGTTAAGGTGGATCCCAGTAAATTCAAACTTTTCATGCTGTGACCATCTTACCATGGGGACATATTAACTATATTGTCTTACCCAAACAGTGTCTCTCACATTTCCAATCTGACTACATGTAAAGAATTTCTTATAGCTCCCATAATCAGTATTTGAATCTTAAAGCATCTTCCAAACCTCCCCCCCTCCCGACACACACACACATACACAAAAGGTATAGTCACTAGGCTATGGTCGAAGCTTCTCATTTTTTGCTTATCCACATGACCTTAACTTATTTACCTAAGGAAAAACAGCAACTAGGATTGGATTTGTTTTCCTCTCTAGAAATTTAGGACAACACTATAGAATGCAATTTTATACCAAACACTGTATCAATAGAGGTTAACATGATTAAACATCTTTCCTGAGCCTTAGCAAAAATTTTACATGATTCTTACTTTACTGGTGAGGTTTCTATTTGGGACATGTTTAACTCCTTCTTTTCTATTCAAGAGGAGAAATGGAAATGTTTCATTGTGCAATTGATTATATTCTTGTTCTTCAAGTGCATGCTGCCTGATGATTTGCATGTGGGGACAGCCAGAAGGTCTCTGAAACATTTCCCTATAAAACTGTTTCCTTGTTGATAAGCTTTCCCATAAGCATGGCTGAGGAAAATGGGTCAGACTGTATTTCTGAAGCTGTTTAAAGAAACATCTTCCAAATTGAGCAATATACTCCAGGCTTTCATAAAGCATCTAAAGTGTTCAAGTTTTCCACAAGTCAGGCCAGAGAAAAATCCCAAATTTCTCCCCTTTCTCCTGCTCTTCCCATTACCTGAACATGGTCTTCGTCCTGCACAAACTTTGTTATCTCACCTAATTACAATAGGCGCTCTTTCAAGGAGGGGGACGGGGTGGTTATTGTCTTTCTTTATTTTCTATATATCACAAAGTGTTATTAGATATAATCTCTCCATTTTTATTCCAAGTAGAACAAAATCATTGTTAATTAATTTGCAAAGACTTTTAAAGGTTTTTTAGACATGGTCTCCAGGTTGTTTTTATAATTCCACATCTTTTACACTTTTCATGATTTCATTGTTACTTCAAATAGAAGGCAAACCTGAATTGAGAAATTTAGCTGGAATCTCTATTGTTGCAAATTGTTCAGAGACCTAATGTTCTGTGTAATATATTCCTTTGGAATCTTGTTTCTTGTGAGGATTTTATTCCCTCTTGCCATGCACCCTGCCTGTGAAACCTGAGGTTCCAAATTCAGAAGTAGGGTGGGTGTTACGTTCCTCAATAGGAATCGCATGGAATGGTGTGTGACATGATTCTGACCAGGATGGTTGATTTCAACTTCATTCAAAATTAGTTGATGCTAACTTATTTGTGCCTAGTGAACACAGGTGTTCATTTCTTTTTTTTTTTTATTCATTCATGCATTTACTAATTTAATATTTCTGAAATAAGTCTCTATGTGATAATCCCTTTGTAGGCTCCTGAGATATGGGATAATTAAGATATACTTACTGGCCCCAAGAAACACATAGTTTAGATGAAAAGACCACACCTAAATGACTAAACATAAGTTTATGAAAGCAGGGATTTTTCAGTCTTAATAAACAGCTGTCATAGTAGCTAGAAGTGCCTGGCACATCAAAGGCCCTCAGTGAATATTTGTTGAATAAACCAATGACTAATATGACATAATGATGGCAGAGGCTTAGTCTATCTTTTCACTGTTGCATCCCCAACACCTAGAACAGTGCCTAGTTTGTAAAAGGAATTCAATAAATATTTAGCATTAGCAATGGGACTGGCATGTGATTGGTATTTGATGATGATGATGATAACAATGATAATAAAGAAAACATTAACACTATGTGTCAGTACTTGCCCCATCTCCCAAAAAATTATTTAATCTTCATAACAATCCTATGAGATTGAAACTGTTACTATTCCCATTTTCAGGTGAGAAAAAGTTAAGTAAGTAACACATCTAAGGCACACAGCTAGAATTATGGAGCTGAGATTTGAAAGTAAATGATCTGCTTCAAGAACACACCCTCTTCAACACTTTGCTACCTGCTCAATGCATGTCTGTTCAATTGACTTATATTTGACTACAGCCAGGCTTTTGAGAGTTAAGAATAACAGGCTAACTGGTCTAAATGTTATTCTCTTGTTTTGTTTTGTTTTTGATCCCTAATACCATGGACTATGTTACTCATATTTTTCTAGCACTTCACTGCTCGAACATATAGTACTCCATGGAATCTTCACTTACTGAACGTAGTTTTTGAGAGCGGTATTTTAGAAGGGTAACTCTACCTATGGTTTGTAAAAGATGTCAAAGGAGGAAAAAAACTAAAAACAAGAGAGCAAGAAAGATTCCTGAGGAAGAGTCTGAATAATGGGGACTTCTCTGAACAAAGAAGATGGCTGTAGGAGTAGAAATAATGTGTTCATTAATAGGTAGGGATTGCCTAGCTATGGCCAGTAAAGGAGAAAAAGATCATGTCAGTGGTTGAAGCACAGCTAAGGGACTGGAGGTATTATTTACTGAAAATTTTAAAAAGTATCCCACCACATAGTTTGGCAAACTACAGTCCATAGACCTGATCAGGTCCATCACTTATCTTTATGAAGCACAATCACATCCATTGGCTTACATATAGTCTGTGCCTTCTGTCCTGTTACAGCAGCATTGTTCAGTAGTTGCAATAGAGACAATATGACCCACAAGCCTCCAATATTTTCCCTGCTTACTACCTTGGATTCCATGTGCATGTCCTTTATCTGCTTTTTTTTTTTTTTTTTTTTAGATGGAGCCTAGTTCTGTTCTGTTGCCTAGGCGGTGTAGTGCAGTGGTGCGATCTTGGCTGACCACAACCTCCGTCTCCCAGGTTCAAGCGATTCTCTGGCCTCAGCCTCTTGACTAGCTGGGATTACAGGTGCCCACCACCCACACCCAGCTAATATTTGTATTTTTAGTAGAGACGGGGTTTCACCATGTTGTCCAGGCTGGTCTCAATCTCTGAATCTCAAGTGACCCGCCTGCCTTGGCCTCCTAAAGTGCTGGGATTATAGGCGTGAGCCACTACGCCTCTAGTGACAGCGAGAGCTCTCTCTGTTCTTGAAAGGGTGCAAGGATGTTTCAAAATGTTCAGTTAATTAATCAATGTTGCTGAACTCTGAAACTAGGATAGACATGCTTTCAAAACAAATCCCCTGATAAATAAATTATGCATATATTAACCTCACCTATGCAGAGTCCCAAGGCACCCAACTATAATTGAATCAATTTAGTTCATTACAACTCAAATATATTTATTTAACACTTTTCTCAGGGCTAAATGGGCAGTGACAAAATGAGTACAGGCAAAGGTGATAGTTCGGTGGATAAAATAAAGTAGTAGTTATAACCTCACCGTGATGTTAAAGTGGTCAGACACAAGGAATTCCACAAAATAGAGCCCATTTTCCTTCTCCTACAATAACTTCAGGTTTCTTCTTTTCTTTCTTCTTTATCTACCCCTTAAGGCCACCTTTAAGTGCTACTTTCTGTGAATGAAGTGCAGTGAAAACAGCACTTCTGTGGGAAGCCAGTGACATATACTGGCTCTCTTTGGTCACTTCCTGGATGATATTACTTGTTAAACCATTGAGTTTTCATGACATTCCTTGTTTTTTCTCTTAAGTAGTGACAATTTCCTACAAGTTGAATGGAAGGAGGAGTCCTACTTTTCTCTAGAGATCATGTCCAGGTCTAAGTGCTCTCTTTCTAAGGTTTTGGCTTCATCTGGACACCTCACAGCTCTGACTCCTTTTGAAATGTTACATGTACATTCATACCTTATGTAGTAGCTGGATGCGTCCCGCAAAAAGTATGTCCACCTGGAACCTCAGAATGTAACTTTATTTGAAATAAGGGTCTTTCTAGAATAATAAAACTCTAGATTAGCGTGGGCCCTAAATCCAAGAATAGGTGTCCAGATAGGAGACAGAAAAGAAGACACAGACACAGGGAAGAGGCCAGGTAGAGATGGAGCCAGAGACTATTGTTATGCCTACAAGTCAAACAGCATTAAGGATTGCTGGCAGCCACTAGAAGCTGGTAGATGGGCATGGCACAGATTCTCTCTCAGAGCCTCCATAAAGGAACCCACCTGACCGACAATTTTTTTTTTTCTTTTTCACTTCTGGCCTCCAGAACTGTGAAAGAATAAATTGTTGTTTCAAGCCACCAAATTTATGGTAATTTTTTATAGCAGTCCTAGGTAATCAATACACTTTATTATATAATTTGTCTTCTAATTATCTATGCTCCTAAAAATTGGGATCATTGCTATGTGCCATTTTTTCTTTCTGTCTTAGATTGCTATGGTATTTTTGGAAATTTTACAATGGGTTCTTTGTTAAGTAACAAGTCACAGATCTTGAGAAAACACAATCACTCTCCCCTCAACTTTTTAGAATTTAATGTGAGTTCTGCATCTGCCAGAAAATACATTTTTTTTAGCTGAAAATACTTTTTTGAAAAATATATCCCAAAGCTTCTATTAGAAACTTTTAGAGGTATCTGCCAAAACATGAGCTGCAGACAAAGATAAAACTGTTTTTAAAAATCCTATTCTAGCATATTAAACCCACACTTACTTTCAATATAGACAATTAATGCCATCTGCTTTACTTTTGGACTCTAAAACCACATGATTTGTGTGTTCAGATAATTTTCCTCCTTGGAATTAGGGTTTTAAAATAAGGTGTCTTCCCTTTCAAAAAGTGACTGAATGAATCACTGGCTTTATTTTGGAAATCAAATATCTAGCATTTATGAATGCTAACTCACATTTATTAGCAAAATTTCATCAATTACATAATGGATTGCTAAAATGTCACTCTTATGCTTTACTCTCAAAGTAGCTACATGCTATATGCTTAGGAAAATATCATATAATTATAAAGTAATTCTGGGTTCTAGTAGATTACTCAGTAATTATACTTAATACTGTAGTTCTCATAGTGATTACTATGAAAGCCCATTACAAAAGGCAGAAACAGTCACATATGTATTCTTAATTATATCTGCCACAATAGAAGTTAATGTTAATTGAAGTGATTTATAGTTATTATGGTAACTCAATTAAAAATATATACTTGTAGTGATAACCAACCTTTGAAAGAACCAAGTGTCAGATCAGTACCAGAAAACTTAAAGGAGCGTCACCTTGGCCTAATTCTGTTTGGTTTTATTTACTTGGGAAATGTTTCTAACATTCTCGTTCTGTGAGCTGATTGTTCTTATCTTCCCAGCATCAAGGACAGTACTCGGCATCTGGAAGTACAGTACCTTGTGTGTGCTAAATAAATGAATAAATAGCTTGAAATATTTATTATAATCCATATACAATTTGATTAGGAGCTCCATCTGAAATGATTCATAAGTGGATTGTAAGATTCTAAATTGGTGCTTTTAATATTTTGGGGTCATTGGCCCCTGTGGAACTATGGTATGAAAGCTCCTGCCCTTCCTTAGTAAAGTGTGTGTAAACACAAAGTTTTGCAAATGCTTTCTGGAGGTTCTAGGACCCCCAGAAGCTCATTATTGAACTCAAGTTAGTATTAAATAACAGTGACTTTGGAGAAAAGAAGCATTCTATGTACTCTCAGGTGGTTGGTGTTAGGGACTTTCCCAAAAGAACCGGTAGTATACCGTTTTCTTAGTTTTTCCTTTCTCTGTCATTTTAAAAAGGTATATAGGCCGGTGCGGTGACTCATGCCTGTAATCCTAGCACTTTGGGAGACCGAGGAGGGCAGATCACCTGAGGTCAGGAGTTTGAGACCAGCCTGGCCAACATGGTGAAACCCCATCTCTACTAAAAATACAAAAATTAGCCAGGCCTGGTGGCAGGCGCCTGTAATCCCAGCTACTGCGGAGGCTGAGGCAAGAGACTCCCTTGAACCTGGGAGGGAGAGATTGGAATTAGCCAAGATCGCACCACTGTACTCCAGCCTGGGCAAAAAGAGCGAAACTCCATCTCCAAAAAAAAACAAAAGTATGTAGAAAATTAAATCATTACTTCACTCATAACAAATTTTGCTTCACAAATACTTTTAAATTGTCCAATGTGGGAAATTATACAAAGTCTATACCTTTGATAGGTAGCAACAAATAGCATGCATTTTCACACATAAATATACAACTCGTTGAAAAGCAAATGTGAGACATAAAATTCCTGGTTCACAGGAGATGCTTGGCTCTACTGCCGAAACGTTGCTCATAACACATTCCTAAATGCAGATATTTGTAAGATGTCACTGTGGTCAGCTATCGTCTAAAATGATGACTTTGTGCCCAGTTCCATGGTATACAGAATCTCGGGTCAACAATTGGGTGAACACAGGAAGTGCCAGACAGAGACTCCGCCCTTGCAGAGCTCATTATCGCACCAAAGAAACAGTAACAATGCTCAGGAAATGATAGGATAATATCAAAGAGCACAGTCACAAATTCTCCTGGGATCCAGAGGACAGGCATAATGAAGGTGGGAGTAGTGCATAAACTTCAGAGTCAAGGTGGTAAACAAATACAATCTACTTTTTATCTCCCAACTGTTTCAATGTAGACCTAAGAATGTGAATATTGACCAGAATGAAGTAATTCAGAAGGTCTGATTAGGATCTGAGTTTAAAAGCCTGAAAATCTAAGAGACTGTGATATCGATTTAGGAGACCTGAAAAATCTCACATATTTTGGAACTTTTCTGGGGACCAAAATACCTGGGACCTCAAAGCATTACTCACACCTTTCCCATCTTTGTCATCTTTGTATGACTGACTGTGGTCTCAGTGTAAGTTCTGAGGGAGTTAACCTAGAACAGAACACACCTGCTATGATATTCATTATGTCAACAGGGGATGTATTCTCAGTCTGCATTCCTCAGCCGTATAGTACACTTCCTGCATCTTTCCTAATCTACATAATCACTTGTCAAGATGAGTTATTTCTACCCAATTGTCAATGTTGCTGAGTTTTGTTGACATTACCTGCAAAATTGGTTTAACATATTTTAACTGACATACTTTTCTATGTAAGTAGATACCATGGATGGAGATATTTAATAGTCATTTCTGCCTCCCTGTAATCCCTAAGTGAGTTCAGGGTTCATGAAATAAGCTAAATTTCCCTAGAAACTTAACTTTAATACATTCTTGCCTCACAGACCCAGGTGATACCTGGACACACAGATATCCCACCTAGAACTTTTTCATCATACCTAGAAAATCTGTTCTGAGAAGGAAAGAGAAGTGTCTTCCCATTGACAAGCATCCTGCTTAAGATGTCTTTTCATCCCAAAGTAGAACATTTTGTAAAACTCTTCAGCTACAAAACAGCAAAGCATTAAAGAAAATAATTAATGTAAGCAAATTATCATAAAAATATTTCCAGTCATCTCTTGACCTAGTGGTAAATTATAAGTCTCCATGCTTAAATATCAAATCCAAAGGTACCTTTCTTGGCAATTGACAATGGGAGAGATTTATGCATTACATTTATAGATGCTTAAAATTGAAATAGTAAACCAAGTTCAAACACACTTATTTTAAGTTTTAGGATACACTTGCAGAACATGCAGTTTTGTTACATAGGTATAGATGTGCTATGGTGCTTTGCTGCACCTATCAACCCATTATCTAGGTTTTAACCCCCACATGCATTACGTATTTGTCCTAATGTTCTCCCTCCCCTTACCCCCCACCCCCCAACAGGCCCTGGTGTGTGTTGTTCCCCTCCCTGTGCCCATATGTTCTCATTGTTCAACTCCCACTTGTGAGTGAGAACATGTGGTGTTTGGTTTTCTGTTCCTGTGTTAGTTCGCTGAAAATGAGGGCTTTGGCTTCATCCATGTCCCTGCAAAGAACATGAACTCCCATTCTTTTTTACAGTTACATAGTATTCCATAGTGTATATGTGCCACATATTCTTTATCGAATCTATCACTTACGGGTATTGAGGTTGGTTCCAAGTCTTTGCTATTGTAAATAGTGCTGCAATAAACATACATGTACATGTGTTTTTATAGTAGAATGATTTATAATCTTTTGGTATATACCCAGTAATGGGATTGTTGGGTTAAATGGTATTTCTGGTTCTAGATCCTTGAGGAATTGCCACACTCGTTTCCACAATGGTTGAACTAATTTATACTCCCACCAACAGCATAAAGGTGTTCCTATTTCTCCATAGCTTCACCAGCATCTGTTGTTTCCTGACTTTTTAATAATTGTCATTCTAACTGGCGTGAGATGCTATCTCATTGTGGTTTTTATTTGTATTTCTCTAATGACCAGTGATGATGAGCTTTTTTTCATATGTTTGTTGGCCACATAAATGTTTTCTTTTGAGAAGGGTCTGTTCATATCCTTCACCCACTTTTTGATGGGGTTTTTTTTTTTCCTGTAAATTTGTTTAAGTTCTTTGTAGATTCTGGATATTAGACCTTTGTCAGATGGGTAGATTGCAAACATTTTCTCCCATTCTGTCGGTTGCCTGTTCACTCTGATGACAGTTTCTTTTGCTGTGCAGAAGCTCTTTAGTTTAATTAGGTCCCATTTGTCTATTTTGGCTTTTGTTGTCATTGCTTTTGGAGTTTTAGTCATGAAGCCTTTGCCCATGTCTATGCCCTAAATCATATTGCCTAGTTTTTCTTCTAGGGCTTTTATGGTTTTGGGTTTTACGTTTAAGTCTTTAATTCATCTTAATTTTTGTATAAGGACACACTTCTTTTTCTTCTATTTTCTACTCTCATTTTGGAAATCTGAAGGCTGTTTTTCCTGCTCTCATTCTAATTTCATATTCTGATATACTTAGCATTCCCAAGGCTTGAAAAACATATGAAAATTGTTCAAATGTTAAAAATGTTTTAAAAGTAAGATATCTCTATACAGGGATAAAAGTCACCCAGTTGAAGCAACCCTTCTTAATTTGCTCCTCCACCAAGAGACTGTCAATGTCTTCTTCAAGGAATATTTCCCTGCCCCTGAGATATGGCACACTGAAAAGAATATAGAAAAAAACATGCAAGTAGTTTCTCCCATTCTTCTGGGAAGAAACGTGATTTTTGTTTTATAGTGGTTTGTGATGGACAGGGAAGATTTTCTAAAATTGACCCAAGGCTGGGCCCAGTGTCCCACATCTGTAATCCCCGCACTTTAGGCAGCCAAAACAGAAGGATCATTTGAGCCCAGGAGTTCAAGACCAGCCTGGGCAACACAGGAAGACTGCATCTCTAAAAAATATAAAATAAAAATAAAACTGACCCAAGGAGCTACACCTGATTTCCAGGTGGATGGGAAAAAAAAAAAAAAAAGTTCTTTCTGATTTTGGGTTCCAAACATTGTCAAGTTAAAGTGTATGTTTCATTAAAAAAAAAAAATTATCATTCCCCTTTGACCACTGAGTCAATATTTATGACTAAAGCCACTTAGACACAGTGATAGACACTTCCTAAATTTAATTATTCAATAAATACTAATTAGCACTGAATTGGTGTCAAGCATTGTTCTTGGCACTGGAGGTAGAGCCAGAGGCATAGTCCGAGGAAGGCAAGATCACCTGAATGATGAGGTTAGCCCAGCAACACTGCCTGAAAAACTAATGGTGTTGCTTTTCAAGGTCCAAGAACACAAGGTGTTGGGGCACCTTGGTCTCCATAACAATTTTCATATACGTGGAAATCTGTAGCTTGTTTTAACAAGAAGCCTCAGAAACAATGGCTTCATTACATGTCTTCCTTTGAGAAAGTCTGCACCAATCTGTATATTACAAATTCGTTCTGATTGGTTGCTTAACTATTCTTTAGTTTAACTTTTAGTGGGTAATACTTTCACATGGTTCAAGTTTTTTTTAAGTACTTAATAAACTGCATTCCTTCAACTCATTCCACCCAATGCCTCCCTACTCACCCAAAGAATACTCCTTCTCTTTCAAGGTATAATAGTATAACCATTGTTATTGTATATCTTTTAGAATTTCTTGATTCATACACAAATGAATGAAAAGGTATTTGTCATTTTTCTATCTCCTTTTTTACAAAAATAGCATTCATACATACTGTTCTACTGTTTTCACTTAACATTAAATCTCAGAATCATTTTATGCTGGCACATCATAGAGAATTACTTCATTCTTTTTTGAAGCTGTGTAGTATGTCATTATATGAATGTACCATAAATAATATTCATTCAGCCCCAGTGGACTTTCAGGATTTTTCTAGTCTTTTACTATTCAAAACACTACTGAAATTAATAAACTTGTAATATGTCATTTCTTATGTGTGTAGTGTATCTGTAAGATAGATTACTGCAAATGAAATTGTTAGTGAGTATATTTATTTGTAATTTTGATAGATATTGATAACTTATCCTTCATAGAGTTATACCAGTTTATATACATATCATTATGAATGCCTGTTTCTACACAGCCTTACCAAAGAGTATGTTGTCAAACTTTTAGATTTTTGTCATTCTGGTGGGTAACAATGTTACAATAGGGTCATTTTAAATGTACCTTTCTTTCTTTTTATAAAAGAAGTTAAACATCTCTTCATATGCTTAAACAAGATATTTTAATGAACTCTTTGTCTTGCTTTTGATAAACTTTTCTTTTCCCATTTTCCTATTGGATGTGGGAACATTCTCTTAATTTCTAAGAGTCCTTAAAGTTGAGAAAATTAGCCTTTAGTTTGTCGTGTGTTGCAGATATATTTTTCTGAGTTTGTCATTTGTTTTCTAATTTTGTTTTTTAAAATTTTTTGTCTTTTAAAAAAATTTAATGTAGTGTAGCTTTACTTTCCCAGAAAAATTCTGTGAATGAATTCCCATATACCCTACACTTGATTTCCCCTATTATTAACATCTTATGTTAGTATGGCCCATTTTTCATAATTAGTGAATCAATATTAATACATTATTATTAACTGAAGTTCATACTTTATGCTGATTTGTTTTATCAGAACTTTTTTATTGATGAAACTTGTGTAACATAAAACTTACTATTTTAAAATATATAATTCAGTGGAACTTAATAAATCCACAGTGTTATACAACCACCACCTCTGTCTAGTCCTAACACACTATCATCAAACCAAAAACAAACCTCATACCCATTATGCAGTCACTCCCTATTCCCGTGTCTTTCCAGACACTGGCATCCACCAATCTGATTTTCATCTCTATGGATTTCCCTATTCTAGATGTTTCATATATATGGAATTCTACAATATGTGACCTTTGATTCTGGATACTTGTATTTGGTGTAATGTTTTTGAAATTTATCTACGTGGCAGAATGTGTCAGTACTCAGTACTTCTTTCCCTTTTCTGGCTAATGTTCTGTTGTATGTATGTACCACATTTTGTTTTTCCACTCATTCATTGATGGATATTTATTAATATTTTTGAAGAACTACCAAACTGTGTTCCACTGTGGATGCACCATTTTACATTTCCACCACCACCATTTCAAATTCTCCACACCTTCACCAACACTTGTTTTATTCTGTTGTTTTTATTTCTGGTAGTATCTCACACTTTTGAGTCCCTGATGACTAATGATGTTGAACATCTTTTCATGTCCTTGTTCACTATTTATACTGTATTTCTATTTTGGAGAAATGTTTATTCAAACACTTTGCCCACTTTTTTTGTTGGGTTGTTTGTCTTTTTGTTGTTGAGCTGTAGGAGTTCTTTGTTTCAGATACTAGACTCTTATCATGTAAATGATTTATAAATATTTTCTCACATCCTGTAGGTTGTCTTTTAACTTTCTTAATGTTGTATTTGAAGCAAAAATAAAAAATATTTTCCCTATGTTTTCTTCTAGTTTCTTATATTTTGGTCATTGATCACTTTTGAGTTAAATTTTTATCTGATAGGCCGGGCGCGGTGGCTCAAGCCTGTAATCCCAGCACTTTGGGAGGCCGAGACGGGCGGATCACAAGGTCAGGAGATCGAGACCATCCTGGCTAACACGGTGAAACCCTGTCTCTACTAAAAGATACAAAAAACTAGCCAGGCGAGGTGGCGGGCACCTGTAGTCCTAGCTACTCCGGAGGCTGAGGCAGGAGAATGGCATAAACCCAGGAGGCAGAACTTGCAGTGAGCTGAGATCTGGCCACTGCACTCCAGCCTGGGCGACAGAGCGAGACTCCGTCTCAAAAAAAAAAAAAAAAAAAAAAAAAAAAAAAAAATTTTATCTGATGATCTGATGTAAGGTAGGGGTCCAACTTCATTCTTTCACATGTAGATATCCAGTTGATCCAGCACTATTTGCTTGAGGTGATTCTTTCTGCATTGAGAAATTTTGGCTACTTTATCAAAAATTAATTGAAGTGGAGGGAACTCTTCCTAATTCATTCTGCCAAGGGCAGCACAACCCTGATACCAAAACAAGACAAGGACACAACAACAAAAAGGGAAAACTACAGACCAATGTATCTGATAAACACAGTTGCAAAAATCCTCAAAAACTAGCAAACCAAATCCAACAGCACATCAAAAAAATAATACATCATAATTGAGTGAGATTTATCCCAGGAATGCAAGGATGGTTCACCTTATGCAAATTAAGAAACATTATACATCAACAGAATGAAGGACAAAAGTTATATAATCATCTTAATAGATGCAGAGAAAGCATCTGATAAAATTCAGCAACCTTTCAACCTTTCATGATAAGGATGCTCAATAAATTAGATATTGAAGGAAATAACCTCAGCACAATAAAGACCAAACAGGACAAACCTACAGCTAACAGCCTACTGAACAGGGAAAAGTTTTTCCTGTAAAACCTAGAACAAGAGAAGGATGTCCACTCTTACCACTCTTATTCAACCTATTACTGGAAGTCCTAGTCAGAGTAATAAGGCAAGAGAAAATAATAAAGGGCATCTAAATTAGAAAGGAGGAAGTCAAATTGTCTCTATTTGCAGATGACATGATCCTACATACAGACAAACCTAAAGGCACTAAGAAAACTTTTAGAACTGATAAACAAATTCAGTAAAGTTGCAGAATACAAAATAAAGATACAAAAGTTAGTATAAATTCTATACATGAAAAACAAACTAGCTGAAAAAGAAATCTAGAAGCCAATCCCATTTACAACAGCTATCAAAAATAAAATACCTAGAAATAAATTTAACCAAGGAGGTGAAAGACTTCTACAAGAAAAAATATAAAACAATGATGAAAAAAATTGAAGAGGATACAAATAAATGAAAAGATATCCCATGCTCATGCATCAGAAAAATTAACATTGCTAGAATGATCATACTTCCCAAAGAAATCTACAGACTCAATGCAATCCCTATCAAAATATCAATTATGTTCTTCACAGAAATAAAAACAAATAATTAAATTTCTGTTGAACCACAAAAGACCTCAAATAGCTAAAGCAACCCTGAACAAAAAGAACACAACTGGAGACATTATACTACCAGACTTCGAAATATGCTACAAAGCTGTAGTAACCAAAACAGCATGGTACTGCCATAAAAACAGACACATAGACCAATGGAACAGGATAGGAAACCCAGAAATTAATCTGTGTATCCACAGTCAACTGATTTTTGACAAAGACACCAAGAACACCATGGAAAAGACAGGCTCCTCAATAAATGGTGCTGAGAAAACTGAATATTCATATGCAGATGAAGGAAACTAGATCCCTACCTCTCACCCTATACAAAAAAATCAACTCACAATGGATTAAAGACCTAAATGTAGAACCTGAAACTATAAAACTATTAGAAGAAAATATACAGAAAGCACATCAGGACATTGGTCTGAGAAAAGATTTTATGAATAAGACCTAAAAGCATAGGCAATAAAAGTAAAAATAAACAAATGGAATTATATCAAACTAAAAAGCTTCTGCACAGCAGAGGAAACAATCAACAGAGTGAAAAAAAAATAGGTAAATTATCTCAACAGACATTTAACAGAAAAAGACACATGAATGGCCACAAATATATGAAAACATGATCAACATTACTAATCATCAGGGAAATGCAAATCAATACCACAATGTGGTATCATCTCCTCCCAATTAGGATGACTATTATCAAAAAGACAAAAAATAATAAATGCTGGAAAAGATGTAGAGAAAAGGGAACTCGTATGCATTGTTGGTAGGAATGTAAACTAGTATAGCCACTATGAAGAGTTGTATTTTGGGAGGTTCCCCAAAATACACTACTGTATGATCCAGGAATTCTACTCCTGGGAATTTATATAAAGGAAAGGAAATCAATGTATCAAAGTAACATCTGCACCCACATGTTTATTGCAGCACTATTCACAATAACCAAGATATGAAATCAACCTACGTGTCCAAAAACAGATAAATGAGTAAAAAAAAATGGTGTATATTTATACAATGAAATACTATTCAGCCACTAAATATGAAATTCTGTCATTCATACCACCATGGATGGAACTGGAGAACATTATGTTAAGTGATATAAGCGAGGAACAGAAAGTTAAAAACTGCATATTCTGACTCATGTGGAAACTAAAAAGAAGTCTATCTCACAGAAGTAAAAATAGAGGATTCTAGAGGCTGAGAAGGGCAAGGAGATGTGAAAGATAGGGAGACGTTTGTTAAAGGATACAAAATTACAGGTAGGTAGAAAAAATGTTTTAGTGTTAAAGACATACTACAGTGGTAGGATGACTAAAGTTAACCATAATATGATAAATAGTTTTAAGTAACTAGAAGTAGGATCCTGAATGTTCCCAAGACAAGGAAATGATAAATTTTTGAGACGATGGATATGCTAATTACCCTGATTTGATCACTATACATCATATGTATCAAAACATCACTATGTACCCCATAAATATGTATAATTATTATATATCAATTTAAAAAATAAATTAGCCATAGATTTATGGATTTCTTTTCTGGACTCTCAATGATATCCAATTGGTTTTTCCATGAATAAACCAATAAACTGGTTTTTCCATGAATAAACCAATAAACTGGTGTTTCCATGAATAAATCAATAAACTGGTGTTTCCATGAATAAACCAATAAACTGGTGTTTCCATGAATAAACCAATAAATTGATTTAATTTAAACCAATAAAATAAAGCATGAATAAACCAATAAAAGAATACATGTTTAACCTTTTGCCAGTACCACACTGGTTTGATTACGGTAGTTTACAGAAAGCTTTAAAATTGATAACATATCTGTCCTCTAACATTGTTCTTTTTCAATACATTTTTTAGTTATTTAGGGTCCTTTGTAATTTCAAACGAATTTGAGGATTGATGTTTTTCATTTCTTCAAATAACTGGCTATTGGAATTTTGATAGGGATTCCATTGAATCTGTGGATGGCTTTGGAGAACATTGCCATCTTAATAATATTGTCTTTCACTCTTGAACACAGGATATCTTTCCATTTCTTTAGGTTTTAATTTCTTTCATCAATGTTTTGTAGTTTTTAGCATACAAGTCTTTCATTTCTAGGTATTTTATTGCTTTGCCATAAATCAATTTCTTAGTATATTATATAATAATCAAACTATCAGTATCTTTTATACTTACAGATTTTGAGTTATAGTTACAAATTCCTTCTCTAAGAATATGAAGGAATTTCTTCAAGTTTCTATTTTGAACTTTTATGGCTTTATTATTAAAATCTTCAATCAATTTTGAATTTATCTTGGTGTAAAATGTGAAGCATATGTCAAAATTATTTTGTTTAATTTGGCTTTCCAATTGCTCTAACATAATTTATTGTAACGATCTCCTTTTCCTCATTAAGATGTCACTTTAACCGTTTATTAAAATCCATGTATGTTTGCACTGTTTATTGGACTTTCCATTTAGCCATTTATTTACCTATTTATTCTCCAACACCATGCTATTTTGATATTTGAGTCTTTATAATATGTTTTAACATCTAGGAGGGCTAATCTGTCCTCACACTTCTTTGTTCTCACAGTTTTATTGTCATTTTTGTTTATTCTTTTTTCTTATAAACTTATAAAATGTCAGTTTAATTTGGATCACATTAGATTTAAAAATTAACTTAGAGAAATTTTATATCTTTATGACCTTGAATCTTACTATCCAAGAACATGCCATACCGTTTTGTTTGTTTAAGTCTTTTATGAGACTGTTAGTAATATTTAAAATGTTTCTTCATGCAGGACTGGCTCATTTATTATTCTGTTTATTCCTTGGTATTTTATCTTATTCATTACTCTTATAAATGGGACATTTTCTTTCATGACATCTTCTAACAGGTTTTTGTTTGAAATCTGTCTAATTCATGAGAGCAGCAATAAGTGTTTATTCTCAAGAGAGGATTCATAAATAATTACTAACTCTTCTCACTTTGACCACAAAAGCATATTTTAAATTATGATTTCTTAATACTAGTATAAATTCTACCTTTTATTATAATTTATGCTCTAGATTTGAATTAAGAAAGACTTAAAAACTATAAATGAGTGGCATTGAAGTAATAACATTTTATACTATCTTAGTATTACATATTATCTAAATGTAACATTAATGCATATATTTATGTACATATGAATATATATGTATAAAAATATACATACATACATATATACTCATACTCATACAAAACCCATACATATATTTCTGGAGTGAAGATATCTTTGAATTGATGTTCCTTTAGTTTATTCTGGTAAGCATATAATACGTCATCTCAATATTACATTTGTAGAGCAAGGACTTCTTTGGAATACCTTTGAACCTTGAAACATGAGGACTTTCCTCAGCCATCTATTTCAACACCAATTGTCTTTTATTGGTAGATCAGCTTATTGTATAAACTAAATACTTCCTGACTCTCAAAGAAATGGCTGTTTTGTGTCATTCACCCCTGTAGTCCTCATGACAGACTTTGTTTATTCTCTTTCCAAGTAATGTCAGCTTCATTTTTCAGTCTTCTTGAAGATAAGAGAAGACTCTCCTAAACAATGAGGAAATCGACAAAGTAATTGTTAGCACATATGTTTCAGAAAAGATTTGCTTGCCATTTTGGGACTGTTTCATTCAAACATTTGGAACTTAGAAATTCAGCACTGGATATTTAACAAAGACCATTTTTATTCATTTGTTTGTTTATTTGTGTGCTTATTTGTATTCACTGAACCAGCTCAGAAACTGTAACATTTAACTTTATATGTATGTGTATATGTGTATATATACATATACCTGTATATATATAAAGTATATATATGCTTTATACACATATACTTTATATATATACATGTATATGTATATATACACATACACATACACATACCTATATGTATATATGCATATATAAAGTATATACGTATGCTTTATACATATATACTTATACTTTATATGTATGCTTTATACACATATACTTATACTTTATATGTATGCTTTATACATATATACTTTATATATACACATATATACTTTATATATACATATATACTTTATATGTGTACACTTTATATATACATATATACTTTATATGTGTACACTTTATATATACATATATACATATAGGTATGTGTATATGAGTGTGTTCATGTATATATACACATACATATAAATTTAAATGTCTTATATATACACACATATACATATATGTTACTTTATATATATCTATTACTTTATATATTATATATATACACACACTGTTTTCTGGAAGATATAAGCAATTTAAAATTTAACAGAATCATGTTTAATATAAATTGGCACACAATAGATATTTGATAAGAAGTGAATAAATGAATGAATGAATAAAGTTAACAATTCACTTTCAAAATCAATTTTCCATTTCTTAATTTTGGCTTTCTTACCAAAAGAAGGCACCTTTCTTTACCACTGCTAACAAAATCTGGAGGAATTACAGGCATGAGCTACCACATCAAGCCTTGAATTAGGCTGGTGGTAGTCAAAGAATAGCTAAGAAACTTTCATTGACCACATGAATATTGCATGGCCCTAGATTTCCAAGTGCACAGGAAACTTCAAGCCCACCATCCATGTTGTCATATTGGGCGAATGTAGGTCAGTTCCTCTAGTAAAAAAGAGTACCATAAATGCCTAGTAAACATTTTGTCTCTGAGAAGGGGACAAAGAATTGAGGCAGTAGTGGAATTTGATCCTCAAAAATTCAAATCTAGTAGGGAAAAATCTGACTAATAGACAAGAGCACAAGAGAGAAAATACGTAATTGTTTAAATGGGTGGCCTTCTACCAACCCTAACTACAACAATTATTCAGAGATTATGAATCTTACTAAGACATTAAAAAATAGATCTACATTAGACAATAATTTTTATGGTGGAGTTATAACTGAGAGACATGAGATTCAAGATTTCTAAAACCGTGAATCATCCCTCCAAAGTCCTGAGGTCAAATATTAACCCACACCTATGGCACCTACAAGGCACCTGCACCAAGTACATAGCACACATTATCTCATTGAACCTTAGAACAACTCTATAAAATACTCCTTCTAATATCCTTATTTTATCAGTGAGGAAAGAGAGGCAAAGAAAGACTCAGAACTTCGGCCACTGGTAAATGGTTGATCTGGGATTTGAACCTAGACTTCTGCTGTATAGTCCAATCTCTATAGCCACTGAACCTTCCCCCCCAAATCCCCCCCCTTTTTTTTTAACTAAAACAAATTTGAGAACTTTTAAGCAAGATGAACTAAGAGGCAGATAAGGGAACTTTCACTTGGGTACAAGTTTTATTTTTCCTTTTTATTTTTGTTCTCACATTCAACTGAAACTCTAAAGTCTCCCCCACCAACTCTCCCATTCAAAACCTTAACACAAAATGCAACAAAACCATTTCATTACAATAACCTATAGACCCTGTAGGTCAATCTTCTTGCAGGCTAGCTCTAAACGCACACACAATAATGTGCTATGAAAGAGTAGATCAGCTTCCCTGAGGCAGCTGCATGGATGCTGCATGCCAGGGCCTGGAGGTCACCAGAAAGGTTGTCCCTGAAAAGCACAGATGACTGATGCCCCAAATGTACAATGGGCCCTGGAATGCTCTTTTATCTTAAGTCCCCCAGTGCTCCCACAGCACCCCCATCTTCCATTTCTTCCATACCTTGTTTTTCATTCTTCATGCCTACGGATTTACTCCTCTTCCTGGTTTTGATTAGCCTATCCCACAACCAACCTCCACTCTGCTTTCCTGTCCTCCCTAAGAGCCAAAAGCACTCTGACATGAGGGAAGCACTCCATCATTATGATGGGAAGTGTCAGGTGCACAAGATAAACGCAAATTTCATGGCACCGCTGCCTCATTCAGCCAAGTTTTATGAGACTGAGAAAACTTGGAACCTTATGCTGTGGGGCCATTTGGTTGGCAGGGAGCAGAACAGACTTTATCCAGCACTGTCTGTTGGCAGCTCTGGCGCTAGATTTATACAGTGAGTTGGAGATGGCTTTGGCGATTGAGGCTGCTGCTTAGCCAGCTGGGGGCCTCTCAAGTGAGGGAAGAGTAATGGTGTGAAGCCTGGGAGACAGCGCTCCACCTAAGCGTTCCCACTGGCATTTTCAGCTTCCTACTTCAGACTGGAGAGCTGGTCCCAATGAGACTGGCCTCACACAAGGAGCAGTCTCCAAATTTCAAGCAACTCTTCTCTGATGCTCACCACACAAATAAAACCTGGTTCCAGCAAAGCTGGAGCAAGAAAAAGATTTATCTGGTGAGAAACTAGGTCTGTTTTGTTATTTGTTTTTGTTTGAGTTTGTGATTTTTCTACTATAGAGGACATTACTCTATCTGCTTCCAAATCTGTTATCCAGAGGAGGTGTACACCTGGGAGAAGAAATTTCATACAGACTGTGGCAGAATGTCAAACAGAAAAAACCAGCTAGGATGCTGGGGCCAGGCTGTCCACAGTCTGAATACAGCCTTCTTGCCTTACCAGCTCTGTGTGACCTTGGACACATTTTTAATCCTCTTTGCCTCTCAGTTCTCACTGTTTAAAGTTAGCATAAAAACAGCACTTATCTCATGATGTAGTTGTACAGATTGAATGAGTTAATAAGAAGCAAAAATGTAAAGCACTTAGAACAAGACATAGCCAATGGTAACTTAATACGCATTGAACTTTGGCTACTATTGCTTCGGCAAATGCACTTTCCCACTTCTTGCATGGTTTGGTTTTCCACCTTCTAAGAGTCGAACTGAAGACCTGTGACCACAATGAGGAATTTCAAAAGGGATCCTCAGTACTGTCTGGAGATTTTAATGGACAACCAGATCGCACAGGAAACAGGCCAGTTCCAGATTCTAGGCTTGCAGATGGTGATGCTGGAAAGGGGGAAAGAAATGTGAGAATCTTTGTTTGAGAATTGCAGGAATGTGCCATCTCCTCTCCACGGGGAGAAAAGACCTGTGATAGAAGGTTAAATATGTAATTATCTTTCCTAATATTCTGATATATCACAGTATATAGGAACATATGAGACCAAGACCAATTCTTTAAAAGTGGAGTGAAATTCTTTGTGGAGAGCAGCTCAGATCTTGAGGACCTTGGCAATAATTTGCAAACAAGGAAATTGACATCTAAAATAAACATGTTCCTTGGCCTCACAGCCAGACAAAAGCAGAGTCAAGATTAGAACCCCAACTCTAAGCTCTTATTTCATGTTCCTGTATTATAGCTCTCTAGGGAGCCCAGCCTTCCAGCAGGGTAGCTCCTTTTGAAGTGATGTTCTTTTCCTCACCAAAATCCTCTCTTCCCTAGGTTCTGTCTCTTGACAGTGGCTAAGCTGTCCAGGCACTTACAGTCATAGGTTAGTAATCATCCAGTACATCAGCACACATATTTAGAGAAGATGCTCTTCAAGGTTTTGGTATAAAGGGGTCATGAATTAGGGGATCAATTTTGGGAGGTTATTACAATTTACACAGTTGTTCCTCTTACCAATGGGGTAAGGCAGATTTGTTCCAGAACTCCTGCAGATGTTCAAGTCCCTTATATAAAATGGCATACTATCTGCATGCAACTTATACCCATCCTCTAATATAATTTAAAGTACCTCTAGATTATGTATAATACCTAGTGCAAAGTAAATACTATGTAAATAGTTGTTATACTGTACTTTTAAATTTGTATATTTTTATTGTTATATTACTTATTATTACAATTTTTTAGTATTTTCTATTCCAGGTTGGTTGAATCTGCAGAGGAGGGACCCACAGATATGGGGTGCCCACTGTTTCCCAGACACCGAGCTAGATATTTGGGATGCCACAGAAGAGTATCAAGCATCACCCCTGCCCTCAAACAGCTTTTAACCATTGGGCAGACACCAGGGAAGGGCCAGAGGAGCAGAGTGGGTAGAAAAGGATATTCTGAGACTTTGACAGAAGTGGGAGTAGGAGGGATATGGGAGGAATTGGGCATGTTGGGCCTTTTAGAGTTTTCAGCATAAATCTTTGGAATTACTGCATCAATAGTTTATGTGTACTTACTTAAGGTAAACTCTATTCTGATTTTTTTTCCCTAGCTTTTTTGAAAAGCATGCTCAGAAAGCCTCTTATCTTCCCTAGCACAAAGATTGTTTTAACTCTAGCTTAAATAACAATAGTAAAAGTGATCAGGGTAGCTATCATATGTTGAAAACCTACTGTGTGCCAGACCCACTGATAAGAACTGTGAGTTAACAGATGATTCATTCATGGTCCAAAGGAGCCCTGTCTTTCCTGAGTTTCCAAGTTCTATACAGAAAGGTCTCCTGTTTAGCCTTGCTAAACTTCCCACTGAGGAGGGGCCTACCTTGGGAGTCCCAAATGAGTGATACAAAGCACAATTCATAAACATGTCCGACAACTTCCTGAGGAAAGAGCTTTCCAGAACCCACACACCAAATCAAATAGTTAAGAAGAAAATGAGAAAAAGGTTTTAATTTAAATCAATTATACTTTTAAATTATTTTCTTCACACGATTTATTAGAACAAGAAGAAAACCCCCTAAAGTTCTGAAGAAATATTAACATAACATGCCTGTAACTCATGCTGTGTTTAATGAGAGGTGCTGTTTTTCCTGCCATGGGGCCATAGCCCAATGAGTGATGGCTCTGAAAAGGGTCACATACATATTCATCAAATTCGACATGCACATGTAAACTGGTTTTAATAGGCCATGACAGCAGAAGTTGTGTTGGGCAAATAGCTGCATATGTGCTCCTTTCCTCCACTGGCACATTTAGTCATTAACACTCTGGTATCCATGGATGAAATATTAGCTTGTTAACTTCAGGCCATCAGTTGTTGTTGATTCTCAGTGGCAACTTAGTGAAGAGATCCCCTCTGCTATTTTATTAGGGGAGAAGCTTGAACTTCAAGATGCTCATTTTACTTTCATGGTATCGTTAATACCATTTTGTTTCCTGAACTTGGAGTCCAGAAGATGCATGAAAACTGTTCTGACAAAAATTGATATTATACCCAGTTGAAACCTACAGATGACATGGGAACAAAAATTGATATTATACCCAATTCAAACCCACAGATGGCATGGGTTTTAAAACTTTTTCTTAATACATTTCAATGCAAGATCCATTTTCTTCAAGTGTCAACCATTTTGAAGGTCATCAAAGCATGCATGGTTGTTGGTTAAGTGGACATTAGCAGCAAATATGCATCCTTCTAAGATTCCTTCGTTTGTTGATGAATACATTGTCAAGTTCAAAAGTGAACTAAATTATCACAATGCAACTGAAGTTACACTTGATTCATTTAAAAAAAGACCCTCAAGTAATAAAGTGAGATGTCTATGCTTTCTAGAGGCTATCATACAAGAACAAGACCCAAAGCCCATTATTTCAAGACACTCAGGCCCTGAGTTAACATTGATAGATTATCTTTTTGTAACCATCTGGAGGCCCTTGGCTACCTCAACTATCAACTGTTGGATACCTATATTTAGTTAAACAGAAAAATCTTTCTTGGACCGTGCACATTTAGCCTATTCTGTCAGTCAAGTTTCTTCCTAGATTGAATTGGTGTTTTCTTCTTCTTTCTGTTAAACAAACAGCTGTACATTTGAATCACCAAGGTATTGGGTCTGACCAAAGTGACCTTTACGTAACATGTTGAGGAAGAGTTTCACAGCTTGGAAACAAATCTGTCATTCATAGTCAATCACATTTTATTATTGCTGTCTTCTTCCTCATCCCCATCCTTTCCTGCTTCTTCTCCAAATCAGTGATGAATCTTTGAGAAAAAAAAAAGTTCTGCCCTTTATTTACCAACAAGTGTTCCAGATCTTCACATACTTAAAATAGGGTCAACTTTAGTTGCCAAGATAGTAAACAACACAATGAAATAATTTATCCACTAATAAAATTACACTATATGGTAAGAAAATACGTTAAAAAAGTAATTAGTTGAATAAATTAACTGGATATTGTTTCTTTCTCATGAATGCATTTTCCTCGGCAGAAGGAAGTATATGTAGGACTCCTGTTTTTTTTTTTTTTTTTCACTTCCCCAGATTAAATTGTGAATGAAGAATACACTGGATCCGACCCTATGGGTATTGTATAGGGAACAATTTTCTTAAAAAAACCTACAAACACTCTAATATCAGGTATTGTACTTTTCAAGTTAGAGGTGTCAGATCTATTCTGGCTTTTTCAATGGAATATATTTGTCTTCATTCTCAGACTTGGTGTCTTGGGGCAAGATAATTTAAGGGAGACTGTGATTAACATAGGCCAGCTCTCCCTTGTAATATATGAGTGAGCTCAATACAATGTATTCTAATGCTGTGTTACAATGCAGTGATTTTTATGCCTCACCTTCCATACATTTAAGATTGTGAGTGACTTTACATGTTTTGAGCTACTCTCAATTGAGAAGATTATCACCATGTAAATAAGTGACATAATGTGTGTTCCGTATTTTCCCAGTTCTGGTTTAGGCTCACTAGACCACCGTTGCCAAAGAACACAGGGCACAATTTGCTTGATATCTGCTTTTTTAGGAAAAAAAAGGCCCTCCATTTCTAACTGTTCTAATTACATTTCCGTGCAATTAGGAAACTCATCCCTAGAAAGCAAAGTTGCTTTCTGTGACTGGCGAGCAGAGGGAGAAAATGAAAGGCCGGCTCTTCCTTGGCACTGCTGCCCATCACTAAGAGGCGAGAATGACTGGTACACTTGGCTGATTCAGGAAAATGCCATCTGGTATAGATTTCCTTTCAACTCATTGGGAGGAATTCGGGATCATGGGCAATAATTGAAAGCTGTTGTCTTGGGGTGGTATTTTATGTAGCTCCTTTCTTTCTAGTTAGCTTCTGGAAACCAGGCTGTCTGCGCTAACACACATCTACTTATTCTACCTGTATTCACACTCCTGACAAATCCCTCTTAAGCTAAGAGTGCACACCCATAAATAATGTGTGGTTTGCATTTATTCTTCTCCAAAGTGCTGTAAACATCAAGGCCTACTTATCGGAGGTGTATGTATGGTAACAGAGGGTCATTGAGAACTAGGGCCAAATGAATTGAAGTAAGCAGAATGAATGGTGTTGTTGGTCATAACTGAACGCTGGGTCTGAATTGAGTCCACTCAAAGTAGATCACATATGACTTTAATCCACTGCTCTGCCCAGCTTTCTCAGAAGATAAATCTGTCTCCAGTTGTTATTTACATATTATCATTTTACTGTATGTCACTGTCATAGTTTCAGACTTGAGTAAATCCACATTTAAATAGCGATTTGTCTCCTTTTGATGGTAAATATTCTCGTAAGTGGTGGTTAGGATTAAAGGGAATTTGTCGACAGTAGGTAAAAGGGGCTATTTAGGATTAAATGAAATTATACACTCAGCCAAGAGAGCCTTCATTGGGAAGCCCAGTCCAGCAGGTGCCAGTTGTCCCACAAATTCCCCCTTTGAAGGTACAGTGATAACTCCCTGAAAGGAGAAAAAGAAAAGGAGGGGTGGAGGAAATGCATACACAAATGTTCTCAGCTCTCCAGACTCCCTGGGAGGGGGCAAATCCTGCCCCAAATAGCCCTGGAGACGCCACCACTTAAAGGTTAGTAAAGAGTTCTTTTGAGGTGACATTTAAACCTTTAATAGCTCCCAGCCAGTTTGAGCAGGAATAACTTTCTCTCCCTGAAAGCTAGGAGCCAGCACTGCTCAGTTACCTGTCTAGAGGATGTCAGGGTGTGGAGGAAACCCAAGTGGGTCAATTTGGGAGGAGGGGGGCAGAGCCTGCCAGTGTCTGTGAGCCTTGCCCTCCGCCCTAATTGCACCAAAGGTTGAAGAAAGCTTCAGGTTGCACGTTAGGCTCTTGCTGAGATTAGCAATTATAATATCAGTTTCCCCCAAACAGGGCTGACAGAATGGCTGGGGGAGCAGAGGTGACTTAAAGTTTAGTAAGTCTCAGGGAAAGTTTACTGTCTCCTGCTGATTTCTGGCCCACAAATTTGGCCTTTCTACTACCCAGCACTGGCCACAAACAGTAGGAATCCTTTTCAATCACTATTAGCAACACTTCATTTCTGTCATATTTGACCCTTGGCAAACTACAACTCAGTGAAGAGCATTCTTTCCAGAAAGGAACCAGACATCACTCAGCTAGAGACGATTTACTGTGGGACATGGAGCTGATTTGCTTTTGTTGAGCCCCTGGAGCTACTCAGCCTGTTAAAATGGATTGTCCTTTTGCACAGCGGTGCTGGTGGGAGGGTCATTCCTGAGAGGCAGACAGAGGGGTGGAGGCCAGCCCTGGTCTTTATCAACTTGTCATCTGGTCCAGTTGCCCTGAGCCAAGATCTTTGGAGTGCACTGCCTGCCCAAGTAACCTATTTTGCAGCTCCTCTTGAAAGTAAGGTATATGTTAGGTAGTCAAGAACATCTCCTTTCTCCTCCATGTCAGGGCCATAGTGGTGTCTCCCTCCAGTTTTTGCTCATATTTAATTTGCTTGAATATGAAGAAAGAAAATAAAAGCTAACCAAAACACTGAAATCTTGAAAATGGCTTCAATCAACAGAAAGGCACATTTCCCCAGCTTTTCCTTATATATACGACATGAGACAGCATTTGGATTTTTCATCTATTTTTTTTCCTCTCCCATCAGTTGTCCACCATGGGAATTTCTAAGCAGTGCTAAGAGGACCCTGACTCAACAGTCTCCTCTCCCATCTGGGTATCTTTCATTGTTATTAAAGAAAGTGGGTAAAGGGGAGTTACTATTTAGTTGTACAGAGTTTCTATTGGGGATGATGAAAAAGTGTTGGGTGTTGATAGTGGTGATGGTTCTAGCGCATTGTGATTGTACTTAATGCCACTGAATTGTATACTTATAAATGGCTAAAAGGATAAATATTATGTACATTCACAATATAATATTAATCTAATGTTAATATTAATAATCAATATTTACTCAGCCCCTATATGGCTGAGATATTTGACTAGTGTTTTCTTTCCTAGCATCTTCTCCTAGGAAGCACATGGTCTGCATGGTCACCTGTATAGTAAGGAAGGTTAAGGCAGGTACAAAGAACTAACCTGGGCTTGCTTCAGATGGAACTAGAAACAGAGATGGGACAGCCAGAATTAGAATGCACGTCACTGGGCAGAAACATGACAACCCACTACAACATGACCTTCATGGGCGTGGAACACTCAGATAGCTTACAGGCTGGAAATTAGGAACAAGATGGGCCTAAGTAAAAATGATGGGAACTGTCTTCTCACAATAACCCACAGACATTTAAAGAGGCGAGAGATATGGATTTCCAGAAAACCACACATATTTGGGGGAAAATCGGGGTCATTCTCCAGAGGCTTTGATCAAAAGGCGGCCAGACTGTGTTGATTCCACAACAGAAGTACAAGCTGGGACCAATTAATTTACGCTGCTTTATGAAGGAAAGGCAGCAAGGCCTAAGATGTCTATTGCTAGTCTTAACAAAAAGTATTTGTGCAATGTTAAAATAGTTTATACAATTGGTGAAATCAACAAGTGATTTGATCTTTTGCAAGCATCAACACCCTTTGAATAAGCTTTTTGGAATTGCCCTGGTCAACCCTTGTGACTTGTGTTTTAAGTACTCTTTTTAAGTTCAGGACAGTGTAAAATTTAAAATCCAAGCTGTAATTTCTTTTCTTTATAAGAATTTAAGCATTGGGCTGATTTTAGGCCTGAAGCTTCCATCGATTCTAAAGTCAATCATTCTAGGAGGAATCTCTGAGGTAGCCCATGGAACATACTGGACACAGAGAATCTGGATTTCTTAAGGCATCAGTGTGCTTTTGGGCCATACCTAGAAGCCATGTACCTCAAATTCTGTGGTTTATAAAGTGCAATAAATCGTCTCTCTACCTATCTGAGATAGAGGAATGGACTAAATGTGAGGTAGACTTTCAAGGGACAGGACCACATCAGTAGCAGATTTACTTTATTCAGAAAGGGCGGTCCCTCATATATGTTAGAAAAATTAAATCACTCATTTCTCATATTCCAAATACAACCGCAAATGAAAGCTGGCCTGGGACTCTCCCTGTCTCAATCTTCACCGAGACCCTAATCTGACAGATATGATGTACACAGGGGTAGGAGATGAAACCCCGCCCCCCCAACCCCCCCTCCCCCATGCTTATAAAGACTGATAAAAAGAATGATCTCAGAAACTGTTTCAGAACTCTTTGACTACTCAACCAGATGCAGGAGATAGAAGAGATTGCAGAGGAAAGAGGATTTTTTTCAAGAAGAGTGGGGAGGATTTTTTTTTTTTGAGAGTTTCCAGGGTTGTCATTTCATCTTCCCTTCCTGCAGGTGAGTAGAAGAGGGTGTTTGTTTTCACATAAACCAAGTAAGCAGAGTTTCAGGAAACTACTTAGCACTTGAGCTGGGTCCCTGACTAATGCCTGACTCTTGGGATGGTGAATTTGGGTCTGCCTGTAGTCTCAGGCATCGAGAGGGCCCTTTGCGATCCCAGGAATGCCAGCACCTCTCATGGGATCTGGAGAAGGCTGGCTGCCTGCATAGGTAGTGAAAGGTGGCGGGGGAGAGACTGCCCTGCACTTTCTGAGTTGGCAAGACAAGAGATGCAAGCGTGTTTTCCATGAATCACATGAGGGAGGTGTGGAAGAGAAGACCAGTGTGGCATTGCATTGGGTTCTGCCCAATACGATCTCCTGAAGCAATGAGACACTCAGCACCCACAAGGTACAGGTGTCCCACAAGGGGCAAATAAAGTCCTTTGGGAGGCAGACTTGGTATTAAAAGTAGAGTTGTTACTTTAAGAAACATGTGAAGGTATAAACGTCTAATTTAATTATTAACAAATTTATGGATCAGTCTACTTTTACTATGTTTGAGTCCATTTCAAATAATTTGTTTTTCCTGATGTGACAATTATGTAATTCCATGAATGTGTTGCAAAATAGAAGTAACCTGAAATACAGCAGTTGAGCAATTTTCTTCTCAAGAAGTTTCAGTGATCACCTGGAATACAGTTTCATCCACCATAGTTAAGAGAACTTTAGGAGAAAAAGCTCTAGCCAGGAATCTCTTAATATGACAAATAGGTGCCCACAGGGCAAGAATGAGTTTAACAGTACTCCAGATCCAGAGAGCATGACACTTCTCAGCAAAGTGGCATTTTTCTATCCCTTTACCTCTCCCCATTCTCTGTCACTCCTACCTTCAACCCCCGGGTAGGAGAAAAGCCACAGGTGGAGGGTGGGGGAAGTTGTCTGTGTAAGCTGAGATGGAGTACAATAGAAAGACAAATGTTTCCCACACACTCACTGTTGCAGGGCCTCAGCCTTAAGCAGGTACAAGCTAGAATTGAGAGGCAACTTAAAGGTAAGTCAGGCTTTGGAGTTCTGATGCGATTGGATCATTTAATTACTTTGTGACTTGGTTCTGTGACGTAATGAATTGAAGTGACCCAAGGACTCTTTATTATTGGACAGTGACCAGAATTGTTCCAAGTGGCCCGAGTTTTCATTCAAAGCAGAAAAAGTGAAATAAAGTTGAATGGAAATTGCCACTCCATCTCAACCGATCAGTTATTCTACCAACAGCAGCACCATTAACAAAGATATCCGTATTAATGAGGATGTTAGGGCCTAAGACAGCAAGTCGGAGTCTGACAGAAGAGGGAAAAGAAGACACAAGAATAAAACTGAAAGCACTGACCAAGCCACACATGGCTCTTGAGAAAATGTATAAAGTCCTTCAGGAGGCAGACTTGGTATTAAAATTAGAATTGCTACTTTAAGAAACATGTGAAGGTATAAATGTCTAATTTAATTATTAATAAATTTATGGATCAGTCTACCTTTACTACATTTGAGTCATTTTCAAATAATTTCTGTTTTCCCTGATGTGACAATTATATAATTCCATTAAAGTGTTGCAAAATAGAAGTAACTTGAAATACAGCAGTTTAGCAATTTTACTAGTGCCAGTCAGGGACTATTCAATAGTCAACCTGCTAGATCCAAGTGACAATAAGCATGTAAAGATGATGACTTACATGTGTATCCAGTCGTCCTAACCATTATACGCTCTGTAAGACAAAGAACCATGTTTTATCCTTCGGCACTTAATAAATATTTGTCAAATAAATGAATGATTAAGTAAATGCATGAATAAAATATGCAGCCAATTATGCATATCATTTTGATTCCCATTCTTTAACAAATATAATTCTACTTGTACCTAAATTGCCAAATAATTGCCTTATTTTACTACCTGGCTAGTAGAACACTAGCTATAGAAATACTCTTACTTGAAATTGATTTTTTGGCCAATTGTCTATTTTGTTATATTACTCCATCTGTATTAGTTAATGCCATTGAAATAAATGCAAGTCACAGAGCCAGATGAAATGAAATGTGGGTAAATTGAGTAGCAATATACCTTACCTAATTATTACACTAAAAGTAAAAAAAATAAAAGTGCTGTAAAAACTGTTTTTATAGCTGTGAAGACTATAGCTAAATATTTTTTACTTTGTAATTTACATTCATCACCTGTAACAGAGGTGATAGGAAATGTAGGAAAATAATTCATTTTTCAAGTGACAAAGTCATCCTCCTAGCCCCAGAAAACAAATAGGAGGTCAGTTTTCCTACTCTGTGGACTAAGTTGCCTCCCAGCGGGCATGGGAACCAGGGAGCCAGTTGAATCCTATCCAAATAAACAGTGTATCAGAAGACTTAGTGAATAAGTTAGATTTTCAGAGAGGAATAATGTTGAGATGCTATTTTGCTTTCCCTAGTTGGATCTGCCCTACATGGATAAGCCAGCATCTCTCTTTTTCCAGAACAGGCCTTTCCAGGAACAAAATATTAAAGGGTGACAAACTGCCAAATATAATTGGTAAGAATCATTTTAGTCTCAGATAACTGATTCTTTTTTCTCTAATCTTCCTCAGTTGTAGCAATATGATTTTGTCAAAAATAACATTGGTTAGATACTCTAAGAATCCTTTTGGGTCCCCATTAGTGACACGTTCTTTCCACCAAGCTTGACCACAGCAAACTGCAACCATACTCTCAACATTCCTTTGAGGAAGCAACCCAACATTCAACTACCACAGATTTATGGTATGAAAAATGGCATTTCTAAGGACCTTTGAAAAATGTTGAAAATGAACATGGCTTTACTGTTAGTTTCCACAGCAGGAATCTAAATTTATAACTACTACTTCTAATCAATTTGGGAACTGCTCATAGAGCTAGAGAAAAAATAAGTTCACATGCTGCATTCTTCAGTTATCATTATATATTACAACTGACTTTCCACATCACATGGAATAGTTGCCACTGTAAATGTGTAATTTTCCACATGCTTTTGTTTTAAATTTTCAAACGATCCTATTACCATCCTATGGCTAGGAGCTAACACATTTGTGTCCAGGGTGGAGTGCTGTTTATCTTCTTCAAAGCAATTTTTGTTGCTATGTTGTGTAAGTGTAGATGGTTTTTTGATTGGTTATTGAAAGCCAAGAAATACATTTTAAAGCAATTTGTTTCTTAGAACATTTTGTCCCCCTCATCACAGTGATATGTCTGTGAATGCTCTATTTGCAATACTAAGAAAGATAATTTATATTCTACTAGTACCTTCATCCATTGCAACCCTTTATTGCCAAAGTGGGTCAAACATTTGGCACTTGAAATGTTCAGCACTTAAAATTCCAGATAGAATAGTGATAACATGACTTAAACACAGACAGTCTTTTGAAAAAAAATTGAAAGAAAAAAACTTTAAAGTTTCAACAGCACTTCATAGACATGAAATTGATCCCCAACCCAAACAACTCTATGCTCCATTATCATAGAGTAAATTTCAGAGCTATTTAGGTAGAACATAAAGTTCAGGGAGTCATGTGACCAAAAACTCCAAGAGCAAGTAAATGCATGAGAGGTCAAAGGGCATGGAGCTGAAAGAAACATCTGGATTCCATCTTTTGAACTTTTAATGGAAACACTGATCACTTGGTACACATCTGGGGGTTTGGACAAGAAAAAAAGTGGGTTTTTATGTGGGGGCTGGCTGTAGTTTATCATCCTTTCCTTGTGTTGCATATGAATCTATCATGTTAGTTACAATGCTAGTTATAATATTTAGGATATCTTAGAATATTACTGAAAGAATGTTTTTGATTATCTCTTCCACAGAGTAAGATTTTGCTTTTCTTAGTTTCTTTACTTCAAGTTTTGCTCTAACAGGAGTATCCCAGAGAAAAAGTTAGAGAACTCACTCATCTGTGAAGCCTGTACTTTCCCTGGGGAAGCTGTTCTTATCACTCGGCAGGAAGAACCATTTCAAAAATCACCATGAAGTAACCAGGGAAGTGGCCTGTAGCATCCAGCCAAGCTGGCTCACTGCCTACACCCCAGATTAACTCTCTAAGACATCTACATATGAACAAAGGTCTCAGAAAGATCTCAAAGAACTTTTACAGCAAGTGACCTGGCTTTTACCACATTGTTCCTGGGTGAAAAATGTGTCTCAAGCACAAATAAAAATAACACAGATCTCTTTGCTGGAGAGTTGCAGGGTTTTACTCCCTATCTGTTACAAACTGGGAACCATGAGCAAGTCACTTATATTCTTTAGACCCTAGCTTTCTCATTTGTAGCATGATGGTCCTGGACTTCTTGTTTCAGACTAGTTTGTTTTCAGCAATGATATTTTATGTGCATTGATCACTGTCCTGAATCTGGCAATAAAAATAACTTTTAAAATTTCTGAGTGTTTAAAATGTACTTTTCAATTTCTGCGGCACTATCCCATGCCTTATTTCCCTTGATCTTGTGGGCAGATATGGCAATTATTATTCTTCCCATTTTGAAAGGAGACCACCAAGGCTTACAGAGAGGTGAGGTCCTCATTAGCACCCATCTACTGGCCACAGAAAGGTGATATGTTTCCTTCCAGCACAGCACTCTTTCCAGGATGCAGGGTGACTTCCATTTCCTGTGATTAAATTTATGAAAATGAAATTCCTCAATCAGCAAGATCCATGCCACAGAAGAGCTTATCAACTGATGGATGTTAACCAAGGAAGTGCTCCCAGAATTCTGAGCAAAGGCAATAGGGCAATTGCTATTTTTTTTTTAGAAGGAAACAGACAAATACACCAGAGAAATAATCAAGCTGTAATAGGACACCTTTTTAAACTGGAAAAAAGCCTAGTTTTCAGATGTAAAAAAAAGGCTCACCATTAACCAGTCAAATGTAATGAAGCTATGAGCATCTGGACGTGATGTGCCCTTTTAAAAAAAAATTTTAAAGTAAAGAAAGAATCTTATACTTACAGGAATTAAAATAAGGGACTGTAAAACATAGGGATTAAGAATTCAGGCTTTGGGATCAGAAATGTAGCTTTGTCATTTACTCACTGTGAAACCATCAAGTTTAAAAAGGCACTAATTGGTATTCTTAATAAGACTTGTGAGGATGTTGCTTTATATCTCAAGAGCAGGCAATCATGCAAAAGGAAAATTTTACTATCTGGAACGTTTCATTGGAGATGAAAATTATGATTCATAAATTTAAAACACATCAGATTATGTGATCAACACATTAAATACTACCGAAAGCTGAGTAAGAGAATTGGAAGGTAAGAGGAGGAACTCTTCCCAAACTCCAAGAAAACATTAGTATATTTACATGATAAAATAAAAGATATGTGACTGAGGGCAGATATAAGAACTCCCTAAGGATTCTACAAGAGGTAAAATAGTAAAAGAAGGAAAAGCAATAGACAATGAATTAATAGAAAACTTTCTTGATTTAAAAAAAAATTAAAAAATTATTTCAACAAGATTCATCAAATATTAGGTAAAATTAATGAAAAACAATCCCCCAGTTAGCAATTGCTGGCCAAAACTGTTGATTTTTGAAGATAAAATATCCTATTACTGTTGCTATCTTCAAAGAAAAGTTTATATAGATGATAGACAGATAGATAGATAATGCTTACCCATATATGTGTATATAAACATATGAACTATAATAAACATGTAAATATCACACACATATGTATATAAAATTATCATTCGATTTTCCCTTTGAAATACTAAATGCCAAAAGATAATTGAATTACATCTATTTACAGGAAAGACTATAACCTAGAAATTCTAAATCCAGCCAATCATTTATGTGCAATACTAACAGAAACATGTAAGAAAACAGATATTCCAACCATATATCCAAATGTAAAAACATTACTTAATGATTGGCTTAAACTCACTGGTGAAAGTATAAAGTATCTGGAAAGGAAAATGTGAAAAAAAACAGTAGTGAGTATTTAAGATAAATAATGTTTAAATAAATGTTATTATGGTTATAAGCCAATATAAATGTCAAAATAATTTTTTATAAAGAATACGTGTAATATAAAAAATGAACAACCATTTAGATCTAAGATTATTTAAAAAGAAAACTTGTAAATTAGGCAGGAAATTAAAGAATATAAAAGCAATTTATTTTTAGATATCTCAAAAGAAAGCTCAATATTGACCTTTAATTTTTGATGGTGAAAACATGGAGCTAAGTCAGACTTTAAATATATAAAATTTAAATTATTATATGTAAATCATTAATAGCATAAATAGATTTCAAATCTCTAGAGAAAACTTAAGGGACAAACAAGCAATAGTAAAAGACATTTAAAAAATAGAAGAAGAGAGGATACTAAAATAGCATACAATGAAATAGTGGATGATATTACTTCTACTCTTACTTTTACACAACTACCATGACTACTACTATTATTGCCATTATCATATAATGGCTAATACCTATTGAGTATCATGCGTGAAGGTCTTACCTAAACTCATTGCACTGCTTATAGATATTGAGAAACTTGCCCACAATCACATAGCAAGTAAGTATTAGAATCAGGATCCAAGATGTAGTGTAACCTCAGAGCCTAGTTCTCAATGCAGTAAACATGGCCAAAACAAATGATAATAAAAGTTTTAAAGTACATGATGGGTTAAAATATGCAACCAAATGCAAACTAAAAGAATACAGAAGTGGAAACACCAATGTAAAATAAAGTTGCATTTGAGAAAAAACATATTAAATGGCACACCATTTTCTGTTGATAGGACATATAATCTTTAAAAAATTAAATATTTTGACACATTACAAGTGAAATTTCAATGATGGTATTAATATACTTACATAAATTACAGAAATCCAAGTTCAACCAGAGAAAATCAGAAGTGACACTGAAATTTTAACACACTTTTCTCAATTTTTCACAAACCAAGTACTCAGAGTAAAATAATAAACTGACTTGAATAATCTCATCACTTTTTTAAACCCTTGAATCTAACTTTTAGTTATCAAGTGCCAATGGTACATTTACAAAAAAAAAAAAAAAAAATCACATTCTAGTCACAAAGAAAATCTCAAGAAGTTCTTCAAAGTAATAATTATTTATGCTTTGTTTTTTAATACCATGCAATAAAACTAGAAATTAATTGCAAATCACAATTTGAGACACATTATGATTCTCATAAGAACAAAAACTAAAGCATCTCACGGTTTGAAGGAGTTTGTGATTCATTTATCTTCAGGACATAATTTTCCTCTTTGACAACAGTCGAAGAACTTCAGAAAATTCTGGCAACTGAACTTGACTCCAGAAAGCCCTGGAGATTTCTAAAAACACATATTCCTAGGCTTCGGCATAAATTTACTGAATCAGATTTGCTTTGTGTAAAGCCCAAGAAGCTCTGCTTTTGCCAAGCTCCCAGCAGATTCTTCTGCAGCCCATTAGCACCAGCCATTGCACCAGGTATTTACTTGAGAATTACCAGTCCAGATTACTTCTAAAGAACCAAATGGTAAATCTCAGGGGCACAGTGGCACAAAGAACTGGAGGGACTCAATAGATTGGAAATGCTCCAGGCTTTTTATTACAGTGTTTAAATACATGGCAACTATCCTAACAAATTCATCAATGCAGAAAGAACGTTACTTTCAGTCGTCAAGTCTCCTTGGGAATGAAAAGGCTCAGTTCAACCCAAGCTGAAGTCTTCCCCGAGGGAAGCTGAAAGATTCGCTTAAGATGAGGCCGATTTAAATTCAGATTCACAAATCAAGGGAAATGTAATGGTATGAATCCAAGGTAACTAAAACAGAGACAGTGTGCATGAGACACTTGTGAGCTGATGTACACCCGTTTTGCCCAGCACTAAAACTATCCTTATGGTAACTTGACCCAGAAATTGATGTCACTCTATAGTGTTTTCAAGGTCAAGCTGCAAATCTGGGCTGTGTGGCTAAAGTGCCAGAGTGCTAAAAAATTATCATTTTTATTCTAGAAAGAAAAAAATAAAGCAGGGGAAAAGTGGGGTGGCAATGGTGTTTTACATGAAAATTAAAATTCAGTAATTTTCAAAGTCTTTAATCCAGTAAAAATTAAAGACTGTCTATTTGAAAAAATAAAAAGAAGTAGTGCATACAATTATGAAGATAAGAGCCTCCAAATTTGGAATGTTACCTTGACTCTTTAAGATGTAACTCTACTGAATGAAAAAAACCAATATGCTCTCTTCCCCCAAATCAAATAAATTCATATAAGGAGCCTCCAAAAGAAACTTCTTTCCTGTTCAATTTTAGATAATTTCAATAATATAAGTTAAATATAAATAAAAAGTCCTATAAGCCCTGACATGACAGAAGGCTAACGGAGTTGGGAGTTCCCCGTAATGTGTGATTGTATGCCATCTCTTGAGAATCCACAAATGTGTGAAGAAAAAGCCTCTTCCCTCAAGAAATGTCATTCATTATACCAAGCAGATATGATTCCCGTTTTTCTCATGCATGGGGATATTTGTCAGCTTTACCTTAGGCATAGGCACCACTGGTAACACCTGTTATGCCCAGCATGAAGGGTAGCCTAAAGCATCTTGCCAGGAGAACTGGGTACAGATGGTGGCATTAGAGCAGGAACTTGGGAAACCAGAGCTCAGCATGAAGACATTGCTTTGCCACCCTGGGGAGGTGGTCTGGGGAAACCAGATTTCAACAATACTTGCCTTCTCCCTATTACTAGAATATACTTGCTCTTACATGCCTCTGTCAACCCTCTACTCAAGGTGCCCTCCCCTCATCTCCTTTCTTGACCCACTACCACTCATCCTTGTATGCTCCATTCCAGTGTCCTTTCTCTGAGTTGTCTTCACTGCTTCCCTGGGCAGTCAGTACCCCACTCTTCTTAGCAGCGTAGCACTTGGTATAGCATCTCCCATCACTGTGACTATTTAGGGTCTGTTCCCACTGCTGGACGGCGAACGACTGCATTGAATTCATTTGTATGTATTCCGAATCCCCAGTCATGGCCACTGATTCCCCAGAGAAGAGTTTAGCAAGCTTCTTGGATAATGTGAGGAGGAGTGAATTGCTACATAGATGCTAGTAACCAAGGACTCTGGGATAAGGTAGGCAATAACTATAATAAGAAATGTATGTAGGAGAAAGAGAAGACAAAGTCTCCAGGGTGAGAGGTGGGCTGCTCATATTGTTAGAATTCTGTAAGATTTTTTAAAACTGGAAATTCCTACGGGAAGATTTTATTTTTAAAGTACCTTGACAGAGCCTACCATTAGAGTTTGTAGGTCCTTTAGTAATAACTGGTAGGAATTCTAGAAAAAGATTTCAGATATCTTCTAAACAGAAATTCAGCAAACATTTATTGGACACACTTTGAACTTTAATACAAGGAAGATGTGATGAGAGGTGTCTTAAAAGGAAATGAAAGAAGAAAGAAAAATTGAATGAGTTCTTTGACCTAGGAGAACTTCAAAGAGACCAGTGATTACTTGTTACTCATCCATCCATTTATCAATTATTTACTGAGGACCCACTATCTGCCAGGTACTGTTCTAAGAATGTGGGTAGCCCCCATTCCAGCATCCTTCTGATGCCAGGTACACCGGTAGGGGGTGATTGGTTTAAGTGTCTCTTTCTTTCTTTTTTTTTTTTTTTTCTTTTTTTTTTTTTTCGAGGCGGAGTCTCGCTCTGTCGCCCGGGCTGGAGTGCAGTGGCCGGATCTCAGCTCACTGCAAGCTCCGCCTCCCGGGTTCACGCCATTCTCCTGCCTCAGCCTCCCGAGTAGCTGGGACTACAGGCGCCCGCCACCTCGCCCGGCTAGTTTTTGTATTTTTAGTAGAGGTGGGGTTTCACCGTGTTAGCCAGGATGATCTCGATCTCCTGACCTCGTGATCCGCCCGTCTCGGCCTCCCAAAGTGCTGGGATTACAGGCTTGAGCCACCGTGCCCGGCCAAGTGTCTCTTTCTGAGATACGTGATTCTAGGGAATATTTTAACCAACTTCCTTTTGCATTTTATAGAGAAATTAAATAATTAAGTCATTTTTTTTCGAGATCACAGTTTGTAGAAGAGTTAGAACTAATATCTGTGCCTCCGGGTAGCAGTGTTTATTTATTATTTTCCAGTTGCCCCTTTTAGCTGACTCCATTTTTTTAATGATTCCATGCAGCAGTCACCCATGGCTGCAGCAGAAACCGTAGACAAAAACCACGAGGAAAGAAAGCAAAGAAGGAAAAAGTAAAATCAGATGTAGAGGTGCAGTGCCTCTCTTTTAAATGTCACATAAATGTGTATTTAGCTCATGTTTATTTTTACATACTTCATCAGAAAAAGGCAACTGCAACGTCTCATTCCTGATGGTAGCTTCAGGCAAAGAGGAGGCATAAAGAGAGAAAGATGCACAATAAACAAACAAACAACAAGCCCTTTCTACACAATGCAGATTTCAAAACTTTCACCCTGGTTCTCAGCTACAACAGTCTAAAAGACTTGCAGCATGCTCTAGGTGATTACTAATAGTTATTCCTGAATTCCAAATGTGAGTTGGGATAAATGTATCTCCACTTAACTAAGAGAGTATAGTTTTGTTCTCAAACCTAAAAGTATATTTTTTGCACTGTATGCATGAGAAAGTCCCTTGTGATGGACAGTCTTTGTTTCCACCCCATTGAGTTGGTTTAATCACTTACTGATTTTATTTTATTAGATTATAAGAAATATTTTCTCCTCACTTAACAAAATTGAAGCATATGTGAGGAGAAGATGAATATACCTCGGCTGATTTCAACTACCAGGGATCCCTCACAAATTTTCATTCTAGATTATTCCTTTGAACAGTCAAGACATATAAGTGTTATTTGATGGCTTCACTTGATGTGTCAAAGGCATGTCAAACTCAAAATGTGAAAGGCTAATCACACGGTTCATACTTGCACTTAAAAGATCCCAGACGAGTGCTTCCAGTTCAGTGAGTGAGCCACTAGCCTTCCATGTTTGGAAAACCAGGGGACATTCTCAGTATCTCCACTAGTTCAACTCCTTCACTCAGTTGACCACTGACCCTACTGATTTTACCTCCCAGCTCTCTCTTGCATCTATCCACTTCTGTATCCACTGTGATTGCCACCATAACTCCTAGTGGGGTCTCATAACCATGAGACCAAGCCATTTATGTCCAAGCCACTCTTCCTATTGCAGTAAAACAATCTTCTCAAAATGAAAATAGGATCATATTGTTCCTCTATTTAAATATTTTAATGACTACACTTTGTTTTTAATAGTAGAGAAGTACTCTCAGGGAGGTCTCGAAGATGACAGTCAGAACCATAACATGACCTTGGTCTGGATCCCTCCTGCCACAGTGCTTTCACACATGCAGGCTCCTCAGTCTGGAAAGCTAACTCTTACACCCTCAATTGTTGTTGCCCTGTTAAATCCTTCTCTTTTTACTTCCTGATTAATTATCCCTTATTTAGGAGGAGTCTTCCTTGACTTCTACAGATGGAATCAAATATCCCTATAACAGGCTTCAAACATTTGGAATACTTCTCCTTCACAGATATTTCTCCTTCACAGTTTTTACTACAATAGTAATAATGTAGTATTTTTGGTCTTATTTGAGTAATGTTTCTTCTTTGCTATTCTCTAAGAGAAAGGCTCATACAAGTTTTTGACAGACTTTATATCACTAGGATCTAGCTTCATTTTTGGCATGAAAGAGACTTTCAGTAAATACTGGTTTAATGGATGAATAAGTAAACAACATATCCAGAGTATGAGCAATCAATAGGCACTATATGCAAAGTCATTCAAAATAAGGCTAATTTTTCATGTTGTGATCTGTGCAGATAGAAAGATACACATTGCAGGAGTAGTTGTCTACAAAGTCAGAACATGTGGCTTCACACTAGTGTTTCTTCTTGGTCACTTAGTGGCCTTGTGCAGGGGCCTGTAAGTATCTGATAATAGTTTCTCATCCATAAAGGCAGGGAACAATCCACTCACTGGGGTAATGTGAGAATTACATGATATATGTTTGAAAAGACTTTATGATCTGGAAACCCCAGTCAATGTCGATTAAGAAGACAGAGGACTACAAAGGCCTGTAGGAAACTGTAGAGAAGTGGGTGAATACAGCCTTGATTCCTTCTTACAAAGGGCCAGTGAACCATTCTCTAGAGTTTTATTGAAACACAGCCACTTGGTTTCATTTCTTTTTTGTCTATGGCTGCTTTCATTCTACAACTGAGTTGAGTTGTTCTGACAAAGACCATATGGTCCACAAAACCTAAAATATTTACTATCTGGCCCTTTGCAGAATATATTTGCCAACCCCTTGCTCTAGAGTATTGTTATTGTTACTGATATGGTTTGAATGTATGTCCTTGCCCAAATCTCATGTTGTTTTATAATCCCCAGTGTTGGAGTGTTGGAGGAGGGGCCTGGTGAGAGGTGATTTGATCACGGGGGCAGATTTCCCCTCTGCTGTTCTCATGATAGTGAGTGAGTTCTCATGAGATCCAGTTGTTTAAAGGTGTGTGGCACCTTCCCCTTCACTCTCTCCTTCTCTGGTCATGTAAGACGTGCCTGCTTTCCCTTCACCTTCCACCATGATTGAAAATTTCCTGAGGCCTCCTCTGCCATACTTCGTGTACAGCCTATGGAACTGTGAGTCAATTAAATCTCTTTTCTTTAGAAATCAACCAGTCTCAGGTAGTTCTTTATAGCAATGTGAGAACAGACTAATGCACTTGCTATCTCATGCCTGGCTTTGTAGTCCACCCAGCTACATAAGTCAAAAAGAAAAAGAGTTAGGTCAGGCCCAGTGGCTCATGCCTGCAATCCCCACACTTTGGGAGGCTGAGGCAGGAGAATTGCTTGAGCCCAGAAGTTCAAGACCAGTCTGGGTAACATAGCAAAACAGTGTCTTTAAAGAAAATACAAAATTTAGCTGAGTATGGTGATGCAGGCCTGTAGTCCCAGATACTCAGGGGGATAAGGTGGGAAGATGATTTAAGCTCAGGAGGTGGAGGCTGCAGTGAGCCAAGATCATACCGCTGCACTCCAGCCTGGGTGATAAAGCGAGATCCCGTGTCAAAAATAAAAGAAAACAGCCAGTTGAACTCTGCCTCCTCCCTCCTCCCAGTCATCAATCCCTCCTACCTGTTACCTGATGACTTTGCTTGTGGACCTCAGATTTCACTTTTTAACTGAATGCCTTAACTCTATCTAGTTCTTTACTTTCACAGGTCATGTCATGAAATAATACAAGGTATCGTATTTATTCCAACCCCTTCATGAGGTAGGAAGAACAGGGACTATTATCTAACATACTCCCCTCAACAGGAAGATTGGTCAATGCAAAATGTGAATGTGAATATGAGACAAAAGATCATTTTATTAGAGTTAATTTCTGTATGCCTCACTTTGCAGAGGGGGAAAAAGTACATACATCATAGCTATGTTGTGAGGATAAAGTTAAATCATAAATGCAAAATATTTAGTCCACTTTCTGGCCCACAGTAAGCGTTTCTTAACCATTACTATCACTGTTATCCTTGTAACTATAAAAATTATAAAATATGCCATTTTAAATGAAATTAATGTAAATGTTCCTTTTAAAATAAATAAATTACTTAGGTGCTGAGCTCTGAAATATCTCAAAGAAGTAGCATATCTTTTAAAAATCCCCAGTCACTTTAAAATAAGAAAATCAGAAGTAACCCAGTTTGTGCAAATATAGGGTACAACAACTATATGAGAGGAGCACAAATGATTTCAGAAAAAAACCTCCACAATAACCATTGTACATTAAAGGATTTTTTTTTTTTTTTTTTTTTTTTTTTTTTTTTTTGATACGGAGTCTCGCTTTGTCGCCCAGGCTGGAGTGCAGTGGCACGATCTTGGCTCACTGCAAGCTCCACCTCCCGGGTTCCCGCCATTCT
Source organism: Rhinopithecus roxellana (assembly GCF_007565055.1). NCBI lineage: Eukaryota > Metazoa > Chordata > Mammalia > Primates > Cercopithecidae > Rhinopithecus > Rhinopithecus roxellana. Next base: position 34,302,501 of record NC_044565.1, read on the forward strand.
CCTGCCTCAGCCTCCCAAGTAGCTAAATCATGCATTCCCTTCACTTTCATAGCTATGAAGCTTGTACACAAATTTGTTTCCAATTTATAGAAAATTTCTGTGAACAAATTTGTCTTCTAGCTTTACATTCATTTCTTTGCTCTAATTATATAAAACTTTATAGATTGGATTTATTGTATGCTACATTTTCTTATAATATATATCAAATCCTCTTTGGGTTGAGGCAGCAGATGAGTAAATTAGCTCATGTTGTTCTACAAATGCATGTGACTGAACCTGATAATACCACTTTCTTTACCCATCAAAAGTCTACCCAATGGATGGTAGTGATGGTAGTAAAACATTTTGAAGGTATTTAATGTCACTGATTATGCACTTTAAAACTGGTAAATTTTATATTACAGTATATATTACCATGATAAAAATGTCTACTCAGACTTCTGACTTAATTAAATAATACTTTTGCTATAAAAACCCACCCAGATCCCCTAAGTCTGAATTAATCAGCCTTCCCTATATATGTTGGGTCCTTGTTTGTTCTTGCTATAGATAGAGCTTCTCACATTGCAGTTATATCCTCTGATGTTTTAATCCTCTTCTGGGCTATATGTTCCTTGAGGGCAGGTACTCATCAGTCACCTCTATATCTCTCTCACACTGCTGAGCACACACCAACTGCTTTGTAAATATTTGCTGAAGATGGGCAGAGAGGAATGGAAGAGGGTGACCGGAGCTTTCAACATCTGCTCCAGTGTCATTGAGGTGCAGCAAAAACAAAAAGGTAAGTGATTTCCATTAGACAGTGCTGTCCTCAGAAGATGCTCCAAACAACTGCCCCCCATTCAATTTTGCTCTCATCTGAAAATTGACATATATGGTCAACAAATAAGTACATTCAAAGCTCTTCAGTAACAATCCACACAGAAGATTTTCATCATTTTTGGATCTCCATCAAAACACTGACAAAGACATGGGAGAAAATATCACCAAGCAGAATAGGCCAGAGCGTGGCTGTTGCAAAGTAGGTATCACAGGCTGTGGAAAGGGCAGTCCTTGCTGTACTCCAACCACTTGGTGCAATTTTGGATGTAGGCCCACCACTGCCAGAGTTTCTGACTTTTCTTTAAGCTGGAAATTGGCTCAAAATTTTAAAAACAATATTGCAGGCCAAACAAAACATATTTTTGGGAAATGTGTGACTTGATTCTAACCCTTCACATAGGATCACAAATACATTCAGAATATCTGTTGTACAAATTCCTGAAGACTTATTCTTTTGAATTCAAAGAATAATGAGTACCTAATGCAGAAGACTATTTTTAGAATTAAATGAGTTAACATGTAAAAGTGCCTATTAAAGTATAAGTTTCTGTTTAGATGCCCAATAAATATTCATTTCCTGTCTTCCTTTTCTCTTTCCTGCTTTTTTAATTGGGAGAAAGGGTTATTTGGTTTAGTAAGAAAACAGGTAAAAGGGAAAAGATGCATTATTTTACATAAAATATGCTTTTTTTTTATATCAAACTCAGTACCTACTAAACCAATACATTCCACTAAGCCCTTCACCAGTTTACATCTCTGCAGACTTCCTTCAACTCGGACAAGGCTGATTTGTAACTGGTGGTTGGATTTTTATATGAAAATGATGTTTCCAAATAAGTTTAAAGATGCTTGAAAATATCCTTTTCTCTCCCATTATTATTTTTTTTTTTTATTATACTTTAAGTTCTAGGGTACATGTGCACAACATGCAGGTTTGTTACATATGTATTCACGTGCCATGTTGGTGTGCTGCACCCATTAACTCGTCATTTACATTAGCTATATCTCCCAATGCTATCCCTCACCCCTCCCCCCACCCCACAACAGGCCCCGGTGTGTGATGTTCCTCGCCCTGTGTCCAAGTGTTCTCATTGTTTAATTCCCACCCATGAGTAAGAACACACGGTGTTTGGTTTTCTGTTCTTGTGATAGTTTGCTGAGAATGATGGTTTCCAACTGCATCCATGTCCCTACAAAGGACGTGAACTCATCCTTTTTTATGGCTGCATAGTATTCCATGGTGTATATGTGCCACATTTTCTTAATCCAGTCTATCATTGATGGACATTTGTGTTGGTTCCAAGTCTTTACTATTGTGAATAGTACTACAATAAACATACGTGTGCATGTGTCTTTATAACAGCATGATTTATAATCCTTTGGGTATATACCCAGTAATGGGATGCCTGGGTCAAATGGTATTTCTAGTTCTAGATCCTAGAGGAAGTGCCACACTGTCTTCCACGATGGTTGAACTAGTTTACAGTCCCACCAACAGTGTAAAAGTGTTCCTATTTCTCCACATCCTCTCCAGCACCTGTTTCCTGACTTTTTAATGATCACCATTCAAACTGGTGTGAGATGGTATCTCATTGTGGTTTTGATTTGCATTTCTCTGATGGCCAGTGATGATGAGCATTTTTTCATGTGTCTGTTGGCTGCATAAATGTCTTCTTTTGAGAAGTAACTGTTCGTATCCTTTGCCCACTTTTTGATGGAGTTGTTTGTTTTTCTCTTATAAATTTATTTGAGTTCTTTGTAGGTTCTGGATATTAGCCCTTTGTCAGATGAGTAGGTTGCAAAAATTTTCTCCCATTCTGTAGGTTGCCTGTTCACTCTGATGGTAGTTTCTTTTGCTGTGCAGAAGCTCTTTAGTTTAATTAGATCCCATTTGTCAATTTTGGCTTGTTGCCATTGCTTTTGGTGTTTTAGACATGAAGTCCTTGCCCACGCCTATGTCCTGAATGGTATTGCCTAGGTTTTCCTCTAGGGTTTTTATGGTTTAGGTCTAACATTTAAGTCTTTAATCCATCTTGAATTAATTTTTGTATAAGGTGTAAGGAAGGGATCCAGTTTCAGCTTTCTACTTATGGCTAGCCAGTTTTCCCAGTACCATTTATTAAATAGGGAATCCTTTCCCCATTTCTTGTTTTTGTTAGGTTTGTCAAAGATCAGATGGTTGTAGATGTGTGGTATTATTTCTGAGGGCTCTGTTCTGTTCCATTGGTCTATATCTCTGTTTTGGTACCAGTACCATGCTGTTTGGGTTACTGTAACCTTGAAGTATAGTTTGAAGTCAGGCAGTGTGATGCCTCCAGGTTTGTTCTTTTGGCTTAGGATTGTCTTGGCATTGTGGGCTCTTTTTTGGTTCCATATGCACTTTAAAGTAGCCTTTTTCCAATTATGTGAAGAAAGTCATTGGTCGCTTGATGGGAATGGCATTGAATCTCTAAATTACCTTGTGCAGTATGACCATTTTCACAATATTGATTCTTCCTATCCATGAACATGGAATGTTCTTCCATTTCTTTATGTCCTCTTTTATTTCATTGAGCAGTGGTTTGAAATTCTCCTTGAAGAGGCCCTTCACATCGCTGGTAAGTTGGATTCCTAAGTATTTTATTCTATTTGAAGCAATTGTGAATGGGAGTTCACTCATGATTTGGCTCTCTGTTCGTCTTTTATTGGTGTATAAGAATGCTGGTGATTTTTGCACTTTGATTTTGTATCCTGAGACTTTGCTGAAGTTGCTTATTAGCTTAAGGAGATTTTGGGCGGAGACGATGGGGTTTTCTAAATATACAATCATGTCATCTGCAAACAGGGACAATTTGACTTCCTCTGTTCCTAATTGAATACCCTTTATTTCTTTCTCTTGCCTGATTGCCCTGGCCAGAACTTCCAACACTATGCTGAATAGGAGTGGTGAGAGAGGCCATCCCTGTCTTGTGCCAGTTTTCAAGGGGAATGCTTCCAGTTTTTGCCCATTCAGTATGATATTGGCTGTGGGTTTGTCATAAATGGCTCTTATTATTTTGAGATATCCCATCTATGCCTAATTTATTGAGAGTTTTTAGCATGAAGGGTTGTTGCATTTTGTCAGAGACCTTTTCTGCATCTATTGAGATAATCATGCTGTTTTTTTCTTTGGATCTGTTTATATGCTGAAATATGTTTATTGATTTGCATATGTTGAACCAGCCTTGCATCCCAGGGATGAAGCCCTCTTGATGATAGTGGATACGCTTTTTGATGTGCTGCTGGATTCAGTGTGCCAGTATTTTATTGAGGCCTTTTGCATCGATGTTCGTGAGGGATATTGGTCTAAAATTCTATTGCTGTGTGTGTGTCGCTGCCAGGCTTTGGTATCAGGATGACACTGGCCTCACAAAATGAGTTAGGGAGGATTCCCTCTTTTTCTATTGATTGGAATAGTTTCAGAAGGAATGTACCAACTCCTCCTTGTACCTCTGGTAGAATTTGGCTGTGAATCCGTCTGGTCCTGGATTTTTTTTGGTTGGTAGGTTATTAATTACTGCCTCAATTTCAGAGCCTGTTATTGGTCTACTCAGGGATTCAACTTCTTCCTGGTTTAGTCTTGGAAGGATGTATGTGTCCAGGAATTTGTCCATTTCTTCTAGGTTTTCTCGTTTACTTGTGTAGAAGTGTTTATAGTATTCTCTGATGGTAGTTTGTATTTCTGTGGTATTGGTGGTGATATCCCCTTTAACATTTTTTATTGTGTCTATTTGATTCTTCTCTCTTTTCTTCTTTATTAGTCTTGCTAGTGGTCTATCAATTTTGTTAATCTTTTCAAACAACCAGCTCCTGGATTCACTGATTTTTTGAAGGGTTATTTGTGTCTCTGTCTCCTTCAGTTCTGCTCTTAGTTATTTCTTGCCTTCTGCTAGCTTTTGAATGTGTTTGCTCTTGCTTCTCTAGTTCTTTTAATTGTAATGTTAGGGTGTCAATTGTAGATCTTTCCTGCTTTCTCTTGTGGGCATTTAGTGCTATCAATTTCCCTCTACACATGGCTTTAAATGTGTCCCAGAGATTCGGGTACGTTGTGTTTTTGTTCTCATCGGTTTCAAAGAACATCTTTATTTCTGCCTTCATTTCGTTACGTACCCAGTACTCATTCAGGAGCAGGTTGTTCAGTTTCCATGTAGTTGAGGGGTTTTGAGTGAGTTTCTTAATCTTGAGTTCTAGTTTGATTGCACTGTGGTCTGAGAGAGAGTTTGTTATAATTTCTGTTCTTTTACATTTGCTGAGGAGTGCTTTACTTCCAACTACATGGTCAATTTTGGAATAAGTGTGATGTGGTGCTGAGAAGAGTGTATATTCTGTTGATTTGGGGTGGTGAGTTCTGTAGATGTCTACTAGGTCTGCTTGGTGCAGAGCTGAGTTCAATTCCTGGATATCCTTGTTAACTTTCTGTCTCGTTGATCTGTCTAATGTTGACAGTGGGGTGTTAAAGTTTCCCATTATTATTGTGTGGGATTCTAAGTCTCTTTGTAAGTCTCTAAGGACTTGCTTTATGAATCTGGGTGCTCCTGTATTGGGTGCATATATATGTAGGATAGTTAGCTCTTCTTGTTGCATTGATCCCTTTACCATTATGTAATGGCCTTCTTTGTCTCTTTTGATCTTTGTTGGTTTAAAGTCTGTTTTATCAGAGACTAGCATTGCAACCCCTGCTCTTTTTTGTTTTCCATTTGCTTGGTAGATCTTCCTCCATCCCTTTATTTTGAGCCTATGTGTGTCTTTGCATGTGAGATGGGTCTCCTGAATACAGCACACTGATGGGTCTTGACTCTATCCAATTTGCCAGTCTCTGTCTTTTAATTGGAGCATTTAGCCCATTTACATTTAAGGTTAATATTGTTACGTGTGAATTTGTTCCTGTTATTATGTTAGCTGATTATTTTGCTCGTTAATTGATGCAGTTTCTTCCTAGCATTGATGGTCTTTACATTTTGGCATGTTTTTGCAGTGGCTGGTACTGGTTGTTCCTTTCCACGTTTAGTGCTTCCTTTAGGAGCTCTCCTAGGGCAGACCTGGTGGTGACAAAATCTCTCAGCATTTGCTTGTCTGTAAAGGATTTTATTTTTCCTTTACTTATGAAGCTTAATTTGGCTGTATATGAAATTCTGGGTAGAAAATTCTTTTCTTTAAGAATGTTGAATATTGGCCCCCACTCTCTTCTGGCTTGTAGAGTTTCTGCCGAGAGATCTGCTGTTAGTCTGATGGGTCTCCCTTTGTGGGTAACCCAACCTTTCTCTCTGACTGCCCTTAACATTTTTTCCTTCATTTCAACTTTGGTGAATCTGACAATTATGTGTCTTCTCGAAGAGTATCTTTGTGGCGCTCTCTGTATTTCCTGAATTTGAATGTTGGTCTGCCTTGCTAGGTTGGGGAAGTTCTCCTGGATATTATCCTGCAGAGTGTTTTCCATCTTGGTTCCATTCTCCCCGTCACTTTCAGGTACACCAATCAGACAGATTTGGTCTTTTCACATAGTCCCATATTTCTTGGAGTCTTTGTTCATTTCTTTTTACTCTTTTTTCTCTAAACTTCTCTTCTCACTTTATTTCATCCATTTGATCTTCAATCACTGATACCCTTTCTTCCAGTTGATCGAATCGGCTACTGAAGCTTGTGCATTTGTCACGTAGTTCTTGTGCCAAGGTTTTCAGCTCTATCAGGTTATTTAAGGACTTCTCTACACTGGTTATTCTAGTTAGCCATTCATCTAATCTTTTTTTCAAGGTTTTTAGCTTCTTTGCGACAGGTTCAAAACTCCTCCTTTATCTCGGAGAAGTTTAATCATCTGAAGTCTTCTCTCAGCTCTCCAAAGTCATTCTCTGTCCAGCTTTGTTCTGTTGCTGGTGAGGAGCTGCATTCCTTTGGAGGGAGAGAGGTGCTTTGATTTTTAGAATTTTCAGCTTTTCTGCTCTGCTTTTTCCCCATCTTTGTGGTTTTATCTACCTTTGGTCTTTGATGATGGTGACGTACAGATGGAGTTTTGGTGTGGATGTCCTTTGTGTTTGTTAGTTTTCCTTCTAACAGTCAGGACCCTCAGCTGCAGATCTGTTGGAATTTGCTGGAGGTCTACTCCAGACCCTGTTTGCCTGGGTATCAGCAGCAGAGGTTGCAAAACAGCGAATATTGCTGAATAGCAAATATTGCTGCCTGATCGTTCCTCTGGAAGCTTCATCTCAGAGGGGTACCCAGTCATGTGAGGTGTCAGCCTGCGGCTACTGGGGGGCCTTCCAGTTAGGCTACTCAGGTGTCAGTGTCCCACTTGAGGTGGCAGTCTGTCTGTTCTCATATCTCAAACTCTGTGCTGGGAGAGCCACTACTCTCTACAAAGCTGTCAGACAGGGACATTTAAGTCTGCAGAGGTTTCTACTACCTTTTGTTTGGCTATGCCCTGTCCCAAGAGGTGGAGTCTATAGAGGCAGGCAGGCCTCCTTGAGCGGCGGTGGGCTCCAGGCACTTGAAACTTCCTGGCGGCTTTGTTTACCTACTCAAGCCTCAGCAATGGCGGGCGCCCCTACCCCAGGCTTGCTGCCACCTTGCAGTTCGACTTCAGACTGCTGTGCTAGCAATGAGTGAGGCTCCATGGGCGTGGGACCCTCAGAGCCAGGCATGGGACCCTCAGAGCCAGGCATGGGATATAATCTCCTGGTGTGCTGTTTGCTAAGACCGTTGGAAAAGCACAGTATTAGGGTGGGAGTGACCCGATTTTCCAGGTGCTGTCTGTCACAGTTTCCCTTGGTTAGGAAAGGGAATTCCCTGACCCCTTGTGCTTCCCAGGTAAGGCGATGCCTCGCCCTGCTTCAGCTCATGCTCTGTGGGCTGCACCCACTGTCCGACAAGCCCCAGTGAGATGAACTTGGTACCTCAGTTGGAAATGCAGAAATCACCCATCTTCTGCATCACTCACACTGGGAGCTGTAGACAGGAGCTGTTAATATTCGGTCATCTTGGAACTGCCCCCTTTTCTCTCCAATTATTTAAAGAGAAAAAATTCTCATATTTTATTTGTACTATCAAATTATCTATAGATAAAGTATTTGTTGGACAAAATAAAGCTTTGATTCAGTTTTCTCTGAATTACTGTGAATTTCTCCTCCAATTCTATGCAGTTTCAAGGATATTCTCTAAAGCAGTAAAAAACCCACATAGTCCCAAGACCAATTCTTTCCCAAATCATTAACAACTCTACTGTAAGCTATCAACTGTAGTATGTGGGCAGCATTACCAAAAGGAGATACCATTAGAGTCAGAGTATAAACTTCAAGTTTATTTCTCTTTAAGAGCTGGTTAAATATAGACAAGTTACTTAAATCCTAAATAGCTCATTCCTCATCTGTGATATGGGGTGGACTGTACCTCTTTCACAAGTTTATTGTAGAGGCCAAATGAAATAAAGTTTGCAAAATTATCATATAAGCTGAATAAGGTTAAACTAATGCATACCTTGCTTTAAGTGGAAGAGACAGCTAGGTATTTAGGATAGGTTCTCTGAAATAGCTTTGTTGGTAGTAGTGTCTCGACTTGTGGATGAAACTCATTCTGTTTGTGATTTCCATTGAGTAGCTGTTCCGAGTGTCATAAGACTTCCTGCCCTACAACTTCATCCTTTATACCTGCAGTGTGCACATAAACCAAAGTAGAAGGGGAAATTATTGTTATTATTACTGCCAACAACACAGCAATAAATATTTTTCATTGAACATTTCCTATGTTTTAGCCACTAAGCACTAGACACACATTGGTTCAAGCCACTAAGACTTAGAACAGCTCTAAGTGGTAGATATTGTAATTTTCAATTTACAAATGAAGAAACTGGGATTAGCAATGGGTGGTACCTTGCCTAGGGTCATTCACTAATACATGGTAGACACAGGATTCTAATTCTGGCAAAGTCAAAACAAGGTCACATCAATGGGACAGCAGCATGGTATAGTGTTCCCGGGAAGACACCTTTCCAGTTAACTGAGATTAATGCTTCAACTGCCAACATTTTTGGGGGGAGGAGGGGCCCATATTTTTACACCATGTCTGAATATGGTCTTTGCAGTGAAGATAGCATCAAAATCTTTTTTGAAAACACTTTTTTTTTTTTTTTTTTTTTTGGAGGGGCCTTGGAGATTGTCTGGTCTAACCCTCTAAATCTTCAGATGCCATGACTGACACAAAGTTCCTTTGGCTATGATACAAATCAGCAATGCCCCAAAGGAGCAAAGTGATGTGTAGGAACTTCTCTGCAGTAAATGACAACACATCACTATGGTATTTTTTATTCTAAGTTTCTTTTGTTTATTTGTTGCATGGTTTTCTTTCTTTCCTCTCATTTTCAAGTTGTCAGGTGTCACTTGCTCTGGTCCTAAAGAATGTGCCATTCACACCTTATGTTGCACTGCTTATAATTTACTATAAGATAGGAAACTAGGTAACTCTTTAAGATTGGGTGTCAGATAAGAGTGAATGAACTCTGAGCAAGGACCTAAGAAGAACTCTTAATGAGTGAAGTGGATATGATTTTGCCAATAGATGTGGCTTCCATTTTGGTTTCCCTGATAGTTTTCAGTGATATCTTGGATAATTCAGTTTGTCAGAGAAATAAATGCCATATAAGTGAAAAATTGAGTACTTTTAGAAGTGCACATCTGAAAAGAAGACATAAGTCATGTTTCCAAATAAATCTATTTCCCCTTCCAGTTTCCCCATAGCAATTCTTAGAGCTAGCCAGCTCCACCTGCTCTCTTTACATTACTCTCTCCTGTCTTTTGTATAAGTATAGTCAAATCATCCTTTACCCTTTTACTTCAGTTGTCATTTTCCAGCTGGAAAACAGCAAATTTGATCATTCATACAGAAACAGCGTCTGTTGCTAACCCCTCAAGCTGGTGTACTGGTTTCATTTCTTGCAGCCAAACATTCAGGAACATGTGTTTATATGTATATCTTTCCCTTTATATTAGTAATAAGTGGGTCATTAAGGGCTATATAATGAGAGAATGCAGTTTTCTGGCCTGATAAGTCCCTGAGCTTCATTACCAAATTCATCTTACATGTCAGCCATTAAATAGCTTGGCATTTTCCTCTCTCATCCATGCAGTATCATTTAATTTCATCTAAATGGAGTTTTCTCTATGGCCATAAACATCATCATCTTCATTGCCACCATCATCAAGAAGCATTTATTACCTGCTGCAGTGCATATGGTGCTATATTCGGTATGGTTCTACACAACTCCATCATCATGGCCCTCACCCATGGGAGTCCACGGAGCACAAGGGGACTACTGAAAATAGTGAGATTTGAGTTGAAGTCCAGATCCCCCTCCCTCCTCCCCCCCACACACTTGAACAGCTGGGTTAGCAGGAGCTGAGCATTTTCCCTTTCTGGGTCATGCCTTATCTGAAAATAAGACAATGAGTTACATTCTCTCTCTGATTCTACACACTCTAATGCAGATTCAGCTGCAGCCATTGTAAGAGGGGAGAAGATTGGTAGAAGAGGGAATTCGTCTGCAACTTTAAACAGTCGGCTATGCTCAGAGAGATAATTAGCCACTGAGTCTCGGGTCAGAGTTGTCTATACAGAACTTTGTTCATTTCCTTGACCTCAGTGTGGTTTCTCTATGTTCTCAACACCTTCTGTCATTCTTATTCCACTATTTTTTTTTCTGACCTTGGCTCCCTTTGCATTTTCTCTAATTCCTGGCCTTCCTCACACCAGGTCCTCAATCTCTGTTTTCTTACTTGTCCCAGGCACACGCAGGGACTGTGTCCCAATTAGAAGATTAGCCTTAAATGGTTCTAAAAGGAAGCTCCTGAGGCCTCTGGGTCCCTACTCTGGAAACTATGTCTGAACCTCTTGAAAGAAGGCTGGGACAGAGCCTGGTACATAGGTCATTCAGTTGAGTCACTAATCATTGCACTGAGGATTGATGACTGAGGCTCATCATATGGAAAATGATCCTGGGCAATGAAGTAGAGGAAATGGGAAAAGGAACCCCATATGATTTTGAGAACAAAGAATAATAGAGTAACATAGACAAGTCCAAATAGTGATTATAGAGAAGAAGTGGAAGCAAAAACCCAAAAAGCATGCCCACACTGGGTACACACAGGAACACAGGAGATGTGGGCGGCAGGAGAGAGAGAGAGCAAGGACTTAATGGGATCCAGAAAGGAATTCTGAGATTTATGCCCCAAAATATACCTAGGGGCCAGGAGAAACATTTCATCCCATCTCTGCTTGTGTATGAATTAGACTGAGTCAAAAGGCATAAAATCAGGTAGATAGTCCTGATGTACAAACCATAGCCGAATAGTAATAGTAACCAAATTATCTCCTTAGTAATTGTAGTTAATTTGCATTGGCTCTTCATGACTTTGTGCTAATTGCTTGCTATGTATTATTTTCTCATGGAAATTACTCAACTGCTTTTTTGTTGTTATTGTGGTAAAATATACATAACATACAATTTACCGCTTTAACCAATTTTAAGCATACATTTCAGTGGTATTAAGTACATTCACAGTGTTGTGCAGCCATCACCACTATCTATCTCTAAAACTTTTTCATCATCCTAAAACAGAAACTCTGTACCCATTAAACAATAACTCTCCATTTCTCCTTCCCTCCAACCTTTGCTAACCACTCTTCCACTTTCAGTTTCTATGAACCAACTACCTTTTAAGAGTAGCCATAAAGGTGGAGTTACCTCATACTTAGTGAAGTTCTAAAGTCAACATGTAAAGCAGAAAACATAAACCATCTATATTCTTACCGAAAAGGTGTAGGGAAGAAAGGTATCATGTTAATGACAGATCAAACATTTCCCAAAAAGAAGGGCCCAGCCAGTTGACCTCCATCACTGGTCCGTGGATCCCCAGGTATAAACAGTAGCTTATGCATTTAGGATCCTATTGCACAAAAGTGTATACTGTATCTTTAAAGAGTAGAAGCACACTAAGCTAGCTGAAATGCTTATATCGCAAAAGGACCTCAGGAAATAAGACAAAATGAGGAAAAAGCAGATTCCTATCTCCCATCTCATGTTTACCAGGGAAAATACATATTGAGTTCAATGGCAGATGGAATCATTCTTGCAATTTAAATTATTGTTCTCTTCCCTCCTCTTTTAACAAACATATAGTGTTGAATTCTTTTACACTGAGTGTGTAGGGTTTAATTCATTACTATTATTACCCTTTTTATATTGATGAGGCATAAATAAGCTAAGAAACTTCCTCAAATTCACAAAGCTTCATGAATACTTGAATTTGTACCTTTAGCCACTGCCCAATATTGCCAGATAAATGGTTATGTATTCAAGCAAAATAATTTTGTTCAATATTCAATTTTTTATTTTCTTCTTAAAATTAATCAGGGAGCCTATTGACCAAGAAAGCTTATAAAAGGCACTTTTAGTGTTACTCTACAATTTCACATCCATTTCTTCAAACTACACAATATGTAAATCTCTGGACTCCAGGGGCCAATTGCAAATTGGTTTCAAATACCACAGAGCGCATAAATCTTCCTCCTCCCTTCTTCATCTCCCTCACCCCATAATCTACTCACTCTTTGACCTCCCTACAAGAAGCATGACTGCCTTAAATTTAGAGTTTTCCTTTTCATTAAAAAATGCACACTTTAAATCCTAATCTTATTTCAGAGAGGGGGTTAATCAGCCTTCTTAGTGAGCTTGGTTACTGCCCCAGGTGAGAGGCAGCCCACAAGGAAGTATACTGCCAGGCAGACACCACTGATTGGAAGTTGGGACTTAGAACATTCAGGAATGATTTAGGAATGCAGACTAATTTTACTTATTTGAACTAGCCAAGGGGAAGGTCAGGCTGAAACCATTTTTAAAAATCTAGATAAGGAAATATTTTGAAGAACTGCTGTTTTATGACTCCCAAATACCCACAATGATTTCAGCTAGTCTGAGTCTATCCATTCATGCTGTTACCAACTGAAAGTTCTTAAGGAACTGCTTTGAGAAATAGATGAGACTAGTTTCTAATTAACATAGCTGTTATAAATGAAAGTAGGTTATTTAAGTGCTTGAAAACAAATTTTTTCCTAAGTAATCTTATTTATGCTACTAATTTGTACTTTTTGTTAAAAAAAAAAAAAAGTATGCTGAATAAAGGTAAATTTTAGCCAAAAGTAATATAGTTTAATCACTGCATAATTAACCTTAGCCCAATGCGGAATACCCTTGCTCCAAGTTTCAATTACATCATAGCTAAAGTTGCATAAGTAAACATATGATTAATTAAAGAGCAAAATTCACTTCTACAAAATAATGACTTATTCTGGAGGAAAGTAAAACATAAAGGTGATTCTTGGGGTGGTATGTATAAAATACATAGAGTTAATAATTAAATAGAGAAACTTTTTCCCAAGCAAGAATCCCATCTTCAGCCAAAATGAGAATCATATACAAGATGCATATTCATTATTTTCCCATTTGGAGAAGTCCTCTCTTTCATATTATTTATTCTATTTTCAAATGCCATGCTCCAAACATAAATGTGATTTTCACTGATGCTCTTCAACTTTGTCAGGCCACCCAACCCCCCTTCTCTTCCTTCCTAAATTTAATTAAAACCAGCATTCCACCATACTGGAGAGAAACATAACACAAAGAAAAACAATTTTTAAAAGCCCACATTAATCATGAGCTTTAGAGAAAGTCACCATAAATAGGATGTATCTAGCCAAATGACAAGCTCCAACCACTTAAGAAAAATGTCTTTCCAGCTGTAAGGATACCAGTGTTACTGAAGAACATAGCTCTTTTGTTCTATAAATTCCTCATTTTCACATGAAGTTACCATGTTTCCTACCTTGATATAGAACAATGTGTATTCAAAGTTGCTTCATCTACCATGTAATCTCGTGAAAGCTGAGTTTTATTTTATGGTGTTGCCAGGCACAGAGGAAGGAAAAGCCAGTACCTACTATGTGCCAAGCAAAATGCTTGACATTCTAGATATTACTTCATTCAACAGTCCCAGCAGCTCTATGAAATTACTAGAGTCTACTCACCTTGAGCTGGAACTTTGAACCCACAGAGGTCCTACTATCCCAGAGGCAGGACCTACTTTTTTGCCTGCAGAGTTGCAGAGACATATTTAAGAACATCAGACCCTCATTGTCTCCTTCCACGTTTTGCACATAAGTCTTCGTGGTTGTTTCATTTCAACCATTCCACTAAGAAGCATTTTGATCAAAATGAATAGAAAAATATGAAAATATTGCCAATGGCAGAAACCTCAATGGTCAGCCTCAAATGGTTGACTAAAATGAAAAGAAAAAGGCAGATTAATCAAGATTATTACAGAAGGCTGTCTGATGAGCAGAGATCAGAATTATTCATGGTCAAAACATTCACCCAACTGCTCTTTGCCTTGGTTTACCTCAAATGTAAAAAAGGTAATAACATGGCCTATATACCATTCTTAAGAGTATGGAAGAAAGTTATATAATTGTCATAGATAACTAGGAAGTAAAAGGAAGATATATAAATTATTAAGTATAAGCCAGCTCCTGTGGAGCATTTTGTATATGGTTTCTTACTTAATCTGTACCACAGACAAGTGAGATGGGTGTTCTCATCCTCATTTTACGGACAAAGAGTCTAAAGCAAAGAGTTTAATTCCTTGACCAAGATTAGACTGCTAATAAGTGGTAGAGCCAAGATTTGAATCCAGATTTTTCTGATGCCATTTCTCTGTCTACGCCTGGCTCTTCCTCTCTTACTATAGATGGTTCTGAAGAGAATTCACAGCATCATGGTGATGTACCACATAGAGTGAGTAGACTGTCACATTGCTAATTCTCACCTATGACTCATGTTTACTCTGTCCTAAAATGTCGCAAATATATTGTCACCTTCATTGACACCTCACTGGGTACGAGCTACAAAATGTTAAGGATTTTAAAAATTTTCTTTTCTCTTTGTTATCATTTTGTTCCCTTACGTATCCCAAGGATTAACAACAATGCCCAGCATGTGGCAGGTGCTAAGTATGTTTTTATCAAATGCATGCATTGAATAAACTCTTAGTCTAACATGAGCTCCATGACAGTATTTGATATTGGTCTAAATCATATTGGTAACTCAATCATTGTATCTGTGCATTACTTGCATTTTTGAGTTCTGAATCAGGTAAGCTATTTCCCATTAGCCTTCCTATTTCTCTCTTTCTAACCTTCCATACAAATTCCACCAATCTTGTTTAAGATGGTTTAGACTCCAAATTCAAGACTGTACTTGTTCACATGCATCAGCAGCCCTTCAGGACCATGTTTCCAATAAAATACAAGCTCCCTAAAGATAGATGTATGTTGTAAGTTTAGGAGCCCGCATGCTGCCTTGGAAAATGTCATAGATATTCTACCTCATATAAGAAACGTATAATTAATTTGGGGTCCTAAGATACCCTATACTTTAACTCTTTCTCTTATGACTTCTAAACCTTAATGATGACACATTACACTGTCTTTGGAGAGTAGCTGAATAGCTGGAATGCTAAGCCTCCTCCAGCTGCCCTCTAAAACTTAGCCCATTATTTCTGATTCCAGCCAGCCTCTTTTCAATCTTCTCTAATCTTCCTTCTCCTAGCGGTCAGCCAGCCAACCACAAAGTGCCAAACTTTGCAGGAATGAACTTCCCCGTCAGTCCTGTGAGAATGTCTCTTGTCATTTGTTTTCAGACATACGCTTTGTGTTTGATTGTCTCACACTTATCAATTTGCCAAACATGCATGCAAGAAGAGTGGAGGTAAAAGATTAAAGCCACTCAAGTAAAGAGAGGACAATCTGATACAAATAAACTCCATTCTACGGCCATGTGTTTGGTCTTTCCCAACAATGTACCATGTAAACTTACCGCTTCCAGTTTGGGAAGCACAACTTATAAACAAAATCATATGAACAGCAAATGCTTAGCATGGGATCAGGCATACAGTATGTGCTCAATAAATGCTCAATTTATGAATTTATGAACATAAAACTATTTGATCAAACTTACAGCCCATTAGGACCAGTGTTGCATGCTATACTTGTCCAAAGAGGTGGCCTCCAAACCTTTTTCATTAGATCCCCAACCAAAATCATGTTTGAGCAGGCAGTGCCATAGGTACTACTGTACATAATAATAATGTATCATGTTCTTTATAAAGCATATACTGGATTATAACAGTAGAGTTGGATTAAAACATATAAATAGAAGTTTTAATATTGACTCCAATGTATAAAATGTCCTGAAATGGATGATACTGTCATGTATCACTTCAAACCCATGGTATAAGCTCAAAATCTGTTATTTTTGGAATTTCCAAATCAATGGAAAATAAAAACATTAAAAAATGAATAAAAAGTCATCAAAATGACTAAACATGTCATATTTTGTTTTAGAATGTTTTCAACCTAACATTTATGCTATAAAGATGCCTAAAATTCTAGAAATTCACTTCAAACTAATAAAATAATATTGTGAAATCTTAAATTAGGAAGAGCTGGAAAACTGACCATTTTCTCTGTTCCTCTCATTAGATTCATATCTTTAAGCTACTACTTTTTACAAAATAGAGCAGCAGAAAAATGAAACTTTTTAAAAAATTTCAGTATTTCTCTATTACAAGTCAAACTAGTTCTTAATTTTCCTTTAAGTGGTGGAATTCATGGACACCAGGAATAAATAGTGGAAGTGAGATGTCAAAAAGGGAGGAAATTAGCGCACTATTTTATGTCAAAAGGTCATATGCTGACTATCAATCAGTTCAAAAGACAAAATTCTTAGCAATCCATTGACCCAAATAGTTCAGAACTCCGTAGACTGTTAGAATCAGAAGTGCCTTCAAATTCAGCTGGCCCAAACACCCCTTTTTATAGGTCAAGGGACCAAAGTCCCAGGGCATTAACAGACACATTTAGTGGTAGAACTGGGATTAGAATTCACATGCCTGATTCATAATATAATTCACTATGCCATGCTGCCTGAACAGTGACTTGCTTTACAATTTTTTTTGAGTGCCACTTTTCCAAGTGCTCCATAAGTTTGGGTTTAATCATTCCAACCATCCTATAAGTTGGGTTATATTACTGTATGTACTATTTCATTTTCACACTGCTGATAAAGACATACTCGAGACTGGACGATTTATAAAGAAAAAGAGGTTTAATAGACTCAAAGTTCCACATGGCTGGGGAGACCTCATAATCATGGTGGAAGGTGAAAGGCACGTCTTATATGGTGGCAGTCAAGAGAGAATGAGAATCAAGCAAAAGGGGGAACCCCTTATACCATCAGATCTTGTGAGACTTATTGACTACCATGAGAAAAGTATGGGGGAAACTTTCCCCATGATTCAATTATCTCCCACTAGGTCCCTCCCACAACATGTGGGAATTATGGGAGCCACAATTCAAGATGAGATTTAGGTGGGGACACAGCCAAACCATATCCGTGTATTATCCCCCTTTCAGAGATGAAGAAACTTACACCCAGAGAAGCAATTTGTCCAATGGCACACAAGTGAAAGAGCCTGGACATTTACTAATTACCTCATCATTTTACTCTCAGAAAGACAAATTTTCAAATTCTGACCAAATCCAAATTATGTAACAGTGGCTTGTCAGAATAGATTTTCATTAGCTAAAATATTACAATGACTTTTATTTCTTTTGGATGAATATTTAAATAATTAAATAATTACTCCAAAGAACCCTATCATGTACAGTCCTGAGAAAATCTAGGCTCCAAAGTGATATCCATCATCACCATTTTTTTTTTTTTTTTTTTTTTTTTTTTTTTTTTTTTTTTTTTTTTTTTTGAGACGGAGTCTCGCTCTGTCGCCCAGGCTGGAGTGCAGTGGCCAGATCTCAGCTCACTGCAAGCTCCGCCTCCCGGGTCCACGCCATTCTCCTGCCTCAGCCTCCCAAGTAGCTGGGACTACAGGCGCCCGCCACCTCGCCCGGCTAGTTTTTGTATTTTTTAGTAGAGACGGGGTTTCACCGTGTTAGCCAGGATGGTCTCGATCTCCTGACCTCGTGATCCGCCCGTCTCGGCCTCCCAAAGTGCTGGGATTACAGGCTTGAGCCACCGCGCCCGGCCCATCATCACCATTTTTAAAACCAAAGTGGCAAAATCTGAGGGTGATACTATCATTGTAACTCCACCATTTTCCTCCTACTTTCATGACTGCCTGCATGACACTATCAACCAAGACTTGGATATTACAACCTGACTCTGAGCAACAGTCTAGTAGAAACATGACTTTGCTGTCCAGTAGATTTGGAAAGTTTAAAGGACAACATCAAGATCCCAACACTGTACTTCCCTCTCTTCTGCAAAGCAGTCAGCTTATCAAAAGAATGCTGATTGATTACTTCAAGTAAATTTCATAACTGACTTCATTGAGATATTGATAAACAAGGTCCAATCTGTGATGAACCCTCATCTAAACATTTTATGTTTAAATGTGGTAAGTCTTTCCCCAGGGTTTAATGCAGAAAATACTGAAAGAAAAAAAGTAAGCTCTCCTTTCTCAACCAACCAAAAGAGTTGTTTTGAAACTGTGTGTTTCAGAATCACAACACCAATGGGAGTAGCTCAAGGGACCCCTGGAAGAAGACTAAGGAAAGGATTCAGGGACTCTCAGCACCCCTAAAGAGAACAGCATTACCTGTATTTATATTTTGTGTTCTACAATTTGAAAAAATGACTATGAAAACTCCTAATAGTGCCTTGGAATCTTCATCCCCCTAAGCAGTTAAACTGCATTTTTCTGTGTGTGTATGCCTGAGGCTCATCTTTAATGCACTTAGCACTGTCCTGTATTCATGCCCCATATGAGGAAGCAGATGTTGGGCTGGCATATGGTGCCCACTCATAAATTTCTCTAACCTTTCCCTGGTGTATAAGTCACAGGCAATGAAGGGTTCCAGTGACCAGTCTTCATAGCTCTCCCCAAGGAGCTCTGGAGCACTGGTCCCATTTGTTCACCTCGGGTGGGTGAGCCCATGCTTTGGGCATCCATCCACTGACAGCAGGCCCAGATGGAGGCAGTGAGAGGCCAGCAGGCTGGATCCAGCTCTGAGAGCTGCACCCAGCATCCCACGTGGGAAAGCCAAGACTGCAGGAGTATTTGGTCCTCCATAGCATGCAGGTGGTGTTTGGAGGGATTGAGCCAAAGGTCTCAGCTGCATGGGGTGTTCAGAACTGAGTTGCAGTGAAGAAAGTAGGTGAATGACAAAGAAGGGAAGTACCTGTTAGTAGATCCTGATATGAGGGCTCATCAATCAGATCATGAAAAACCCAACGGTGGCTATGAAGAGCAAAGGAAGGGATGCCTCTCCTGGTATAAAAATGAAAGCATACCCTTGTTCACCCACTTCTTTCTGAAAACTGAAATGACACAAATTATCTGATTGTATGTGATCCTGCACTTGCACATATTTTGTCTTTAATTTACTTTAGTTTTTTCTCTTATCTGTATCAAAAATAATTTGAGAACACTAACCACATCTTCTAAAACTTCTCCTCCTTTCCAAAGCACCTAGCACCATACCAGGTACACACTATGCACCCAATAATTGTGTATGGGATGAATGACAGCTTGATGGTCACTACCACCAACTTCCCTCACATCAGCAGCAGCAACCAGTACTGGTGTGACACTCCATTATGTCTATACAGTCCCAGTTGATAATTTGCTTCCACATGTATTGCCTGATAGACTATTATTCCTATTTTAAAGAAAATAGCACTAAAACCATTGTTTAGGTGGTTTGTCCAAAGCCATTGAGCTTTTAGACACAAAAGGATAGAATTCTTGTTTTCTGACTCATATCCCAGCTGTAGCTACATTTAACCTGAACTTTGTAATTCTAGAATAAAGTAATTCTATAATTTTTTAACAGTTATTTTTTCTTTAAAAAGGAACATCAGGCAGGTAAAACAATCACATTTATGTATTTTAGAGGTAGGATAGTAACATAAGTACTGCCGAAATTAAGCTCAGCTGTGTGTGGATCCCTATTCATCCCTCTATCCTTCTACCCATCTGTCCTGTTATTGTGTCTCTTCTGTGCTGGAAGCTGACCCTGTGAAATTCCATGAGAATAGAGAGGTGTATACCTTAAATAGGAAAAAAGGTGTTGAATGACAGAATAGTCTGTATGATTAATGAGATTGTGAAGGAAGATACCGCCACCTGTGACAAGCTAATGAGGAAAGGGCTATTCATGGGGTGACCACTGGGCTGAATCCCATAGGAAGAAGAGGAAGCAATGTTATGGAGTTGCGGGCAAAGGAAGAGCATACACCAGAGGTGAGGTATGAAGGAGAGTGGCATTTTTTATTAACTATGGGCATATTTCCCATCCTTCACTTTGACCTTTTCCCTCTTTACCTGTCAATTCTTCTTAAAATTCAATCAATCAACAAATAGATATTGGATATTTACTCCATGCCAGATATTGGTATTCCTTTATTTCCTACCTCAATTTTTTATCACCCTACACCTGGATAACTGCAATTGCTCTTCCTAGGGAGCCCACAGCCCCTGGTCATTGAAGACAGAATCAGTGAATACATATTGATGTGTACTTATGTGAGTCGCACTATGTTAGGTACTATGCAAGGCATAAAACTACACAAAGCAACATCCCTGTCTTCAAGGAGCTTGAATTCTTATAGGGGAGATAAGGCAAGTAAGAAACTAACTATGATTTATGGCATAATGTAAGTGCTGCATGAGAGGTATAAAATGAACTATAGGCATTTGCACAGTGTCGAACTCCATTATGACATGGTTCATTAGTACATGTCTTTGGATATACTATAAATCAACTCTTGATACAAGAGAAATAATGAATAAATCAATTAGAAGGTAGGAAGCCCTTTTTGCCAGATAAAGCCCAGATAGAAGAACTGAGTTTCAAGTTAAGCATCATCTTTGATAGCTTATAGCTCTTCTCAAGATTCAAGACAATGGGACTGTGGCAGCTGACAGTGAAAGAGGGAGCTGAAATGGTAAGGTCAGCAAGTCATTATCAATGGCAGGGTCAAAGTAGTATGTGAAGTTTTCCTACAATATCATGCATGGAAGGTCTGTTGTCATGTTCCCTAATTGTTCCATCATCCATTACTCATTTATTTATAAAGCAAGACAGCCAAGAGACATTCTTGCCACTGGCTTATCCTTCTCCCACCACAATCTATTACCAAACTTATCTCTGAATTATGTTTTGACTTCATTCACTTTTTTCCCATCTCTGTGACTACTCCTCCTATTTAGAATACTGAACTACTGTAATTTCTTCCTAAGAGGTCTCCCCACAGCCACTCTGATTACTCCACAATCCATTTCCCATACTGAGTGATCTTTAAAAATGGAAATATGACTATGTTACCCCCCCTCGTTATTACATTTCCGTGATTTCATGTTGTTCTGACAATAAAACCAAAATCATTAGCATGACTTCGGGTCTTGCTTTATATCTCACTTAATGGGTCTCACTAACCTCATTACCTTTTTCCCCAAGCTTCCTTTAATCC
The DNA here is from genome assembly GCF_007565055.1 of Rhinopithecus roxellana. Classification (NCBI taxonomy): domain Eukaryota; kingdom Metazoa; phylum Chordata; class Mammalia; order Primates; family Cercopithecidae; genus Rhinopithecus; species Rhinopithecus roxellana. The sequence continues at coordinate 34,323,925 of NC_044565.1, forward strand.
AGCCACAATGGCCCTCTTTTGGTATCAAACATGGCAGGCTCCCTCCTGGTGCAGGGCATGAGCTCATGCTGTTCTTTTGAACTGGCAAAGTCACCACACCTCCCTCCTGGGACTACTCTCCATGACTCCTGGTTCACCTAGACCCATATTTGACATCTCAGTTCAACTAAAGTCTCACTTGCTTAGAAAGATTTCCCTGATCTCAAGCTTCACCCCTCATCTTCAGTTTCAGACAGATTCTTTGAGTTTATATTCTCCTTAAGACTGTGTTTGTTCTCAGTTTGTAATTAAATATTTATCAATATGATTATTTAATTAACATCTATACATCTGTCTTTCCATGCAGACTGTAATCTCTATGAAACAAGAGCTACATTTACTTTTTTTCTTTTTTTTTTTTCTTTTTTATTTTTGAGACGGTCTTGCTCTGTCGCCTAGGCTGGAGTACAGTGGCCCGATCTCAGTTTACTGCAACTTCCACTTCCCGGGTTCCAGCGATTCTCCTGCCTCAGCCTTCCGGTTAACTAGGACTACAGGCACATGACAACACACCCAGCTAATTTTTCTTGTATTTTTAGTAGAGAGAGGGTTTAACCATGTTGGCCAGGCTGGTCTCGAACTTTTGACCTCAAGTGATCCACCTGCCTCAGCCTCCCAAAGTGCTGGGATTACAGGTGTGAGCCACCATTCCTAGTCTACATATTTTGCTTCCCATTTTATCTCCAGTGACTATCACAATACTTGGCCCATTGCTGGTGCTCAGTACAAACATGTGAAATGAATAATTGAGTCTTAAGTGAATGTAAGCCCAAGAAAGAAGAGATTATGAGAAATTCCATTAGATGTGGTGGAGTCCAAGTAGACTGATCTGAGCGAGGATCTGGGAAGGACAGGCTTCTTTGAAAAGAGGTATTTGCTTTTTTCTTTTAATTGCATCATCTTATGTTATAATGATGGTCGCTAAAAGGTTATTGTGAGAGTGGACTCCTGACAGGCACATTTTATCAGACATTTCAATGCGTGTAACTATGATCTAGGGGTATAATTGTGGTCAAAGTCTTGCCAAATCCAGGTAATGAGGAATCACAGGTTCTGATGCTTAACAGGGAGAAGAAAGCAGCTGCCGTTCGTGCCACCAGCACTCCATGTAAGCATCTCTTCACTTGAACCTCAAGGACCTGAAGAGATGCTTCTTTTGCAGTAATTTAATGTTTTTTTTTTAATAAAAATAGCATGTAGTCAATTTATGTTTTAACGTAATAAAATGACTTTTTGCATCAATCAACATGTTGTAAAATGGATGGATCATCCATTTAGACATGGCACTGATTGGTTTTACTGAAAGTCATAATGGATATGGTTCTGAAGTTGTTCTGAGGATAAACATGGTGGAGGTAACATTCTTAGCCAAGACAAGGAAGCTATAGATTTTTAACTATTCTGATTCAACCCCTCCAAGTAGTGCAACTTCTAAAGAAACCCACACTCTTTATAATGGAAACATCCTGAAGTAGTAAAGAGATCATAAAAGAGTAGGAAGATCCTGATGTCACCCGTGACAGGCCTTCTGTTAACACCTAGGCTGGAAAACCAAAGCTTGAAAAAGATTCTGGGTGGGTGGCAAGGAAGGCAAAGACCATAACAAAGTTCTGTGTGCATATTCAATTTGGACATTCCCCATGATCACTGCAGAATTTCAAGGCAAGAAGCTTGAAGAAAAATTAGCAATTCATTAGCAGCCAAGTTTGAAAAGTCACTATACTCACTGTCTAATGAGGCTTTACAGTCTAAATCTCCAAGAAAGAAACAAAACATCTCCATTAAGTGGTGACAAACATCCCTGTGCAGTTCTGGCACCGAGGTCGTGCTGATTGCTGACACTTGAGAGTGGGTAGTGATTCATATTATGAAAAGAACTAGATTTTTTTAAAGAGATGCAACTTGGTAACTAATTTTTGTCTCTCCCTGCCAGTGTAACCGTTTGAATGTTAATTTAATTTTACAGAATATCATTTATGTAAATGTAATTAGAAGGGAAACATGATCTGGAGATGCACAGCACCAAAGAAAATTTATTACTCCAAAGGGTATTGCTCTAATCATTCAACTGCAATATTGAGTTTCCCCAGATTTAATCTAAAAGCAATAAATTACAAAAGGCTAATGCCCTGCCCAACAACAAGCTGTCATGAACCCAAGTTTCAGGAGGAAACCAGAAAGAGGAAGAAAGGGAAAAAAGCCTGAAGTTTACTTCAGCAACAGGCTATCACCAGGTGCATATTTCCTGACATAAACTCAGTAGAGACAGCATAGCTAGAAAAAAATTAAAAGCTTCATTTCCCAAGCAAGAAGAAAATGGTGACTTCCAACCTCTCACTGCTTTTCCCTCCAGAAATCTGACCAGAGCTCTTTGCTTGTTGTTAAACATTATTATAAGTGCTTGAAGTTCAGGGCTTCTTGCTCCCCAACAACAGAGAGAGAAGGGGAAATCCAGCCAGGATGAAACTGCCCCATCTTTTCACCTTATGGCTGTGCTGTGCTTTTGCAGAGAAGAAGAAAAGACACAGTCTGATTAATGTCAAGGTCCATATTGCATTCCATTGCGTGCATGCCTGAAAGCCAGTTCTCCCGGGGCACCTTGCCAACACAGAGAAGCCGAGCCTGCTAAAAGGAAACGCTTTTCAGACTCCTCTCCTCTTCATGCTGAGTGAAGGGTTGTGATGAAAAGAACTTGGGGTCGTAGGTGATCTCCCTGTTGCGTAAGCCCCATGTGTGAACTTGAACAAGGTTGAGACTATCTGGTCCTTTGAGGGTGCTCAACAATTGCCATGAGAGAAAGAGAATTAAAATCATCAACCTGGCTGCGTGAAAATAAAATCACCAACCTGGCTGTACACAAAATGTTGCACAACCTGACTGCACCTTAGTGAGGTGTTCTTAAAATGCCATTGCCTGGATTCTACCACAGAACAATTAAATTGGGATTTCCGTGGTTAGGATTCAGGCATGGACATATTTTAAAAGCTTCCCTGGTAACTTTAATGTGCAGCCTTCAAAGAGAACGACAGCCCTAGATAAAGGTTGAAGACATGCAATGGAATGCATAGTTTTAAAGGGCGTCTCTGTTCAATAGGTCACTGTGTCACAAAATCATTCTAGTGGGTGGGGATTTCTTGCATGCGACAAAGATAAGGAAGAAATGTATTTACTCATACAAAATAGATAATTGCAGCTGGTCAGATATGTAGCTGGGGTTATCAGGTAAAACCATATCATCTCAATGGAATTTTAAAACCTCAATTATGAAATCCTTTTATCATTGTCACTATTTTCTTTATCTAACAAGGGACATAGTAGTGTCACCTACCTCATCTTTCTTAAGTTGGGAATTTAAACGTCATAATCACAAGGCATTTCTAAAAAAAAAAGAATCCTAATCCTAAAAGAAGTTCTACATTTCTTTCATTATCCAGAAACCTCTTGGCTCTGTGTGTTTAGATATTTTATTTATTTTTTTGTCTTGGTATTCTATTTACTGGTTGGGCTGTTTAATTCAGAAAAAAGTATGCAATCCAAGGTAAATGAACATTTTTAGAGTTCAAAGATAGAACATCCTTTTTACCAGATCTGTTCAGGCTGTGCCTCGATTCTCTTATTCTCCATTTGTAATTACCCTTTTCCTATCTTAAGACTGTTATATCTCATTGCTTACCAAACTTTTTCTTTCAAAGTAAACATCTCAAGAATGTTAAATTAACTAATTTTGTCAGAAGTTCCCCATATTATATTACAAATTTAATGAGCTAATTATTTTTTCACATTGCAGATATTCAATTATTAGCTAATTTAGCTCTTAGGAGTCCAGACATACTACACAGACACATTGCACAGATAGAAGATGCAACTTGTAGATGGTAGATGCATCTTTCATGTCTTGTTTCAAAAGGCGCTTAAACAACTTCATCAAAAATTAGCAAAACAAAAGAAACAGTACAAATTAGTTTTAATGTTCATCTCATGAGTCAACAGTAAAAGTTTTCAGCAGCCTGTCTGTATTGCAACAACTCATAAAGAAGAACTCAGTTTGTTAACTTCTTTTGTATATCAGTTCACTGCTACGAATGTGGTGTCTTCAAAATTATCAACCAAAGACACCCAAGAATGTCACCAACCAATGACCAACAAATTCTGTTCCAGTGGAAAATAATTCAGAACTCACTCATTCCTATCAATAGTCATACAGCAGATTTTTAAATACAGTTGATAGAATGGTCCCAAATCTTATAAATTTCCAAATAATTTTACATCTGAAATGAAATAAAATGCTGAGCAACTATCATACAATAAAACAACATAGACGACCTAAGACTGAGAAATATGTGCCAAATTTTCCCACCACCAAAAAGCCTTTATTTTCAGTTACAGTAATTTGCCCAGTTTGTCTAAACTTTGGTATCAAACCCTCAATTAATTTAGGCCTTTGAGACTCAGCATTTGCTTTACATATATTATCAATATCAGCTTAAAAAGAGGAGTAAGACATATAAATAACTGTGGCCTGATAACAAAATATGAAGGAAAAAGGAAAACCCACAGGAGTTACATGGGTCCTAGAATCAAATTATGGCCATTGAGAAGAAAAAGAGAAACGTCAAGACACTACAAATGAGAAACACCTCAATAATAGAAACAGATTCTGTTATCTTAAAATATTTTTGGAATAATGAAGGATAAATATGAATTCATCCATCTACACTTATAGTACAGATAAGCTTAATAAGTTGTCTAAGTTTACGTAGCTAGTAAATAACGGATTTGGGATTTGAGACTCAAGAAATGCATCCGCCCAAAACCCAAAGGTAACTGAAAAGTATGAATGGTTAATCACAGAGAGTAGCCTTTGATTGCATCCTTAAATGAAAGAGGCCAGCCAAATGAAGATTATTTGAAGAACAGTGAGGAAGAGCCTTCTAGCAAAAGCAACTTCAAATGCAAGGACCTGAAGTGGGAAGACACTGGAAGTGAAGGTCTTCCTTCACTTAGAGAGAAAGCCAGCAGGCTGGGGGAAGCCCCATTTATCAACGCTATCATTGTCCACTTGCAGGATAGCACCAGAGACTGGTAAGGGCAACAGCCTCCAGAAAGTACAGATGACCACCTTTCATTCCAAAAGGAAAGGCCTTTTGATTATTTTGGCATTACTGTGTAAGGTCATTACTAGCTGGCTAACATTTGAGCAGGATTGATAGGTTCCATTTAGGTCAGCATTTGACTTATGCTTTTCTACCCCAGAAAATCTGTCTAGGTCAGTAGGTTATAGGGCAAATAAATGCCACAGCATGTCGGAATTTTTTATTCTTTTTGCATTCCTGGCCTCCTCATTTCAGGTACAGGAGTTAGCCTGGGAAGCTGATGGTGTGGTCCCTGGTCTGGTGCTGCACTTATTAATACTTAGTGACTAGATCAAGGTAACAGTAGTACTTGCAGTATCAAAAAGATACCTCAAAATACTTTATTTAGGACAAGAACTAAAAATTTAAAAGGTACAATAAAAGTGTTTATTTTATAAATTGTATTGCCTTTTGAAAAGGTGGAATTAATAAAAACAAGGTATATCTTGGGGAGATGGAGTTGGGTGGAATTTCTGAGGAGCAAAATCGCCATTTTTGTGTATTTTTTTCTTCTATCAAGGAGATACATTTTGATATCATAAAAGTAAATCCCTAAATCTCAAAATATGGGGTAAAAAGCAAACCAGGAAATATTTCACTTTTCAGTTGGTGTGATATGTATTCAATTCAAGTCCACACGCAAGTTTATTTAAAACTACCAGTAGGCTGGGCATGGTGGCTCACTCCTGTAATCCTAGCACTTTGCAAGGCTGAGGTGGAAAGTGGGAGAGGATCACTTGAGCCCAAAAATTAGAGACCAACCTGGGCAATATATTATCTGTTTATATAAAAAAAAGAAAAAGAAAAAAAGTAAACATTAGCTAGACATGGTGGTGCATGCCTACAGTCCCAGTAACTCAGGAGGCTGAGGTGAGAGGATCACTTGAGCCCAAGAAGTCAAGGCTGCAGTGAGCTGTGACTGTGCCACTGCAGTCCAGCCTGGGTGAAACAGTGAGACCCTGTCTCAAAAAAAAAAAAAAAAAAAAAAAAAAAAAAAAAAAACCTACCAGTAATCTGAAAACTCCACCTGAATCTCTAGAGCTCATTTTACCTGATCTCAGGATGTTCAAACCTAATAAAAAGTTAAAATAATCCTGAAATTCAAGTTTAATTGTTACAGCCTAGTCAATCTTTAGGTTATAAATGTAGCCAAAGCGATGGCATGTGACCCAGATCTAGAGGTCTTGACTAAAACTTGTGCCAAACACTGTAGTTTTCATTATCCCAGGGCCTTTCTATAATATAGTTATTTATTATAATTTCTTAATTATTCATTCTAGTAAGGTTTATAATGATAAAACAGCCACTAATGAGAAGGCAAAATATAATTCCTTAGGAATCTCATTTTTATCTGATGTTAATTAATGCCCACTTATAAATTGTGACTTAACCATAAAGTCCCCTTGGCGCTTGAATTTAATCTTTTATATTTATTGAAAAATTAGAAAAAAAATCTGCTCTAAGGTAGCCAGATAAGTCCAATATGCTAGTTTTATAAACATTTTAACCGTAACAGGTTTATTTCTTGGTGTGAATTATCTGAATTTCCTCCATGAGTAATATTTGTGGCATGGCAACAGATAAGAGTTTGAAGGCTGGAGGGATGAGTGTCACTCTTTTCTTCACTCTAAGAGGCAGCTCTCTGTCAGGATTGCAAGATTTTTAAATGTTGACAAGCATGTACACTCTAACACATGCCTTTTGCCTGGCTCATTATGTAAATTATATTCATGTAATGCATCACTTGGGTATTCAGGTGCAAGCCCATGGTGTCTAATACAAGTCCTCCTTGTCAGGAGCGGCAGCAATGTACATTTTCAGTAAAGATAACTGATCAGGGCAAAAAATAACTGCTATTTTCAATCAGAACCATATAAAATGCCCTTAGTCCAGAAAAGATGTGATGCCAGGCTAAGGCTGTAAAATACGTCTCTGACCTTATTATCCAGGCTCCTGTGTTAAATATAGTGGCTATAATAGAATTTGTATGCCCTATTTTCTGACAGGTTGAATGTTGCTTAGTGATCCAGGAGTGGAAAATGGCTGCCTGCATTCAAAGGAGATCATAGATTACAGACATTTCCTGGGCATTATGACCAGAGGATGCTGTTGCAATGGCTAAAAAAAGAGAGACAGCCTCCTAACCCCTGTAATTGGAGCAGGACTGCATTCATTACCTATTGCAGTGTAATGAAGTACCCCAAAACCATTTATTTATCTGTGGATCAGGAATCTGGACTGGATGAGCTGGGTCTTCAGCTTTAGGGTCTCTCTCAGGAGGCAATCATCTTGTCAGCCAGGCCTGTGGTCATCTCATCTTTAACTGAAAAGATGTGCTTCCTAGCTGACTGTCTCGTTTGTTAGCAGGATTCAGTTCCTCGTGACTGTTGGGCTGGGGGTTTCTTTCCTTGCTGTGTGTTGATTGGAGGCCTCCCTCAATTCTTTGCCATGTGATGTCACATGCTCTAATATGGGAGCCGGCTTCATCAAAGCAATCAAAATGAAGAGAAAAGAGAGGGTGCCTTCCAGATGGAAGTCACCATCACTTCTGCATTAGAAGCAGGTCACTAGCTTCAGACCACATACAAGGGAAGGAGTCTGTAGAAGGACAGGGATGCCAGGAGGCGGAGATCACTGGGGCCATTTTAGAAGCTTTCCTACCAAAGGAACTGAGAAGATCTCTCAGGTGCCCACAATATCGCTGCCCTAACATGACATGCTTATCATGTTACCTAGTGAAACCTACAAAGCAACGAAATGAAATGGTAACACTTTGGATCTCCTCTTATGCCAGGGTAGCCGACAGGAAATTTAATAGTGTTGTTCACAGAGAGTACCTTGTCACATTACAAAAATGGAACTTCTTTTCAATTCCAATTGCGAGCAAAAAAAAAATTTTTTTTTGGAAAAGAAATGTTTTAATGTCCTTTTTTTCTGCATGGCTCCAATACCCACCAAGCCAATTTCAAAGTCCATAGGAGAACCTATTAATCCAGCAACGGAGAAGGCAGACATTGCAGGATGGCTTTAAGAGCTAGAGAGGTACAGCAACCTCCTAGAGCCAGCCACAGCTAGCACTCCACAGAGGATGATGGATGCGGGCAACTTTTCACGAAAATCACTTGATGAGGACTCAACTTGATGACTCTGCTCTTGTGAAGGGCCTAAGGAAGAATAACACTCAATAATAAAACCTTTGAAAGCAGAAGCATACCTTGCCCAACCAAGAGGTATAAATGATGTGGAAGAGGAGCCAAATTTGGCAAATAAAGAATGAGGAGCCATTCAAGAATATTCTCTTGGAGACACTGGCTAAAGGTTATCACTAAATCCTAAATTGTGAGGAAGTGGAAAATCATCACCCAAGCCCACTTTGTATCTGTTATATTTTGTAAAGAGGTGGGTAGGATTTTCTGATAAATGACCTTGGAGCTCTCTGACAATGACCTTGGCTTCCCTTAAAATGACCTAGCTGGGACTAATGGCCTCCTTCTTTGGTAATGGGGTGTGAGACTGCATGAGAGACTGCACTCAAATCACTTCCTAAGTAACCAGAAATCCTAAGGTTTCCAGATGCTGGTCATCTATATTTTTTTCAGAACATCCTTAAAAACATTGGTCCTAAACTAAGTATTCTCACACAATAGCCTTATAAAAAGGGATAGCAGTCGAGACTGAGGTTCCTTCAAGGGAATAATAGCTTCATGGTATATCCAGTAGCTTCCCTGGTCAAGCACAGCCCTGCAGGGTGGGGAGAGAACTCAGGGCCTGCTGACCCTTCTGCCCCTGAGTTTCAGCCTGCACCAAATGTCATTGCTGGTGTTCATCCTGATAACTTTGCCCAGAATAAGTGCATGTGTATAAATACTTACAAAATATCATATGATTCTCATTATAGAGTGAGTCTTACTCATTGTTTTTGTTGTTGTCGTCATCTTCATTTTATATGGCTCAAATTTTTAAAACCCTCTATCACAATAGAAATGTATGAGCCCAGTGTGGTAACTGACTATGAGAATGAATATTCCAGTGCCCAGCATGGGCAACGTCTTGTAGTCACATACCTCATAAAATGCCATTGTAACTACTGAAGCTTAGGTGTATTGTATATAGCAGAGAATTTCATCATCAGTAATGTATTGATTCCACTCTTTTTTGAGCCATTAAAGCTAAAGACTGTTTTCACCTAGATTCCATAAGAAGCAAAGTGTAAGAAAAAGGCCATGTGTGAGTAATTTATTTGGAAATGTAGTTCCAGGGAACCAGAATAAAACAAGGGAGGAGAGAGAGTCCATGCAAGTATATTACCATGGGTGACCAGTCGTTCAGTCCTGTGAGCTCATCTGAGAAGCAGAATGAAATGCTTTGCAAAATGTTCCTGAGGCAGGAAAAGTCAAATGAAGAAGCATTTACCCATTGACTTCCAGTCCCCATTGGTGAACATTTCTTCTAACCTGGTGTTAAGCACTCCCACTTTCCGGATGCATATTCTTGGACACTAAATTTCTACAGTTCTCAATGCAGTGACATCAGTAAAGAAAGTCCACACCTGCGGGAGGCAAGAGGTGTGCATTCCGGGCCTGAAGCAAAGCCATACCTACTGGAAACTGACTGGAGCCTACACAGAACTGTTGGTTTCAACAGTGGCTGCCACAGGATATAGGTGTGGCTTAGAAGATCAGATATGATGCTTAAGAGTTATCTAATAAAAAGATTTTCAGCTGTGGAAAACCCTTGTGGAGAGGGAATTAACCCTCAGAAGGGTAACACCTCAAGTCTTTAGTTGCTTGTTTCTTAGTGGAAATTAAGAGATAGACATTGAAGCTATGAGACACAGAAAATCATCATATGAAGGGAGAAGTTGGCTTATAGATTTTATTTATTAAGCATGTCATTGTTGGGGAGGGATATTTTGGACCTCGGAGAGACATTCTCAGATCCTTTGATGGAAATTTCTTTAAAATGGCTTCCAAAGACCACCAACTACTGGTACACATGCCCAGTGCAATCCTCTCTCCTTGTTTGTGAGCTAAACCTAGTGACTTGTTTCTGATGAAAAGAACTGTCATAGAACACCTAGTGCCACAATTCATTATCAAAATTTTTTTGGCCCCACTCCATGAGAATGCAAACTGTAGAAAGGCATGATTTGGCTAACAATCATATTCCAAGCCATAGGACAGCGTTTGGCACATAATAGAAGGTCAATCAGCATTTGCTCAATAAAACGTATCTCAAAAAGGTATTTATTTTCTGGAATAGAAAAAGGAAAAAAGGGAAAAGCACTAACCCACTGACCTCAAGTCTCCATTGGAACTGGAGTGAGTAATTGAGTGAGCGAGCGAGTCATGGTCATTATTTAAATCAAGGAAAGTTCAAGCCTACATGCTTTTAGAGTCCTGGCATGGGTGCTGAGGATTTCCCCTAATAACCAGAGTGAGGATAAGTTAAAAAATCCCGCATTACATTAGAGACATCATGGTATCTCAGAAAACCTATTAGCTGTTTGCTTAACTTATTTGAGACATTTTGTTTTCTGCCAGGGGAAACAATAATCATGATGTCACAAAGCTGTTGTAAGAAACATTGAGTTTATCTATAAAAGCACTTTGCAAAATCACAAAATACTAGACAAGTGTTAGTTGTTATTTGTCCCAACTTCTCCGGAGTTGCCTTTCTTGTAGGTTGGAGCAAGAGAGGAAAGTTCAAAATCCCAGGAACCATTTCTGTCTTTTCCTCAGATTATAAATGAAATACTTTGGCTTTGCTCCTAAACCAAGGTGAAACCAAGGTAGAGAAGGAGAAGAGAACAAAGGGAAGAGACTTGGACCGAGGCACATAAAATAACCTGCCATGAGGAAGCATCATGAAGCCATACAATGCTGCCAAGGACAAGAATGTGATGTTTTCTCATTTGATATGTTTATTGATTAATTTCTTTTTGTGATGTGGTTTGACAGAATCCGAGAGGGAATGTGAAAACCATTCACCCAAGTTCTAGAATGTCTGATATTGTCTTACAACTTCACATTCCTTTGTGATTCCGATGGACTGATTCAGCCCCAGGTTTGAATTTTTTCTAGTTTTCACACACACACACGCACATGCGCACACACACGCGCACACACACAAAATCATAATACCTGTAAGAAGGAAAGCAGTCCTGTAGAACTAAAGTGTTTGAAAAAAATCTATGAGCTTAATGTTTTGGAGGAAATCCCTTCTATAGCAGTGGAAAGAAGGCAGCTCATTTTTGAGTAAGTGTGGATAGAACTGGAAATAGGAGATATGGCAGCGACAAGAGAAGGCCAATAATCTATGAGTTCATGTCCTCAGCTTTGAATGGTAGGACTGTATCTGCTCTTCAGTTTTTGAAATACAGCTTTGCCACGTGGTAAGTATACACCACCCCCTCAGAGCCTACCTGCTGCCTTAGTCCCTCTAACCCCTCCCCCAAAGTCTACCCCACTGTACCAGCCCAAAATCCAGATATTGGATAGTTAATGCCAAGCTCAACATGGCACCTCCTGGACCCTGCTCTAGAAGGATGGTCTGTTCTTAAATCCGTACCTGCTGGTCAGGTTGCACTAGACATGTTAAAGGAGGCTGATATCACTCCTGTCTTGGCACTACTCTATACTTCCTCCCCATCCTGGTTCCTACTCCCCAAACATAGGTGCACATATGTGTATGTACATGTGCACAAACGTGTACACACAAGTCTACATTTGCACATACCTGTGCATACATACATGCACACAAACATGCACATGCAAATGTATGCACAAACATACACACCTGCACACACACATATCCTCACTTTGTCCCAGCTTCACCAACTTCTCCTTGCTCTTCTTTATGCTAGCACTGAGCTTTCACACTGGGATTCAGCTGCCATGCTTCACCTTGGGTATGATCATGACAGAGGCTGAGAAAGGTGACTCCCTCCATTGATGTATTTCCCCATGATTGCCTTCCACCAAACGATACTAATACTCCTGAAAATACTTAACATTTACAAAATGTTTATTTTCTGTTTCATTCCAAAGTACTTGCAAGCCTCCTTTTTTCTCATATGCAAAATGATACCAATCATATCTAGTTCACAGATTTGTTGTGAGGAATAAATAAGGGACTACATCTACAGGATTAGCACAGTGCCTGGATATAGCAATTGCAACAAATAGTAGCTATTGATATCATGGTATTTGTTATTACTATTAATCTAATCATTCAGTTTTTGAGTTGTGAGTTCCTATATCCTTCTAATTAACTCATCACATTTTCAAAATGATGTCCTAGTAAAGGAGAAAGAATCTGAGAAAACGTTTCTTCACTTCCCTTTTTTTCTTTTTACTTGGAAAGCAAAGGAAAGGGCAGAGGCAAGTGTGCTTAGTATTCTGTGGTTAAATTTAAATTAACTTAGCAGCTGACATGCATAGAAAACCAAAATAAGCTAAGACTTTTTAAAAACTATTCCTTCACAATGTCATATTTCACTTAAATTGCAATTGACAATTAAAATAATTCCAAGAGTTTTAATTTGGGAGGAGGATGATTTGCTAAAGCAATTCAAGGTGCAGCCTCCTTTCAGGAAGGTCATTACAGACTTTGCTTGTATCTCTTTTTGCAACACAAAGGCCATGTAAGACACCCATTACCTTTCCAAAGAGAACATTATCAAAGTCTAAACTACATCCAAAGTGTATCTTACTCCTAATAATTAGAACTGGATGAGTAGCTAGGAAAAAAAAATATGAACCTGCTTAAACTAAATTGGTTCAGCTGTAACTGATCTAATGCAGTTTTCCAAAGAATAATTGATATTATATAATCGTAACTGCCAGTTTATGTCAGAAAAGTGACATTTGACACTTTCTTGCTAACCAGCCTAACATCATCAATTAAAACATCACTTCTACAATGACATTTCACTAGTCAGCTTAACATCATAAATTATGACATCACCTCTTTTATGAAACCAGAAGATTGAAGAAAGGAGACTGAGAAAATATTCCTACTGAAAACTAAGATTCCTCTTTGATTTGTGCCTTTAAAATCTTTTTTGCTCTGATTATATTGCTGAGATGGTTACTAAAAATAGTAATAATAAAAACCTCACAAGATCATAGTGAAAGCCATAAGAGAGCAAATTATACATTTTCTAGTTCCCCTTAGTTATGGTTCAACATCCCTGGATGGTGATATGAGGATTTTATTTCACAACTGAACTATGAAATGACTATTCTTGGAAATCCCTAGAAAATAAGAAACAGAAAAGAAAAATTTTGAGTTTGGGTTTGAATTTGGAATGGTATATTCATGTCTCACCAAACCCGTTTTAAAACAATGTATATGTCAGGAAGGTTGCATATACCTGTAGCCCTTCCAAAGGCTAACTGCTTGTTTTCCATCTGAGGCTCATAAGCACATACTATAGAAAATGTGATGGGAAATAGATCTTTTAAGATGGAAGACCCAGATCCCAAAGAAGGAACATTCATCTTTGTCCACCTAAAACATTATATTTTAAGGCAGAAAGGAGTCATTTTCCAAACCGTTTCCTGAACACCTGCTGGACCAGCAGCTATAAGAGTAAGGAAACTGAGTCCAAGAAGAGGGGAAGCAACTTGCCTAAGGTCACACATAAAGCAAGCATAAGATGACATAGTCGTGTTCTACAGCCCTGTGGTCTTGCCACAATCAAGGATGAAAAATACAAGATATGGCATCACATTTACAAGAGCCACTAAACACATATATGCTGTCTTCCTCTTTTACAATTTGGTAGTGGAAGGATAAGGTGACCTTTTAGTGTGTTAATCCACAATTTTCAAGAAAGTAATCAAGTAGACTTCTTCAAAGCTATTTATATAATTACATATAGTATTACCACAAGAATTTGTAAAAAGATATTATATTTCTTTTTATATCATGTGGCAGAATTGAGAAAACTATAAAGAACAGGGTAGACATTTTTGGAGCATACTAGAGCCACATACCTCCTTCTAAGGTAATCTATAGTTAAAAAGAAAGTGTTGCCAAAAAAGAGTGCCACCAGGGGGATCATAACAGAACTCTCACAGTTTTATCTGGTAGTTGTGATTTTAATCCTTAAATCCAATGTTCAACTTCATGTCTAAAACACCAAAAGCAACGGCAGCAAAAGCCAAAATTGACAAATGGGATCTAATTAAACTAAAGAGCTTTTGCACAGCAAAAGAAACTACCATCAGAGTGAACAGGCAACCTACAGAATGGGAGAAAATTTTTGCAAACTACTCATCTGACAAAGGGCTAATATCCAGAATCTACAAAGAACTCAACCAAATATACAAGAAAAAAACAAACAACCCCATCAAAAAGTGGGGAAAGGATATGAACAGACATTTCTCAAAAGAAGACATTCATACAGCCAACAGACACATGAAAAAATGCTCATCATCACTCGCCATCAGAGAAATGCAAATCAAAACCACAATGAGATACCATCTCACACCAGTTAGAATGGCAATCATTAAGAAGTCAGGAAACAACAGATGTTGGAGAGGATGTGGAGAAATAGGAACACTTTTACACTGTTGGTGGGATTGTAAACTAGTTCAACCATTATGGAAAACAGTATGGCAATTCCTCAAGGATCTAGAACTAGATGTACCATATGACCCAGCCATCCCACTACTGGGTATATACCCAAAGGATTATAAATTATTCTACTACAAAGACACATGCACACGTATGTTTATTGCAGCACTATTCACAATAGCAAAGACTTGGAATCAACCCAAATGTCCATCAGTGACAGACTGGATTAAGAAAATGTGGCACATATACACCATGGAATACTATGCAGCCATAAAAAAGGATGAGTTTGCGTCCTTTGTAGGGACATGGATGCAGCTGGAAACCATCATTCTTAGCAAACTATCACAAGAACAGAAAACCAAACACCGCATGTTCTCACTCATAGGTGGGAACTGAACAATGAGATCACTTGGACTCGGGAAGGGGAACATCACACACTGGTGCCTATCATGGGGAGGGGGGAGGAGGGAGGGATTGCATTGGGGAGTTATACCTGATATGAATGATGAATTGATGGGTGCTGACGAGTTGATGGGTGCAGCACACCAACATGGCATAAGTATACATATGTAACAAACCTGCATGTTATGCACATGTACCCTAGAACTTAAAGTATAATAAAAAAAAAAAAAATCCAATGTTCAAATTCATCGGATTAAGGGTTCACCCACACTAGTCAATGGTACAACAAAGAAACAAGAGAACAAAAATAAGACAAAACAATTACTTGTATATCAATATTTTAACAACTTTAATAGCATAGAATTAAGAAATTCTGCTTTATCCTGAATTTGGTTAATTATGACAAGCAAGTTTACACTGACTGCCACTGGGCAAAGTCCAACAACACAAGACCACAAGGCATAGCTACTTGCACTGTTTGATTATCAAATGCTAAAAAGAACCAAAATTTCTGGTTCCTCCCAGGATGGTTCTTAGTGCATAGCTCATCCTGACAAGGGAAATTGTTACTAATTTTCCCAAGGCATAAAAAGATCAAGTACAAAGTAAAGCATCATAAAAGGTCTTCCCCTTACGTATTGCTTCTGCAACCGTAGTCACACCAGGAGGTTTCTGTGTGTTGAGTCTTGAATGAAAGGTAACTTTTTGAAAGCATCTTTGGGTTAAAGAGTATAAAAATTAAGTCTGGTGTTTATGATTGTATCAGTCCATTCTCACACTGCTACAAAGAACTACCTGAGACTGGGTAATTTATGAAGGAAAGAGGTTTAAGTGACTGACAGTTCTGCAGGCTGTATAGGCAGTATGACTGGGGAGGCCTCAGGAAACTTACAATCATGAAGAAGGTGAAGGGGAGGCAAGCATGTCTTACTATGGCAGAGCAGGAGAGAGAGAGAGCAAAGGGGGAAGTGCTACACACTTTTAAACAACCAAATCTTGGAAGAGCTCACTCACTATCATGAGAACAGCAAGGGGAAAATCCACCTTTATGATCCAATCACCTTCTACTAGGTTCTTTCTTCCACACATGGGATCACCAGTTGACATGAGATTTGGTGGGGACACAGAGCCAAACCATATAAGTAATAAAGAGAAAAGTCATTGTTATTACTAAAGGATGGCTGTTTTTATAATAAAACACATCTCACACCTACATACATATTTTGAATGGGAAAGGGGAGCAGGGTTATTGACTTAGTAGAATTTATAGCTTATAAAATACATTAGAATCAATGTTTGAGTGTTGTTTAGCCAATTTTGGCAATGAATGAATTCAACAGCAGGCTTCACAGTGTACAAAAAGTTCCAAGCTTCCAAGTAATTTTGTGTTAGTTGAGACATATTTGTCTGCATTAGAAAATGTTTAAATCTTTGAATTATTTTTTTAAGGACCAGAACCGTAGAGAAGGAATAAAGTGTCACAGGAATAAGAAGAATTTGAGAGGCTCCAAATGCACTTGCTTTCTTCTTCAATAAGCCAAAGCATGAAGGTGGTGCCCAAATACTGGCCCAGGGGATGTGTTAGTTGCCATGAAAATAGTTCTTAAATAACAGAGCAAAGATTTTAAGCAAATCCATGCAAATTGTCAGAGCATATCTTAGTCATCTCTAGAGGTGGGGTGTGATTTACTTAGCCTCATTTCTTGACTTTTTTTCCAAAAGTTTTTGCCATGAATATTTATGTCTAGGGTTCATTTACCGAATGAATTTCCACTCCGTTGGAATTATGCATCCCCATAGTGCACCCAAGAAAGGTGAGCAGTTAGAGGTGAGGAAAGAGATTTCCTGACCTTTTGAAAATAGCAAGCTACACTGGATTAAGTACAGCTTGAGCGAGGTTACTTGTGGGTTGGTGAGGTGTAATTACCTCAAAATTATCTCACTGAAACAATTAGTGTGCAATAGATTTGGTACCAGATCTGCCGCTGTTCTGAACTTTTGTTAAAGCATCTCACTCCATCCTGAAATTGGGCAATTTATAATTCTTACGGAAGGTGCTAGGACTCTACATATTCCTGCTCCTGAGTGCAGACTTATTTACAGCTGGTGCTTGTCAAATGAGTTGTACATGCAAAGACGCTAGACTTGATGTGAGGGAAGTGTTTCTTTGGTGATGAAGCATTCCCTAGGCAAGTTCCCGGAACCATCAGATGTACAGACAATAGCTAGCCCCCCTCTCATTACAGTCCTCAAGTCCTCAAGCTAAAGGTGCTGAACTTCTGGCACCCAATCATCCACAACTGGTTCTTCTTATTTTTTCATTTTAATTAATGTATTTATTTGAGACAGAGTCTTGCTCTGTCACCCAGTTTGGAATGCAGTGGCACAACCTTGGCTCACTGTAACCTCTGTCTCCCGGATTCAAGCGATTCTCCTGCCTCAGCCTCCCTAGTAGCTGAGATTACAGGCACCCGCCACCACACCTGGCTAATTTCTGTATTTTTAGTAGAGACAGGGTTTCACCATGTTGGCCAGGCTGGTCTTGAACTCCTGACCTCAAATGATCTGCCCGCCTTAGTCTAACTGGCTCTTTTTAAAATGAATGCTAGGCAAAAAGGACTCAGGTTTGAGCATGCAGCAAAAGAGTACATTTTTGGAAATCATTTTCATTTCCTCTTTGCTTTTTTATAAAACTGCCTCAACTCGAAGGGGAGTTTTATTTCACTTTATTTATGTTTCTGACAAAATTTAGATGATATTTCTTAAGCAAAGCTACTGTCTAAACCTCATAGGCAGGGTAGTGATTGTATAGAGAAAAGATCTAAATTTTTGTTAGAAAGCTTTTAAGTAGCTTTTTGAAAAATAGCTTAAGTCATTTAAAAATATGTGAGAAACCACAATGAAATGGGATTTTTTTCAAAATTATTTTTTCCTAAATTGATTATATACTATATACCCTGAAGGTGGTGTCTGTGCAGTTAGGGTGAAGTAAAGGTATGAAATGAATTCAGATTTATACTCTATAAAAGCAACTCTTTCTTTTACTCAATAGAAGGAAAACAGTATTTGTCTTAAGTAGTAAACAGATATATACTGATACATAAACAAGAGCTACTTATTCTGTAACTTGAATGGAATCAAGAAATACAAAAAGAGATCAACTAAAAAGGTGTCTGAAGGATTGTAAATGTTTATGATTCTTGAATAAAAAGAAACACAACATTATAAAACATATTTGTATTGGTTTTTACTACCTATGACAATAAGGTGAATAAAACAATCTGATCTGGATAGACTAGAAAATAAACAGTGGCAGAGATGTTGTCCACAGGAAGAAAAAATGGCTGAAACAAATATTTACTGTGAAGCCATTTATGGATATTTAGTAAGTACCAAGTGCCGTGTTAAGATTTCATATATCTTAACTAAGTCATTTATATTGCACAGCCATCTTTACAAGTGAGTAATATCATCCCAATTCTCAAATTAGGGATGTCTGAGCCCCAGAGAAATCAAGAAACCTGGAAATGTCACATAGCTGATCAGTAATAGTCTAAAGTATGAATTCAGGTCTAACTGCAAAGCTTCAACTTTTTTTTTACTTAGTGAGTAGCTTTTTACTGAGGAACTTTATTTCTGAGACACACATACAAAGAGAGAGAGAGATTAACCTTTATTATGGAAGTGCTGTAAGTTTGAGCCTATACCAAATTGAAAGTGAAAGATACTGATAAAGTTTAAGGGTTATTCACAAGGAGGGGTGATCATATTATTTCAAGAGAATGATCATATTTTGATCCTCAAATAATCTTAATGTTTAGTTTATTAATTCTTGAGAGTAACTGAACAAGACTTAAGCATTCACCTCATGGAAGTCTTTTCAGTGTCCTCTTTGCCTTCACACCAAACTGCCCTAAGTGGAGGACGCAGCTTTACTTTATCTTATTTTTGTTTCTAACAACATTTAAACTGAATTTCTCAAGCTAGGTTACTGTCCAGTGAAACTCTAAAGATCCATAAAATGGTGACAAAATATCCATGGCAATCTGATATGCAACTGTGATCTTTATACATTTTTACTTTGTTGTTACTGGAATAAGGCTTTGATTTGTGTTTAAAGTTATGACTCTTCTCATAACTTCTCTGGTGTTTTTTCTTTCAGTTGTGTAATGATGCAGTGTGCTAGAAAGCACATTGAACTGGAAGCAAAGGGACTCTGTTGGCCTTGGGTCATGTCCTTTTAGGTATGCCGTCTTAGCTGGGTTAGTCCCTGGGTAGCTCCAGACCTCTCTTTCCTCGTCTGTCAGCAGGAAGTTAGAAAACGACACTCAACTCTATATTCCATGACAACTAGAAAATTTTACTTTTGGAAAACTTACTTGTGTGACTATATAATCCAAAAAATTTTCATAAATTGTAACTGAAAGCCTGCCCACTTAAGGTTATACTCTTTTGCACTCTGCAGAATCCATGCCTATTATCTTTTATTCTTTAGTGAGTTTTAATGGGATGTTCTACTGAAATGTAACACCAGTTATCTGACTGTGTTTTTGAGAGTAGTTTTTATTTAGACAAACTGACTTAGGAATACCTACTCAGCCCTATTCTCTTCAGTAATAGGCATTTAAAAAAATTAGTTCAAAGCTCTTCTGAGGTTGGCAGACTCATTATGTTTATAAGTTCCACCTACACGAGGCACTAGACCGCATCTACCCAATATGACATGCTGACACTTCTTCCACAGTTTCCAACTTCTAAATGACTTCAGATTTCATTCTGTTTACACTCACTTTCTGGTGATCTCACCCAGTCTTATTTATACCATTTAGAATGGTGATGACTCCCACATTTTTGTCTCCAGACCAAACCTCACTCCTAACTTCAGACGGCCTCGTTGACATCTGTCTATTTGACATCTTTACTTGGTGCTGTTATGGATCGAATTGTGTCTCCCCCAGCCCCTGAAAGATACGTTGAAGTGTCAGTACCTCAGAATGTGACTTAATTTGCAAATAAAGTATTTACAGAGGTAATCAAGTTAAAATGAGGTCATTAGGGTGGACCCTGATCTGATATGACTGGTGTCCTCATAAAAGGGAAAATTCAGATACAGAGACAGACACATACAGACAGAAGATGATGTGAAGATGCAGAGGGAGAAGAGGACAATGTGCCTGGAGGCATGCATGGACAAGTCAAAGAATAATGAGGCTTGTGGGCAAACACCAGGAGCTAGAAGGGGCAAGGAAGGGTTCCTCCTTACAGTCACCAAAGAGAACATGATGACACCTTTATTTCAGACTTCTAGCTTCCACAACTGTGAGGCAATAAATGTTTGTTATTTTAAGCCACCCAGTTTTAGTATTTTGTCACAACAGCCCTGGAAAACTAATGCAGATGCCTAAGAAGCATCTCAAATCTTACATGTCCCAAGAAGGACTCCTGCCCCACTCTCCTCTCTGGACAATTATCCCTTTCTATGTGACTGGGAGCTCCAGGTTATTGGTTGCTCTGACAAAGCAGTTTGGAGTCATTCTTGACTCTTTTCCTCTCATTCTTCTCATTAAATCTACCCTGAAAATACAGTAATTTATAGAATCTAAGCTACCAGCAATTGTGAGGTACATGATTATCTTATCCACCCCTAAGAAAGAAAAAAAATCTAGCAATCTATGACCAGTGCTATTGCTTAGAAATTTATTTTATATGTATTTGAAGACCTCTACACTTATGTAAACGTAAGTTTGCCATATATCATTACTCAGTATAAGGAAAATGTATGTGAAATAAGTTGGTTAAAGTTTCCAAAAAGATTATTCATTTCAAAACCTAGCTTCTTAATTGCTTTCCATTCAGAATCATACAAGTACATGGTTTTCCACAAAATATCATCCATAGTGACATTAAGAGTAGTGGGCAACGCAATGCTCTGCTTCCTGCAGATTTTGAACTGAAGCTGCAAAGCTCCAGGAACCTGTGATGCAATTGAGTGAGAATAAAAATACAAAACCAACTATGTGTGCATGCAGAAAAGTGGCAACTACATCTCTATGTCTCCTGTTCTGTAGTGATGGTAAGAAGCCATCAATCACAAGACTCATTCCAATTTCAAAGATGCTAAAATGTTTTTTTATGAAAGAGAGAGAGAGAAAATGTTAACACCAAAATACATATACTCTCTACCATTATCCCCTAGTCCAAGCCACCATCATCTCTTGCCTGGCTTCTCCTTGAAGCCTCCTAATTAGTTTCCTTAGTTCTATAGTTGTCCCTCTATAATTTATTCTCCACACAGCAGGCCATGTGATTCTTTCACAAGGGGAATTCAATGGAATCTTTTCTGTGTGGGAAGGTGGGTGGGTATAACTGGCTACAGAATATCATCCAATTGATTCTATCACTTGACTACATGCAGATCTTTCATGTATGCAAATCTTTCTCCCCACAACACTGCACACTTCTGAAGTACTTCATCGACCATCTATATAGTGTCTTCCGCAGCCCCTACTAAAGAGCTCTGTCCACCTAGAAAAACTGCAGAGAAAAAAATGGAATGTATACAAGCACTTAATGAGGGGATCAATTAGATAGGACCCACAACAGGGATAAAGTCCTTACAGTGGTGAGCCTCAGATAGGGTATTTGGAAGGTTTATTTACTAAGAATCTCATTGGGTTGGCAGTCATAACATCTATGGAGGAAGTAGTGAATGTCAATCAAATTACTTTGTAGAAAGTTAGGTCTACAAAGTAAAGGAGCCTGCCGTCAGTTCACTTACCCTCAGAGGTGTTCTTTAGGAAACTGTCATGTGTAATTATAGAGTAAGACTGGACAAGTATTCAATAAAATTGTGTTTGTTTTGTGTGTGCGTGTGTGTGTGTGTGTGTATGTATGGATCATTCATCACTGGTGGTGCTGCCTTCCTCTGGATAACACTCTTAACCTTAATTCCAGCTCCAACCAATTTGATTTTTGCCTTCAGTCTATACACTTAGAGAACTTTTTAAAATTCTGCCTGTAAGAAGCATCTATTGACAACTGCTTACCTTTTTTTTGAGACCGAGTCTCACTCTGTTGCCCAGGCTGGAGTGCAGTGGCCTGATCTCTGCTCACTGCAAGCTCTGCCACCTCCCGGGTTCACACCATTCTCCTGCCTCAGCCTCCCGAGTAGCTGGGACTACAGGTGCCCGCCACCATGTGCAGCTAATTCTTTTTCGTTGTTGTATTTTTAGTAGAGACAGTTAGCTAGGATGGTCTCAATCTCCTGACCTCGTGATCTGCCCGCCTCGGCCTCCCAAAGTGCTGGGATTACAGGCATGAGCCACCGCGCCCGGCCAATAACTGCTTACCTTTAAGGTAATTTGGGTCATTATCAAAATTAAACTTAAATGACATATGCTATTTAATTCCCATTTTTAGCTTTTAGTTCCATATTCTTATCTTGCTTTTCTACATTTTATCCACTTTTTAAAATAACATAAAAACATTGGAATTTTTAGAAATTATAAAGAAAAATGAAATAAATGAGTTATTTGAGAGCCCTTTCTGGCTGGAAACTTCCTATACAATTTCTCTTATACTATGCATATTATTTACCTGTTTTTCAGTGGTTGTACTGAAAGAGATCATCAATTTAAATAATTCATATCCCTGTAAAGGATTTGGATGATTTGTGCTGTGAAAAGACAACATTATTTCAGTGGTTTGGCTGTGCTGTGACTGAATGCAGGATTAATGTGATCTTTGGAGGAGAGATTGACCCATGCAGCTATTGTTTTCTTCAGTTGAAAGACTTTAAAATGAAGTGTATCATCTTTGCAAGGTGGCCAGTATCACTGTTGTGCAACTTCAGAGATTATGCACATTGTATTGTATGCAAATGTGAACAGAATTCGTGGAGCAGTTTCCTCCTAACATTTACATGGAACACGATTTTGAGCAGCGCTCCCTGCAGTGCTGCAGCCCTGAGAAATGTTGAGGTGGTTTTGAAAAATCTACCGAAGAGGACGTGGGAAATGGAAAGTCTTCCAGCCACTCCTGTTTAAACTATAGATAGTTCTCACAGATCCCACCCTCAAGTCAATGATTCTTGCTTTCAATTTTGAACTAAGCTGAAGATAAAACAAATAATAAAACGATTAGATTTAAAATTAAGTAGACAAGATGAAAATTATCTTACACACTTTTTAAATTTTTTAAGTAAATAATAAAAAGCTAGATGGCATTAAATAAAAGTAAAAGCAAAATAATCCACTTAAGCAGTAAAATGGTGAAGTGAATAACCATTTGTAAAAGCAAGATCAACTAACATGGTAGCAAAGGCATAACATGATAAATATGATGGAACACTGGCCAACTCATGGTTCCAGGAACCTCCTACTCATTGGATTAGAGGCTAGAAAAAGAAGTGGCCCCTGTCTAGAAAGTCCTTGCAGGTCTGCTTCCCTTTTCCCACCCTGTTCATTCTTTCTCCTCTTTAGCCACGTAGGAAAGGCTGGAGTGAGCGGAAAAGCAGTTAGCACTTCTGCAAAATCTATTTTATATAAACATGAGTTAGTCTCATGACCACGAGACACAGGCTTTTGAAATTCAAAAGCCAGGAATTGATAGTGAAAAAATATTTGACCAAGTTCAAGAATATTTATAGGAACACATGAAAATAGGATTAACTTTTTGATAAATTAGGCATAGAAGGAAATTTCCTTAGTCTGATAAAGGGAACTTATAAGAAACTTAAACAATAAACTTAAAATGAAGACACTGGAGGCTTTTCCCCTTAAGATCAGGAACAAGACAAGAATGTCTACTCTCAACACTTCTATTCAATAAAACATTACAGGTTCTCGCCAGTTTAATAAGGCAAGAAAAAAGGCATCCAGATTGGACAGAAAGAAGTAAAACTATCTTTATTAGTAGGTTACATCATAGTCTATATACAACATCTTATATAATCGCTTTTAAAATCACTAATGTGAGTTTAGCAAGTTTGTAGATTTGGGGAAAATTGTATTTCTATGGACTAACAATTAACATTCAGAAAATGAATTTTTAAAAAGTCAACACCATTTATATTAGCATCAAAAGGATACATAAAATTTATATAATAAAATTTATAAGACAATGCTGAGAGAAATTAAAGAAGATCTAAGTAAATGGAGAAACATACCATGTTTATAGACTGGAAGGCTTAGTATTATCAAGGAGTCAATTTCCCCTAAAATTGTCTATAGAGTCAATACAATCACAACTAAATCCTAGCAAGATCTTGTAGAAATTGGCAAGCTGTTTCTAAAATTCACATAGAAATACAAAAGACCTAAGATAGACCAGAAAACTTTCAAAAAGATAAAGCTGGAGGACTTACAGTACCTAACATCAAGACTGATTTTAGAGTGATTGTGCTATCAACATTAACATAGACAAACAGATCATTGAAACAGAACTGAGAAGAAACAGATCCATATAAATACGGTCAATTGATTTTCAACGAAGGTACAAAGACAATTAAATAGAGAAAGTACAATCTTTTCAACAAATGGTGCTAAAAAGATGGGATATTCATTGGCAAAAACTATACCTCAACCAATACAACTGTATACAAAAGTTAACTTGAAATGAATTACAGAGCTAAATGTAAAACCTGACACTAAAACCTCTAGGAAAAAGAATAGGAGGAAATCTTTGTGAATTTGTGTTAGGTCAGACTTTCTTAGATATAATACCAAAACATGATGCACTAAACAAAAATTTGATAAACTAGACTTCATGAAAAGTAAGAAATTCTGCTCTTTAGAAGACAATGATGAAAAGACAAGACATGGACTAGGAGAAAATATTTGCAAATCACATATCTGATAAAGAATTGAATCTAAAATATAATGAGAAATCTCAAATTCAAACAACTTAATTTTTTTTTCTTTTTCTTTTTTTTTTTTTTATTGTACTTTAAGTTCTAGGGTACATGTGCATAACGTGCAGGTTTGTTACATATGTATACTTATGCCATGTTGGTGTGCTGCACCCATCAACTCGTCAGCACCCATCAATTCATCATTTATATCATGTATAACTCCCCAATGCAATCCCTCCCTCCTCCCCCCTCCCCCCTCCCCATAATAGGCCCCAGTGCATGATGTTCCCCTTCCCGAGTCCAAGTGATCTCATTGTTCAGTTCCCACCTATGAGTGAGAACATGCGGTGTTTGGTTTTCTGTTCTTGTGATAGTTTGCTAAGAATGATGGTTTCCAGCTGCATCCATGTCCCTACAAAGGACGCAAACTCATCCTTTTTCATGGCTGCATAGTATTCCATGGTGTATATGTGCCACATTTTCTTAATCCAGTCTGTCACAGATGGACATTTGGGTTGATTCCAAGTCTTTGCTATTGTGAATAGTGCCGCAATAAACATACGTGTGCATGTGTCTTTGTAGTAGAATAATTTATAATCCTGTGGGTATATACCCAGTAGTGGGATGGCTGGGTCATATGGTACATCTAGTTCTAGATCCTTAAGGAATTGCCATACTGTTTTCCATAATGGTTGAACTAGTTTACAATCCCACCAACAGTGTAAAAGTGTTCCTATTTCTCCACATCCTCTCCAACAACTGTTGTTTCCTGATTTTTTGATGATTGCCATTCTAACTGGTGTGAGATGGTATCTCATTGTGGTTTTGATTTGCATTTCTCTGATGGCAAGTGATGATGAGCATTTTTTCATGTGTCTGTTGGCTGTATGAATATCTTCTTTTGAGAAATGTCTGTTCATATCCTTTCCCCACTTTTTGATGGGGTTGTTTGTTTTTTTCTTGTATATTTGTTTGAGTTCTTTGTAGATTCTGGATATTAGCCCTTTGTCAGATGAGTAGTTTGCAAAAATTTTCTCCCATTATGTAGGTTGCCTGTTCACTCTGATGGTAGTTTCTTTTGCTGTGCAAAAGCTCTTTAGTTTAATTAGATCCCATTTGTCAATTTTGGCTTTTGCTGCCATTGCTTTTGGTGTTTTAGACATGAAGTCCTTGCCCATGCCTATGTCCTGAATGGTACTACCTAGATTTTCTTCTAGGGTTTTTATGGTATTAGGTCTAACATTTAAGTCTCTAATCCATCTTGAATTAATCTTCGTATAAGGGGTAAGGAAAGGATCCAGTTTCAGCTTTCTACTTATGGCTAGCCAGTTTTCCCAGCACCATTTATTAAATAGGGAATCCTTTCCCCATTTCTTGTTTCTCTCAGGTTTGTCAAAGATCAGATGGCTGTAGATGTGCGGTATTATTTCTGAGGACTCTGTTCTGTTCCATTGGTCTATATCTCTGTTTTGGTACCAGTACCATGCTGTTTTGGTTACTGTAGCCTTGTAGTATAGTTTGAAGTCAGGTAGCGTGACGCCTCCAGCTTTGTCCTTTTGACTTAGGATTGTCTTGGCAATGTGGGCTCTTTTTTGGTTCCATAAGAACTTTAAAGCAGTTTTTTCCAATTCTGTGAAGAAACTCATTGGTAGCTTGATGGGGATGGCATTGAATCTATAAATAACCTTGGGGAATATGGCCATTTTCACGATATTGATTCTTCCTATCCATGAGCATGGTATGTTCTTCCACTTGTTTGTGTCCTCTTTTATTTCACTGAGCAGTGGTTTGTAGTTCTCCTTGAAGAGGTCCTTTACATCCCTTGTAAGCTGGATTCCTAGGTATTTGATTCTCTTTGAAGCAATTGTGAATGGAAGTTCATTCCTGATTTGGCTCTCTGCTTGTCTGTTACTGGTGTATAAGAATGCTTGTGTTTTTGCACATTAATTTTGTATCCTGAGACTTTGCTGAAGTTGCTTATCAACTTAAGGAGATTTTGGGCTGAGACGATGGGGTTTTCTAAATATACAATCATGTCATCTGCAAACAGGGACAATTTGACTTCTTCTTTTCCTAACTGGATACCCTTGATTTCTTTCTCTTGCCTGATTGCCCTAGCCAGAACTTCCAACACTATGTTGAATAGGAGTGGTGAGAGAGGGCATCCCTGTCTTGTGCCAGTTTTCAAAGGGAATTTTTCCAGTTTTTGCCCATTCAGTATGATATTAGCTGTGGGTTTGTCATAAATAGCTCTTATTATTTTGAGGTACGTTCCATCAATACCGAATTTATTGAGCGTTTTTAGCATGAAGGGCTGTTGAATTTTGTCAAAAGCCTTTTCTGCATCTATTGAGACAATCATGTGGTTCTTGTCTTTGGTTCTGTTTATATGCTGGATTACGTTTATTGATTTGCGAAAGTTGAACCAGCCTTGCATCCCAGGGATGAAGCCCACTTGATCCTGGTGGATAAGCTTTTTGATGTGCTGCTGAATCCAGTTTGCCAGTATTTTATTGAGAATTTTTTCATCAATGTTCATCAGGGATATTGGTCTAAAATTCTCTTTTTTTGTTGTGTCTCTGCCAGGCTTTGGTATCAGGATGATGTTGGCCTCATAAAATGAGTTAGGGAGGATTCCCTCTTTTTCTATTGATTGGAATAGTTTCAGAAGGAATGGTACCAGCTCCTCCTTGTACCTCTGGTAGAATTCAGCTGTGAATCCATCTGGTCCTGGACTTTTTTTGGTGGGTAGGCTATTAATTGTTGCCTCAATTTCAGAGCCTGCTATTGGTCTATTCAGGGATTCAACTTCTTCCTGGTTTAGCCTTGGGAGAGTGTAAGTGTCCAGGAAATTATCCATTTCTTCTAGATTTTCTAGTTGATTTGCGTAGAGGTGTTTATAGTATTCTCTGATGGTAGCTTGTATTTCTGTGGGGTCAGTGGTGATATCCCCTTTATCATTTTTTATTGCATCTATTTGATTCCTCTCTCTTTTCTTCTTTATTAGCCTTGCTAGCGGTCTGTCAATTTTGTTGATCTTTTCAAAAAACCAACTCCCGGATTCATTGATTTTTTGGAGGGTTTTTTGTGTCTCTATCTCCTTCAGTTCTGCTCTGATCTTAGTTATTTCTTGCCTTCTGCTAGCTTTTGAATGTGTTTGCTCTCACCTCTCTAGTTCTTTTAATTGTGATGTTAGAGTGTCAATTTTAGATGTTTCCTGCTTTCTCTTGTGGGCATTTAGTGCTATAAATTTCCCTCTACACACTGCTTTAAATGTGTCCCAGAGATTCTGGTATGTTGTATCTTTGTTCTCATTGGTTTCAAAGAACATCTTTATTTCCGCTTTCATTTCATTATGTACCCAGTAGTCATTCAGGAGCAGGTTGTTCAGTTTCCATGTAGTTGAGCGGTTTTGATTGAGTTTCTTAGTCCTGAGTTCTAGTTTGATTGCACTGTGGTCTGAGAGACAGTTTGTTATAATTTCTGTTCTTTTACATTTGCTGAGGAGTGCTTTACTTCCAATTATGTGGTCAATTTTGAAATAAGTGCGATGTGGTGCTGAGAAGAATGTATATTCTGTTGATTTGGGGTGGAGAGTTCTATAGATGTCTATTAGGTCCGCTTGGTGCAGAGATGAGTTCAATTCCTGGATATCCTTGTTAACTTTCTGTCTCGTTGATCTGTCTAATGTTGACAGTGGAGTGTTGAAGTCTCCCATTATTATTGTATGGGAGTCTAAGTCTCTTTGTAAGTCTCTAAGGACTTGCTTTATGAATCTGGGTGCTCCTGTATTGGGTGCATATATATTTAGGAGAGTTAGCTCTTCCTGTTGAATTGATCCCTTTACCATTATGTAATGGCCTTCTTTGTCTCTTTTGCTCTTTGATGGTTTAAATCTGTTTTATCAGAGACAAGGATTGCAACCCCTGCTTTTTTTTGTTCTCCATTTGCTTGGTAGATCTTCCTCCATCCCTTTATTTTGAGCCTATGTATGTCTGTGCATGTGAGATGGGTCTCCTGAATACAGCAGACTGATGGGTCTTGACTCTTTATCCAGTTTGCCAGTCTGTGTCTTTTAATTGGAGCATTTAGTCCATTAACATTTAAGGTTAATATTGTTATGTGTGAACTTGATCCTGCCATTATGATATTAACTGGTTATTTTGCTCGTTAGTTGATGCAGTTTCTTCCTAGCCTCGATGGTCTTTACATTTTGGCATGTTTTTTCAATGGCTGGTACCGGTTGTTCCTTTCCATGTTTAGGGCTTCCTTCAGGGTCTCTTGTAAGGCAGGCCTGGTGGTGACAAAATCTCTAAGCATTTGCTTATCTGTAAAGGATTTTATTTCTCCTTCACTTATGAAACTTAGTTTGGCTGGATATGAAATTCTGGGTTTAAAATTCTTTTCTTTAAGAACGTTGAATATTGGCGCCCACTCTCTTCTGGCTTGTAGAGTTTCTGCCGAGAGATCTGCTGTTAGTCTGATGGGCTTCCCTTTGTGGGTAACCCGACCTTTCTCTCTGGCTGCCCTTAAGATTTTTTCCTTCATTTCAACTTTGGTGAATCTGGCAATTATGTGTCTTGGAGTTGCTCTTCTCGAGGAGTATCTTTGTGGTGTTCTCTGTATTTCCTGAATTTGAATGTTGGCCTGCCCTACTAGGTTGGGGAAGTTCTCCTGGATGATATCCTGAAGAGTGTTTTCCAACTTGGTTCCATTTTCCCCCTCACTTTCAGGCACCCCAATCAGACGTAGATTTGGTCTTTTTACGTAATCCCATACTTCTTGCAGGCTTTGTTCATTTCTTTTTCTTCTTTTTTCTTTTGGTTTCTCTTCTCGCTTCATTTCATTCATTTGATCTTCAATCGCTGATACTCTTTCTTCCAGTTGATCGAATCGGTTACTGAAGCTTGTGCATTTGTCACGTATTTCTCGTGTCATGGTTTTCATCTCTGTCATTTCGTTTATGATCTTCTCTGCATTAATTAGTCTAGCTGTCAATTCTTCCACTCTTTTTTCAAGACTTTTAGTTTCTTTGCACTGGGTACGTAATTCCTCCTTTAGCTCTGATAAGTTTGATGGACTGAAGCCTTCTTCTCTCCTCTCGTCAAAGTCATTCTCTGACCAGCTTTGATCCGTTGCTGGCGATGGGCTGCGCTCCTTTGCAGGGGGAGATGCGCTCTTAGTTTTTGAATTTCCAGCTTTTCTGCCCTGCTTCTTCCCCATCTTTGTGGTTTTATCTGTCTCTGGTCTTTGATGGTGGTGACGTACTGATGGGGTTTTGGTATAGGTGTCCTTCCTGTTTGATAGTTTTCCTTCTGACAGTCAGAAGGACTGTCTGTTGGTCTGTTGGAGATTTCTTGAGGTCCACTCCAGACCCTGTTTGCCTGGGTATCAGCAGCAGAGGTTGCCGAAGATAGAATATTGCTGAACAGCGAGTGTACCTGTCTGATTCTTCCTTTGGAAGTTTCCTCTCAGGGGTGTACTCCACCCTGTGAGGTGTGGGGTGTCAGACTGCCCTTAGTGGGGGATTTCTCCCAGCTAGGCTACTCAGGGGTCAGGGACACACCTGAGCAGGCAGTCTGTCCGTTCTCAGATCTCAACCTCTGAGTTGTGAGATCCACAGCTCTCCCCAAAGCTGTCAGACAGAGTCGTTCGCATCTGCACCGGCCCCCGCTGTTTCCCCTGTTGGTCTTCAGCTGTGCGCTGTCCCCAGAGGTGGAGTCTACAGAGACAGGCAGGCTTCCTTGAGCTGCTGTGAGCTCCACCCAATTCGAGCTTTCCAGAGGCTTTGTTTACCTACTTAAGCCTCAGCAATGGCGGGCGCCCCTCCCCCAGCCTCGCTGCTGCCTTGCCGATAGATCGCCGCAGACTGCTGTGTTAGCAGTGAGGGAGGCTCCGTGGGCGTGGGACCCTCCCGGCCAGGCGTGGGATATATTCTCCTGGTGTGCCTCTTTGCTTAAAGGGCCGTATTGGGGTGGGAGTTACCCGATTTTCCAGGTGTTGTGTGTCTCAGTTCCCCTGGCTAGGAAAACGGATTCCCTTCCCCCTTGCACTTCCAGGTGAGGTGATGCCTCGCCCTGCTTCAGCTCTTGCTGGTCAGGCTGCAGCAGCTGACCAGCACCGATTGTCTGGCACTCCCTAGTGAGATGACCCCAGTACCTCAGTTGAAAATGCAGAAATCACCGGTCTTCTGTGTCGCTCGCGCTGGGAGTTGGAGACTGCAGCTGTTCCTGTTCGGCCATCTTGCTCCGCCCCGGCAATCAGATTCAACTTAATTTTTTAATAGGCAAAATATTTGAACAGATGCTTCAGCAAAGATGTATGGATGACAAAAAGCACATGAAGATGCTCAACATTATTAGTCATTAGGAAGCTGAAAATTTAAACCATGATATGATACTACCATATCTTTTACAATGGCTAATATTGAAAAGACCTGTTCATACCAAGTGTTAACAAGAATGTGGAACAACAGGAATTTTCATACACTGCTGGTGGGCATGTAAAATGATACAACTACTCGAAAACAGTTTGACAGTTTCTTAAAAAGTTAAACATACACCTACCGCATGACCCAGCCATGCCATTTCTATACATTGACCCAAGAGAAACAAAAGCATATGCCTAGACAAAGACTTAATAAGTGAATGCTGAATGGAAGCTTTATTTGTAATAGCTAAAAACTAGAAACTTAAGTGGCTATCATCAAGTGAATGAATTGACAAATTAATGTTTATATAATAGGCTATCACTAACAATAAAAATAACTATACTTGAAATAACATGGATGAGTTTCAAAATAGGTACATTGAGTGAGAGAAGCTAGAGAAAAAAATCTTACACACTGTCTGATTTCATTTATATAAAATTCTAGAAAATGCAAACAAATCTATGTGAAAGAAAGCAGATCAGTGCTTTCCTGGGAATCACTGGGGGATAAGGTAGGGGGTAGGTGTGGAGAGAGGTGGGAGTGAGAAATGAGAAAGGGCATGAAGAACCTTTAGGAAATGATGGAGACGTCCATTATCTTGATTATGGTAATGATTAATTTCACAGGTTTATATATGTCAAAAACTATTATACTGTACACTTTGAATATGTGTAGATCATTATATGCCTTTTATACCTCAATCAAGCTGTTAAAACTTTATTTCAAAAGTGTTTAATTAGAGGAGTAGTATGTTCAGTTTATTCAGTAAGTATTTGCTGAATCCTGTCTATGAGTCAGGTGATTTAAAAGTAAACTTTAGGAATATTAACCAGGCTGGTTATGTGACAGATTTGATGTTGAAGAGACTAAAAAGGGAGGGACTGAAGGAAAACACATATGTTATAGAGTGACAAGGACCTAGGTTCAGATCCAGGCTCTTCCACTTAATACCCCTGTGACTTTTGAAAAGTTAACCTCTAAGCTTCAGTCACCTCATCTGCAGGAGGAGACAGCATGTATCCTAGAGTCAAGGCAATTTGTCTGGAAATCATGTAAACAAGTACTTTCTCCAGGGTAGCCACTACTTTACAAGACAGCAGGTATTAATAGTATTTTCTTAACAAATGAGAAAGATATTGCTTTTGTTCAGACTTGAGGTTACAAAGGCCAAAACCAAAGAAAGGAAACAAAATGACCCATGTGAAATACTTTTGTTTTTTTAATAAAAAGACAAGAATTGGTGATTGATTAGGTTTTGGAAGCAAGGGAGTGGCAAGTGTCCACGATAAATAGAAGAATGATAGTTTTGTCACTAGTCGCTGTTTTAGTAATTGGGAAGGAAGATCAAGAGTTGTAGGATGAGCAGTATAGTATAAACTAGCATTACAGTCATGTAGATAGGTCCTGACGGTGGTTTTTGATGCAGACCTGAGGTTGAGTCTTTTATATATCATTAAGAATTCCCACTTTGGGAAATCCCACTTTGGGAAGCTGAGACGGATAGATTACTTGTGGTCAGGAGTTTGAGACCAGCTTGGACAACATGACAAAACCCCATCCCTACTAAAAATACAAAAAGTAGCCAGGCTTGGTGGCATGTGTCTGTATCCCAGTTACTCAGGAGGTGGAGACAGGAGAATCACTTGAACCTGGGAGGCAGAGGTTGTAGTGAGTCGAGATTGTGCCACTGCACTCCATGCTGGGCTACAGAGTAAGGCTCCTTCCCCACCGCCCCTAAAACAAACAAACAAACAAACAAAAATTGAAAGCCCAAGAGCACATCAGTCAAGACTCAGTCAGGAAGCCACAAACCATTCTGTATATTTCACACATAAGGGCACAGAATTGGTTATGACAATATCGAAAGGGCTAGAAGAGCAACAGGTGGGGTTGCCAATAGCCAGAGGATGCAAGTGTTGAATGCACCTGGGCAGGAGCCTTCAGCTTCACTGGCTTCTGTGCTATTGGAAAAGCTATCAAAGTTTAGTTCCAGACTCACCATTGACCAGGGCTTGAGCTTCTGGGAAGACACGCCCCTGCCCAGGCTTCTGGAGACTAGAACCCCCTACATTCTGTTGTGCCATGGCAACCACCTGTCCCCGTGAGTGACTGCCACCCTGCTGGAGTCAGGAGAAGGAGGTTTCTAGTTTTCTCCTGCCCTCTGACCTCCCCCACGTGCCTCTACTGACAGAGCCAAATGGCAAACCAGCTGGCAAGTGACCCCAAGGAAATAAGAATTTGCTAACTCTCAGCCCTAGCAGCATAAAGCAGAGCATAAAATGCAGGAATGAGAAGCAATAGGAAGATTACCAGCAGCATCTACAGGAATAACTGCAGAGAAAGAACAGGCATGCCTGCCGGTGGAAATTCAAGCAATGGACAAAGAGACATGGTTTGAAAGAAGAATAAGAAAATTTCACAGCCCTAGAAATCAAATGAAGAGAGTTCAAAAAAGAGATGTATACAGTTGTGTTCAATGCTAGAGAGAGGGCAAGTTCTAAGAGAAGGTCACTGGATTTGACAATTAGCAATCCTGTCCACCTTGAAAATTCAGAGTTCATTTCTCTGTTATTGTAGGAGCAGACACCAGATTTCAAAAAAGTCAAATGACAGAAAATGAGAGGGTGAGTATCAACTTATTGTTGCCATTTGGCAAGAAATGTGAGACATCAACTGGCGTATCACACCTATAATCCCAGCACTTTGGGAGGCTAAGGCGGGCAGATCACTTGAGGTCAGAAGTTCAAGACCAGCCTGGCCAACTTGGTGAAAGCCTATCTCCACTAAAAATACAAAAATTAGCCAGCTGTGGTCCAGCTACTCAGGAGGCTGAGGCAGAAGAATCGCTTGAACCTGGGAGGTGGAGGTTGCAGTGAACCAAGATCATGCCTCTGCACTCCAGCCTGGGTGACAGAATAAGACTGCTTAAAACAACAACTTGGACCTAACAGGGTGACCAACACATCCTAGTTTTTGCAGGACTTCGACAATTTTACACAGAAAGTCTCTCTAGTCCCAGAACCTCTCAGTCCCCAACAAGCTGAGATGGTTTATCACCGTAACCCTGTGTGTCTTAGAGAATGTTCACAAATTAGCTACATTCACACTTCAACAAAGGATGCAGAAGATTTGTTACCTGAACATACTGATGTACTTTCAGAACAACCATTGTTCTACTCCCCAGTTCACTAATAGTGCGGTCATTTCACATAACTTTAAATGTGATTCTTCTCCATCCAGGTATCACCCTCTTTAGTCCATCTGCTGGCCGCAGAGACATCCCAAGAGTAGCATTCTCCTACTTGGCTTTTTCAGCTCAACCTTCTCACGACACCCCAGTTAATTAATACCTGCCCTGGGTCAGCCTGGAGGAAAACGTGTTGAGCTTAGAGATTTCCATTTTAATGTTGAACTCCAGGAAGGAGCAAAGCAAATTTATACCAGTGGGTCTAATTGCTAGAAAGGTAATTCTACAAAGATGGAAATCAGCTGAAAGATTAACACTGCTATACCAGCTTGAGTGCCCTGGCTAACAGAGAGAAAATAATGTTTCAATTAAATGAAAGGATACTGAATTAGGTAGATTACTCAGGAGACTGGTAATGGAATACAGAGCCTTTCACCTCCAGGTCACCATTACTAATCTGGTCCAGGGCAGTTCTAGACCATAGTTTTGAGGGGCTGATGGCTCACCCCAGCCCTCGCTGTCTGTAGCACTTGATGAACTGGTCTCCCAAAGCACCTGCATCAGCCTCTAAGGTCACTGTGGTGCATTGAAGATGTAAGAGGAAGTGAAGCCCCCTCTTCGCAGAGGAGGGGCTGGCCATGAGGATAGGCAAGGGTTGAAGGCAGACAACAGAACCTGCTGCAGGGAAATTAGGATGGGGAAAATGATTCAAAATGGTGAGCCACGCGAGAGAAGGAAAATCACAAGTCAATTGACAGCAGCAGGCATTCACTGTTTCACCTGAATTTAGAGGTGGGATGGGAGAGAAAGTGGTGATGAAGGGTTTCTTCTTTGTGTGTGTTCTCAGGGGGTGGTATGGGAGGAGGGAGATTTGCATTAGAAGTCAAATAGTCCATGTTGAGCAAAACCGACTTATAAAATCACTTATCACCCACATCTGAATATATTCCAGGGCTTATCTTATTCCACAAAATATTACCACAAACAGATAAAGTCTGATACAAAGAGATTAGCTTAATTCCCAACGCTGCTGTAACAAAAGTCTTCCCCCATAATGGAACCCATATGTCAGCTGGGGTCTCCCTGCCCTTTACAATGGAGATAAGATAGTCACAAGCCTCACATTCCATGCTTTATGGAAGCCTGAAAGAGTCCCTGAGATTCTTGCAAATTCTCAGAAGTGGTGTTCTCATAGTTACCTCTGGATTGAACTTTTTAGGTTTCCTAGATCAGTTCAGGGAAGGGGTGATCTTGCCATTCTGGGCCTACTGTGCCCAAAGAGCACCTAAATGAAAAACTCAGCTGCTTCCTCCAGCTCTACAATCATTGTATCAACACAATACACTTGTGTGCACAGAGACTTCATTCCAGCTGGGATGTGGCATGCAGAGAGCAGGAGGGTGTTTATGTCACAGCAACACAGACCACCAACGGGGGCAGTCCCTGTTCCTGAAAGTCCACATGGCACAATACTAGCCCCTTCACCTAGCTTGTTATTATCCAATTGCTTCTCTTTCTTCTCTCATTTCTCTTTTTCTGTTGACTCACAAGATTGCTCCAGAAATTCCACATTCTTCTTAATTTCCTTGTATTTTCCCCTTCTCAATGTCTCTGAGGCCAACTCATTGAGTCTCTCATCAAAGCAAAAATTCTGAGGTCAAGAACCCACCCTCTCATGGAGGCGATTTGGGTTTTAGATACAATTTTTTCTCTCCACACTGCAGTAATATACTATTTCAGTAGCCCAGGAAAAGGAACTTCCCATTTGAGTTCATGTCTTAGGATATAAAACAGAAACATGGGTATGTTTTAGTGTTCGAATACAAATTTTCAGGTTGAGTTTCCCCAAATAGAAGACTTAACTAGAATTTTGGCAGTTTGATGAAGAAGTACACCATAGAATACTGACCAAGCAGGAGTGGGCTGTGGCCATGTGAAAAGAAACAAACAGTCCTACAGGGATTCTAAATGGATGAACCCCAACTTCGGTTTAGACAGTTTGGGGAAATTTGGTGTGAGAGGACTTGCTTAGGGTCTGATTGCCTTGGAATATGTTTCTGATAGTGGTGGGAAACAAAAACGATTTGTTATCTCATTACAGAGTGCAGGTTTAACATCACCAACTGCAGAAAAATCCGTAGGCCTCAAAGCT
Organism: Rhinopithecus roxellana; assembly: GCF_007565055.1. NCBI lineage: Eukaryota > Metazoa > Chordata > Mammalia > Primates > Cercopithecidae > Rhinopithecus > Rhinopithecus roxellana. The sequence continues at coordinate 34,360,702 of NC_044565.1, forward strand.
GTTTTCTGTAATTGTGATAGTACAGTATATGTTTTTTCACTTTACTATTAAATGTTATAATGATATGCCCTAAGCATAAGATACTGCTTGACATAACCTTAATTTTCATTAATACAAGTTTTCATTATACAAACAAGGAAACTGAGGCCCTAAGATGTCTGTGGCCCCGGAGCAAGAAAGGAAAGCTTTTCTCCATGTCTGTCCATGTACCCTCCCCTGGGTCTCATGCATTAATACCTTGTAGATTTATAAGAGCAAAATGATGTATAAATCCTGGGGAATGACAACAAGGAGAATTTTTTAGACAGATGTTTAAGTCCTTTATGCCCTTGATTTGGTGGGAAATGTAAGAGGGCAGGAGAAAGTCGACCTATAGGTCATTGGTGTAAGTCGACTGGGCTAAATAAGACAGCTTTTCATTAGCTGGGTATGTTGGAGTAGCCAGGGCTATTTTTATTCTGGTAATGGAGAGACAGATATGGCCTCTGGGAACAGTTCTTAGAAGTCATACTTTCTCCAGATGCTCATTTGGGTGTGGAACAGATTGGCTCCAAGGCCAAGAGCAACAAATATTACCACAAGCCCACTGGTCAGAGAGCTGAGGACCTTCAAAGTTCTGGAGTCTTGCCACAGGACCCTTGGGTTTTGTCATTATTCTCTACAGCAACCTTAAAATTCTTCGGGCAGCAATAACCATCAAAGTTGATGGTCAGTGAATCCTGCTCAGGCGGGAGTGAGCCACAGTTGGTGAGCTCTGAGAGTAAATGTCCCTCTGTAGATACTCACTCCATCAGGCTGCAAGAGAGCCATTGAGGGAGAGTCAGTTATTTACCTTACGGTCCCCTAGCACTCAGTGGGAGGTAATAAAGTTCCTCCTACCCCAGGCTGCCACACTTACTGGTAGAAACTGGCTGAATAGAAAATATCTGAGTATTTTTAAATATATAATCTGGTTCTGAAAACTGTTTATCTCCATAAAAGAATCTATTATTAATTTTCATCGAATGTTCTCAAAACATACTTGTAAATCTCAAGTTTGGAGGTGGGGAGGGTGAGGAAGTCAAGATATCAGAAATGTATTATATCAGCAAACATCAGCATCGCCAATAGCCAGGCATCAAGGGTCCACACTTTGGAAATACAGATATAGTATGGAAGATGTAAAAAATCTCTACCTGCATCTGTACAGCCAGTCTACAAAGAAACAGACTATTTGCAAGTCCACAGAAATAGGCTCTATGTAGCAAAACATACACTCACAAAATGTGACAGTATAGTGTCAAAATGCCAACAGATAAGAACTGTCCACTTTCTTGCTTGACTTTCATATGTATCAAACTTTTGCTTATACCATGTAGACACTTGCCATCATTGGCAAAATCTGAATTCCAGAATTGGTTGAAGAAGAAATGCTGTTTTGCTAATTTTAAGAATGTACTTATCTGTGTATTTCAGTAAACTTATTTGTAGTTTGAATTTTAAAAGTAAGATGCTTGTCCTTACATACAGATTTACTTGACTATGTGTATGTATAAATAACCAGCATTGTATAATCTAATTTAAATTTTTAGTTTACTCTTCAGTGATACAAAAATAAGTCTCAGTCTATCTCCTAATCATAGACATATCAATTCCACTGAGTTTCCTTCTCTCCCTCAGTATGATCATTGCACTTCTAAATGAATAACTTTTGTCACTCTACTTAACTTCTTTCTTTATTTTGTTTTTTTTTGTTTGTTTGTTTTTGGAAGTCTTAAAATTGAATTGCAATGAATTAAGTGAAGAATTTCAAAGCCAATTATGAGTTAACTGGAAGTGACAGACAATTGAAAATTTGATAGATATGATATACAGGAGGTTTCTTTCACAAAGAGCTTGCAATTTTTCCAGTTGTTCCCATTGCAAAGATGCCACAATAGCCATATAATTCATTTATTTTATAGGCAAGACCATAAGCTAAACCTAAGGACTAACTCTTTTTATCATTGTCAAATATTCTCCTGGAAAAAAAAGCAAATAGCCCTGATCAATTGGTTTGCAAAAGAGGCCGATATGTGATTAACACTTGGCTTGGTCTGATGGGCCAGGTGTAATAAACACTGGGGCCCAAACTGTTCTAACAGTGAATGCCCAACAAATGAAATGATTGCATTGCCACTCCTAGGCTCTGCATCAAACTCCATCCTTTACCAGAAGCCTAGGAAGAAAAGGCCACTCACTGCTAAGGACTGTAAACACTAGCACACACCAGCATGTGCAAACATAACCAAAACATTTGGTCAACGGGATCATTTAGAACAGAGTTTTGTGTACTTAGGATATATTTCATTCACCCTAAAGCCTGGAGGTGTTAGGAAAAGTGTGTGGCTGACACTCAGAAGTCTGCATCCAGTCTGGCTCTGCCAACACCTAGTGGTATGACCTAGATTCAGTAGAGTATACACCTCCAAGAGTTGCATACATGACACAACTACTGAGAAAGGGAAGGTATTAGTGCCCAAGAAGTGGAAACTTGATTTCCCTTTCTGGCTCTTGCTTTGTCAGAAAAAAATAGATGATCGTCATTCTTGACCTTCCCATGTGCCTCTCTCTTTCTCAGTTTCACCACCCTCAGATCCTTCCTTTGCTATCTGTAAACACAGAATTCTAAAGTGATAGGCTTTCAGGATATATTGCACTAATACATCGTCAGTATTGTCATTATGATGTATTAACACAATGCATCATCATAGACCTGTCAGATTCATGATTTATGACTCAAACATGTGTTGTGGTATAGCAAGGCATCAGGGGCCCTATTGACTGAATGCGTGTTTATTTTTACACTTAAGGGCTTTGAAAGTAAGCTTCAGACTACTTTTCCTCAAAGAAAGACTAGGGGAAGATTTTAAAAGGAGGACTCCATTTCAAAACACTGGAGGGGCCACTGGGTCACATTTCAGATATCAAGGTTTATGTTTTCCCAGACCACTTTAAGTTCAGAATCAAACTTCCACACTCCAGGTCATTTGGCTCCCATTGGAAGAATTTGGCCTTTTCCATGTCTTTCCATGCCTCTATTTAGAATTCCCTTAATAGTTAAGTGTATGAGGTGTGGTAGAAAAGGTATACATTAGAGGCTTTCTTTTACTGCCAATAGTAATAAGGATAGTGTTATATTTTATGAGAGTAATAAATGTGATTATGCAGGGAAAATTTCCTGCAAGGTGATTGGGTGCTGGCTTTCTACATTTTCTCTTACTGAGCATTAAGTTCTTTCACAATGCCCTCAACAAAGTATTAATCACATATTGTATAGATAGCATTGAGCAGTGCCAAGAGCAAGGCAGAAGATGCAGAACCATCACAGAAAAAGAAAAACAAAACCTAAGTAGGAACATAAACCAAGTTGAAAGCAATATCTTATCATTCCAATTGGAATAACTCTATGAAAACAATTAAGATGGAAGTAGATTCCATCTTAGGAAAGGCCTCTGGACAAAGTTAAGTCATGGGGAAAATTTGGAAGGATGTTAGGGAGGAAATAAGAGGGATATCTGACTGCTCTCCAATTCAAGGATGACAACACTTTCCCTAATGCACTTTCCCTCACTTGTTCACCAGACCCCGGTTTCTCAAGCAACTTTAAAGCTGGAGTCTGAAAACTTAGGTCAACTGAGGTTCTTCCAGCTTTCTCTGAACCACCCACCTCTACCCTTCAATTTGTCTAGCCAGGAGCATTATCACTTACATTAATGACAAAATCTGTAATGATCAGAAAGGTAGAAAGTGTCTTTGGCTAAATGTTCTCTATTATTGGATCCAAGAACCTGGGGCATAGTCCAAAACTTAGCAGGTCAAAGCAAATGTCACCTTAAGGATATCTTTATGCTCTGACACACTTTTTCTCATTGCAAAAAAAAAAAAAAAAAAAAAATGCTTAATGTAATTACAGCCCTGCCTGGTTTTTCCAGGCTTAATTCATCCCCATGTCTGGGGAGCCGGAAATGTAACTAGTAAAGACTTCACTAAAATGAGAGGCAAGGAATTTGCCAAGAGTTTGTTAATCTGAAGGTTTATTTTTTTTATCCAAATATAAAGGGAGTTTGCAAACTGGTTCAGATTAACCAGGTCAAGTTGTATATTTTATTACGTTTAGAACATTTTTAAATCCTTTTCACATTAAAAAATGTACGTAGAGTAAGACATGAGTGGTGGGGGTCAGGGGAGGTTGTCTGTTCAATGAAAGTTATAAGGAGATATGTGTCAGCTGCTTAATTTTCACTTTCTGGCTTCAGCCAGACACAGCTGCACAATATCTACTCTAACTCAAGTCCTTTATGACTTTTACTAACTTCTTATTCAAAAGTGTCTTTTATTTATTTCCTAAGGAATCTCACCAAAGAGAGATCCATGGAAAAAACAAAAATCACTTCTGAACACTTCATGCCACAATTACCACCACAGATGAGTCAAAATCTTCAAGGTAGTTTGGTTATTAGCTTCAGGCATTTCTGTTGGCCTACTATGTTTTCCAGAGAAGCAAAATTACTTTGTTTTCCCGTATATACCACATTATAATGATTGAAATGGCTGCCGTAATTAAAATTCATCTGTGATTCGCCATTGTCCCCAAAATAACATCTAAACACCCTGGCATGAATTCAACTATCTTCATGAATCAGCCTTTCTTTCCCTCTCCACTTACATTATCCACAATTTGCATGTCTTAAATTCTAACTTCTTACCATACTGAGCTATTGACTGCCCCACACTTGGCCAGCCTCTCTTGTTTCCAGTCCTTGTACATACTGTTCCCTCCTTCCTTCTTGCCCCCACCCCTCCACATTTGGCCTGGCTCACTCCTTATCCACCAGATCTCCCTTGGGCATCACCTCCTCCAGAATGCTTTTGTTATCACCTCAAGACAAGGTCTAGCCACCCGACCTGTGTGCTTTCACGGTAAAACTTGCCCAGATAACTGATCTTTTCATAGTCCTAATCCCATTTTACTGGAAGCATCATACTGTACCTGTGTTCTTTACCAAAATACTGTCCCTTGGAGTTCAGACTGCATCTGTTTCTCAGTTATATCTCACAATGTCTGGCATGGTATCTGGAATATTCTGCCTTCATATAAATTTTTTTCGAATGAATAAACTAATAAATGAGTATATAATACATATATCAATTCCATGTCCTGCTGCAAAACCTCACATTAAATTACATAGTTTTGTGAGTATATTCAATTACTTTAAGTCCTTCGTATGTTAGTAAGACCCTTTATCTCTACCCCAGCACAAGGCCTTGGACACAGCAAGTGCTCAGAAAGCATTGGATGATTGATTAATTAATAGAAACTCTTCGAGTACAATGAAATAATTGACATCTTTATCCTGCAGAAGCTGAGATCACATGGAGCCTAGTCTAACTAACTCACAAATAGTTGCTGCTATTTGTGTCCTGCTGGAAGTCTTTATTACTGAAACATTAAAGTTCCTTTTTGTGTGTTCCAATTAAGCCAACTTAGACATATGCACCCAGACATTTATTGTCTTGATCAAAAATTGGTTTATCATCAGGAAGAATTTGGTCTAGTAGAGGATATGTTTTAAGAGACCCAGAAAGGCCCAGTTGTTCTTTTATTGCCCTTCTTAAAATCACTATCCTGAAATGTCTTATCGGTTTTACCACTTGAGCTCAGGACTTTAATCCCCATTAAAATGTTGATAGCCCTGTTAAAGAGGTGACCTTCCTACTTAATCATCAAGACCCTAGTGCCCGATATCTGCAGCATTACTCCAACCTCTCTCTAATGTGCTTGGGTGGACTTGTATCTCAGTTAAAGTGTCTAGTCTTCTGAAGGCTAGTCAACTAACCCAGTAGAAGGCTGCTGTGTCTGCAAAGCCATGACCACACATCACCACCCAGCAGAGAGCAGAGTCTTAAGAAAATGAAATTCGGGATGCGTAACTCAGGAAGGAGTCCATGAGAACTGTTCTGATGAGATATGGTGCTATGGAACTCATGAGCATCTAGAAAGCAGTCTGGAGATACTGATGTCACGAGTAGAGTTGGATCTTCAAGTGGGCAAAGAATGAAGAAAGGGGAAGGAGAGAGACAAAAAGAAGAACCAAACACAAGTTGCCCAAACTTTATAAACTTCCAACTGTGTCTTGACCAGAGGTTGGCCATACAACAATTCTAACCCTGGAACTACCCTCAGCTAACCTAAGGATCTCTTAGTATAGACCCTTACTGGAAAGAGTGTGGACATGAAAGAGTGCTCATTGGAAACAGTGTGGACATGGGAACCAGAAAGTTTCAGGCTCCCATTAGGAGTTAAGTAAAGTTGGGTAAGCCATCTCAAAGACTCAGTTTCTTCATCTGAAAATGGGAATGACAATGCTGACCCTGCAAGCCATTCTGATGTATGCCTGACATACAGTAGATTTTTAGTAAGTTTCTTTCTCCTTCAGCAGGATTGCAATGCTTTTTTCAGTTCGGCGTTTGATTCACAGTTATCACCATTGACCAATAGACTGCCTTCAGGACCCATTGATAGCTGAGGAAAGAGAAAATAGGGAATATCCGTAACTGAAATCTCTTAGATTTAGAGGTGCCTGTTGTCTCCATATCTAAGAGGGATAAGTCAGCCCTATCTTTCTTATGTCAAAGCTACTGTAAAAAAATGTGAAATTTCAGCCAATTATTTGTAAGCTCTATATCTCTAAATATCCAAGTATTTAGCTGTGTGGGAGAAACAGCTTACAACTTGCTTGCTTTTCATCTGTCATCCATGTGGTTTGGCCTTTTAGAGGTAGACTCATTGATATAGATACTCCTCTCATTTTAAGTCCTCAAGTTTTCTGTTCCTCATTATCCTGATTACGGCCAAATTATTGGCTCACTCTGCTCCCCAAAAAGGTCCAGGCATATTCCTTTATTATTATTATGCCAATGAGACTTTTTTTTTCTCAATTTCTGAGCCAGGTTCTTACAAACAAGGGTTTAAAACAATTTTAGATTCTGTTAAGCAGCAATTAATCTGTTTTTCTAACTTTAGTTGGACTACTTAAAAATCCTCTGAATGATAATTTTTAAATTAATGTCAATTTTTTCAACTCACTTTATACTTTATTAGTATGTTTGAGGTGTCTTTTGCCAAATTGCATATAGAATTGCCAACAATTGAACAGATTTTTTTTTTTTTAGTCTGTAAATTATCTTCATTAGCTTTTTTCAAATCAGAGACTGTATAGTATAAAAGTCACTACTATAATACTATTTTCAATTAGCATTTACTATATTCTAAATTTTTACATGTTAGATCCTACTTAAAGAAAATTTTAAGTTTTAATCCTTTTTGGTGTGAAGACAGCTATGTAGAAAAGGCAGGCTCTATTTGGGTACAAGAAAATCTGCCTCTTAAAAGTATTTTCCATTTCATTTGCTTCATTTGTGTGTACAATATCTTAGAGGCATCTAAATTATTATTATTTTTTTTAGATTTTTAATTTTTATTATTTATTTATTTTTTGAATTTTTTTTTATTATACTTTAAGTTCTAGGGTACATGTGCATAACATGTAGGTTTGTTACATATGTATATTTGTGCCATGTTGGTGTGCTGCACCCATCAACTCGTCAGCACCCATCAATTCATCATTTGTATCAGGTATAACTCCCAATGCAA